>NC_091434.1:51039833-51366323 GCF_964237555.1 Oryctolagus cuniculus
TCCTAAATTTCAGGATAACACGATAACTAAGAAAATGGGAGAACAAGGAAGAGGACTAATTGGGAGGGTGTAGTTGATGTCTCATTGACTGAAAGAAGGAGGAGGCAGAGTTGCAGGATTGGGATGAAGATTCTATTTTTATAGAATCATTGAGTTTCTACTTCAATGTGGAATAGGAAGATATTGAAGTAGAGATTAGTAGACTTAATTTCCTTTAAGTTATAAGTAAAACTCTCTGGTATGTTTATGTGCATCTGAATCCATTGTTAGCAGTTCTTTTCTCTATATCAAAAGCTACAAACTCCAAATTCTGCTGAAATGAGCCAGGGAAGTTGGTCAGATTAGAGAGCTCAAACTGAACACCATGTCAAAGCACCTGCCCTTTTCATGGGAGCCATTTCTCAGCTTTGGATGTTGTCTTGCACAAATGTGGACCCGTTGTTGCATAACTGCATCATTAAATGAAGCTGGACATTTCTACTTTTAGGCTCACTCTTCTAATGTTGAAACATTGGCAACTATTTGAAAAAAAAAAGTCTAAAATGCTGTGTAAGTCTAACTAAACATGTTTCTGAGCTGGACCCAGTTTGCCACATCTGCGCAAAATAATCCACAACAGAATCAAGGGAGAGATGGGTGTAGAACCTGGGAGAGGAACTGTCTTTTCAAAGAAAGCATGTTCAAGGGAATTACCAAGAGTCAAAAAGAGATGGAGTATTAGGACAGGGAGTAGAGAAATAATGAGTCACTTCAAGTGTCAGGAGAGATTTGATTTCCTTCCATATATGTACTTGTTAAATACAGGAATGACTCTTAGTGGGATGTCAATGTATTTCATATTATATCTCTTCTCAGGTCTACGTCTTTATAGTGATTATTGGTAAAACAAAGAAAACATGGGCATATATAGATGATAGCAACTATAAAGAGCTGGGTGGTTTGTTGCTCAGGGCTTCATGGAGAAAAATTAAAGGAAAGAATGGGGTAGGTGGCTAGAATGGAGAAGAGATCTTGAGGTGTGAGGACTACTAGCCTGCAAGTACAATGGAATAGAGCTAGATGAGAATGGGGAGGAAATGAAGCTCAGGAGTGATATTCAATACTTAGAAGAGAAAGAGAAGCTGAGGTTAGTTGAAAGTGGAGATAAGCCAAGAATCAAGTCCTGGTGGAAAGGGAGGTGATTTGGCAGTTTTGGTCAAAGCAGAAGCCAAGGTGAGATCTGAACTGGGTGGCCAAGATCAGAGCCAGAACGCACAACGATTGAATTCAGAGCCAGAGACCTGAAGGCAGTTTGGAATGATGTGCAGAGGGGGCTATGCCAAGAATATGCACCCCCTGGTTTGGGAGTTTTCAAGTGGGAAAATCACTAAGTTTGTAGTTCATATTATGTAACATAGTATTTCTTAGGCCATTCTTTTTAGTCAATGTTGAATTAACAGTTAAACAAATTTAAAATCTGGAATTTTGTTTAAAAAATTGAAACACCCAAACATATTATCTTTCCAACAAATGTTTTTTAAACAGGTCTTCCAGCCAAGTTGCCTAAGAACAACAGTTGACTAGAACTGCACGTCTTCTTTCAAACACTGTCTACTGCAGAATGGAAACAGGAACCTCTGGGAGTATTTGTGAGTCATAAAACGTTGTAGGGAACTTTCCAAAGCCATTTTCTTGCTAGGATAGAGAGTTCTAATCTCATATTGGCAGGCACTGTTGGCTACAAGGTACATTGTTTACTTTGATTCCTTCTAAACTCTTCTGCATGATCTTGGATCATCAAGTTTTTGATATATTAGAGCAGAAAAATTGCATAATACAAGAAGATTGTAACCCTTTCTGCTCTTCTGTTAACAATGATAAAAATCATGATTGTAATCTTTGCTTCCTTCATCAGTACTTGTATTTCAGTAATTGTAATCCAGTTGTCTTTGAAGGAAGTCGCTTGGTTTACTCCCACACTTTTGAAAGCTTATAGAATGGGTAATTGAAGACATGTTTCACTCAATTAAACAAAGAAGTAAAAAATCACTTCCTAATGCTGACAGGGGAATTTCTGAGTATATATTGGGAGGGTTATTTAAACTATTTTAAATAATATCTGAATTGGTAAAATATATACATAATGGCAGATCTCACAAACACGTTTAATGTTAAGAATGGATCAAAAAGTAAGCCAGAAAAAAATGATACCGAGTCCTTTGTCCACAAATTCAGTCTAAATCTAAACTCTTTGATGTTTAATGGAGTGTGGATAATTTCCAAAACAATTTATTATTTACAGATTTTTCTGAATTTAATTTTTAAAATGAAGGTATACTTTGCTTAAAATATGAAAGTCTTCATTACATTCCAAACTGACTATTGTGCAATCATCACTGTTGTGTAATAACCACTCAAATCAATATATAGAACAATTTCATCTTTTTTTTTTTTTTTGACAGGCAGAGTGGACAGTGAGAGAGAGAGACAGAGAGAAAGGTCTTCCTTTGCCGTTGGTTCACCCTCCAATGGCTGCCACGGCCGGCGGGCTGTGGCCGGCGCACTGCGCTGATCCAATGGCAGGAGCCAGGTACTTATCCTGGTCTCCCATGGGGTGCAGGGCCCAAGCACTTGGGCCATCCTCCACTGCACTCCCGGGCCACAGCAGAGAGCTGTCCTGGAAGAGGGGCCACCGGGACAGAATCCGGTGCCCTGACCAGGACTAGAACCCGGTGTGCTGGCGCCGCAAGGTGGAAGATTAGCCTAGTGAGCCGCGGTGCCGGCAACAATTTCATCTTAAGATGTTTCCCTCACTCCCCTTCCTAGTTATTCTATCATCACTTTTCTCTAAATACCAGATACAACATAGGTTAGTTTAGCATGGTTTTGGCCTTCATATAAATGGAATCATACAGTATATACTCTTTTGGGTTTGGGTTCTTTGAGCCAATATATTTTCAAGTTTCAGTCATATTGTTAAGTGTGTTAGTTGTTCATTCCTTTTACTTATAATTTAGTAGTATTCCTTAGTGTGTGTGTGTATGTATATATATATATATATATATACCACATTATGTTCTTTTGATGAATATTAGTGTTGTTTCCAGCTTTGGCTATTATAATTAAAGGTGCTAGAATATCCTTGTAGTGTTTTTACATTACTGAGTAAATAGGAGTGAATTATTGCATCATAGTATTTTTGAAGAAATGGCTAGTTTTTCAGAGTATTTGTAGTACCCTTTTATGTTAAACAATTCAGTGGTATTGGGCCTGTTGACTAGGCTTGCAACCATTGCTACTATGTAATTATAAACATTTCACCACACCCAAAATAAACCATCAATAAACCATCCCCACTTCTTCCTACTCCCAAACTCTGAAAGTCTTGATTTAATTTTTGTCATATGGAAATGCCTATTCTGGACAGCTTGTGTAAATGGAGTAATAAAATCTTTGTCCTTTTCTAGGAGACCTCTTTCATTTAGCGTGACTTATGGTTGAATAATATTTTACGTGTGGATATACTACATCTTAAAAATTCACTTATCAGTTGATAGACATTTGGAATGTGTCTACTTTTTAGCTACTAAGAACAATTTTGAGAACATTAATGTATAAGTTTTTATGTAGTGTTGTTCTCCAATTCTCTTGAGTATATTTTTATGAATGAAATTTCCAATTACATAATAACCCTTGCTTGACTTTATGAGTAATTGGCATACTGTGTTAGAACTGAACCGTTTTATACTCTTACTAGCAATATATGAGATTTCTAATTTCTCAAATTTCTGGCTGACACATGTTACTTTCTTTTTAAGAAAAATAATTTGCTATCCATTGTGGTTTTGATTTGTATTTCCCTAATGACTTATGATACCTTTTGATGATTGTGATGAAACTAGGATAAAATGTTATTTTGTTCTTTTATGGCTAGTGTTTTGTATGTTTAGTCCAAGAAATATTTCCCTATCCCAAGATCAGGAAGATTTTTCACTTTTTGTTATAGAAAAATAATATTCTAGCTTTTTAATTCTTTTATTTCTATAAGGTGAACAAATTTCATATATTTCATATATACAGATTTAGGAGCATAGTGATACTTTGTACCTTCCCCTTACTCTGCTCATGTTCCCACCCTCCCTTTGCCTTCCTTTCATTAATTTTTTTTTAATTTTTACAATGATATGTTCTCAGTTTACTTTATAAACATAAGTTGAACCCTCCATTAACAAACAGTTCAATAAATAGAAAAAACAACACTGTTCATCAACAGAAGATACAATGCTGTAATAAATAATCAAACCTTAACATATCATTTCATTCACATATTTTTTTCTTTTTTAAATTTTTTAAATTTTTATTTATTTATTTTTTGACAGGCAGAGTTAGACAGTGAGAGAGAGAGACAGAGAAAAAGATCTTCCTTCCGTTGGTTCACCCCCCAAATGGCCACTATGACCGGCGCGCTGCACCGATCCAAAGCCAGGAGCCAGGTACTTCCTCCAGTTCTCCCATGCGAGTGCAGAGCCCAAGCACTTGGGCCATCCTCCACTGCCTTTTCTGGCCACAGCAGAGAGCTGGACTGGAAGAGGAGCAACCGGGACAGAATCCCGTTTCCCAGCCAGGACTAGAACCCCGGGGTGCCGGGGCCACAGGCAGAGGATTAGCCTAGTGAGCCGCGGTGCTTGTCTTCGTATACATTTTTTGTACTCTATTCGTTACCACAGATCAGGGAAAACATGGTATTTGTCTGTTCAGGGCCAGCTTATTTCAATAAGCATAGTGGTTTCCAGTTGCATCTATTTTATTGCAAAAGACAGGATTTCATTCTTTTTATGGCTGAATAGTACTCAACAGTGTACCACATTTTCTTTATCCAGTCATTGGTTGATAGGCATATGGGTTGATTCCATATCTTAGCTATTGTGAATTGAGGAGTGGTAAATATGGGGGTACAAATAACTTTCATATGCCAATTTCATTTTGTTTGATTAAATTCCCAGGAGTGGGATTGTTGGGTCATATGATGGATCTATTTTCAGATTTCTGAGGAATCTTCATACTGTCTTTCACAGAAATTGGACTAGTTTACATTTTGCACCAACAGTGGCTTAGAGTGTATATTTCCCCACATCCTCACCAACATTTATTGGTTTTTGATTTCTGTATGATTTTCATTCTAACTGGGACAAGTTGAAAATTCATTGTGTTTTTTTTATTTGTATTTCTCTGATGGCTAGTGATCTTGAGCATTTTTTCATGTGTCTGTTGGCCATTTGTATTTCATCCTTTGACAAATACCTGTCAAGTTCTTTGCCTGTTTTTGAACTGGATTGTTTGTTTTGTTGTTTTTGAGTTTCTTGAGCTCTTTATACATCCTGGATATCAATATTTTATCAGGTGCATAGTTTGCAAATATTTTCTTCCATTCTATTGGTTGCCTTTTTATTGAGTGTTTCTTTGCAGTGGAGAAGATTCTTAGATTGAAATAATCCCATTTCCCTATTTTTCTGGAATCTTTTCCAAGAAATCTTTGCCTAGGCCAATGTCTTGCAGAGTTTCCCTGATGTTTTCCTCTAGTAATTCAAAGGCATCAGGTAATATATTTAGATCCTAGATCCATTTTGAGTTGATTTTTTTATAAGGAATAAAGTAGTGGTCTTGTTTCATACTACTGCATGCCACCATCTAATTTCCTCAGTGCTATTTGTTGAAGAGATTCCCTTTCACCAGGGATTGATTTTAACTACTTTGTCAAACTTCAGTTGGTTTTAGATTTGTGGATTGATTTCTGGAGTTTCTATTCTTTTTTTGAAACTTTCTCTCTCTCTCTCTCTCTCTCTCTCTCTCTCTCTCTTTATTTGAAAGATAGAGTTAGACAGTGAGAGAGACAGACACAGAGAATGGTCTTCCTTCCGTTGGTTCACTCCCCAAATGGCCACTACGGCCAGAGCTACCCCGATCCAAAGCCAGGAGCCAGGTGCTTCTTCCTGGTCTCCCACGTGGGTACAGGTGCCCAAGCACTTGGGCCATCCTCCACTGGCCTTCCCGGGCCACAGCAGAGAGTTGGACTGGAAGAGGAGCAACCGAGACTAGAACCCAGCACCCATATGGGATGCCAGTGCCGCAGGCTGAGGATTAACCATGTGAGCCACGGCGCACACCCCTGGAGTTTCTATTCTGTTCCATCAGTATACATGCCCATTTTTGTGCCAGTACCAGGCTCTTTTGATTAAAACTGTCCTGTATTATGTCTTGAAATCTAGTATAGTGATGCCTTAAAGCTTTGTTTTTTGTTGTTTACAATTGTGTAGCTTTCCACTGTATTTTCTGTTTGGCATATTTAATTCCTCATTTCTGATATTTCAGTTTAATTTATCTTAAGTATCTCTCACTGAAAAAAATTTTATTCATGTCATATATGGACTTCTTTAACTCATGAATTTGCTTCTCCTTGCTTTTGAGCAATCTTATGATCATTCTTTTGAGTTTCTTTTCAGAAATTTCATCAGTTTCTTTGTCTTCACATTCTAATATTGAAGTGTTGTGTTGTTCTTTTGGTGGAGTCATATTGTGCCTTCCTTGTTCATGTTTCATATTTCCACAATAATGTTTAGGCATTTGTAGAACCACTTGTTGGTTTTCTCCTCCAATCACTTTTATCTTTGAAATATGCCTCTGTGGCTTAGTGGAGTGCCTGCTCCTACAGTAGACAGTCAGAGGCATGTGCTGGGTGGGACCAGAGAGCCCCAGTCGGTGCTTTGGTATGGTTCAAGAGTCCAGGGTGGGCATGATAGATCTTTTCTATTATCAGCAGGGACAGGGTATGATCACATCTGCTGGTGTCACCACTGCCCCACCTCCTCTCTGCCAAGGTGATCAATGCCTAAGGCTAGCCTGCAGTGGCTGCATATCCAACCCATGCATTCACAGAGAACCACTGAAGGACCCTCAGAGTAAGCATGGAATGCTATGCAGTGAGCCACCCTAGGTGCTCAGGGAATTCTGAGCCTCTGAGGTCAGACACAATGATTGCCCAGAGACAGAATTCCCACAGTCATAGCGCACAGGGCTCCCACATTCACAGGGAGCAGGGGGTCCACTCTCAGCCCCATGAGTCTGCTCTGTCTACAGAGAGAGCTGAGACAATCCCAGAGTCAGCTGCCAGTTGATATACGGTCTTGGAAGATTGAGTATAGGCACCAGTGATTCAGAGAGTAGAGAAATGCCTCACAGGCTTAAATCAGTGCTCCGCCCCTTGCCTACCCTCCAGGCCAGACTTAAAGTCAATGGGATTTTTCCCTCAGGTAAAATCCTCTAGTCACAAGTGTGTGAGGCACTTCATCCTGTACTTGCCTTTTAAAATGCACTTCCTGTCTGCTATTGGCTGGGAGCCCTCGTTGGGGGAATGGAAAGCAGACAATGTGCTCTCACTTTACAGATTTACGTGGGCATCCCCCACCCCCCGCCCCTGCCCTGTGTTAGCAATCCATACTGGGCTCAAAGTCTTTGTGATCTCTCTGGCAATATCAATGGGCTGCTGCAATCTCCTCTCATTTCTCTCTCTCTCTCTTTTTTTTTTTTTTTTTTTTGACAGGCAGAGTGGACAGTGAGAGAGAGACAGAGAGAAAGGTCTTCCTTTGCCGTTGGTTCACCCTCCAATGGCCGCCGCGGCCGGCGCGCTGCGGCCGGCGCACCGAGCTGATCCGATGGCAGGAGCCAGGAGCCAGGTGCTTTTCCTGGTCTCCCATGGGGTGCAGGGCCCAAGCACCTGGGCCATCCTCCACTGCACTCCCTGGCCACAGCAGAGGGCTGGCCTGGAAGAGGGGCAACCGGGACAGAATCCGGCGCCCCGACCGGGACTAGAACCCGGTGTGCCGGTGCTGCTAGGCGGAGGATTAGCCTAGTGAGCCGCGGCGCCGGCCCTCCTCTCATTTCTCTTTAAGATCTAGTCCGGCTTATTTAAATGTAATGTGAAATAAATATGAGATTTTTCTTTTTCTTTGTAAAGTATGGATATACAGTTGTTGCTGTATGTTTTTGAATAAATTATAATGTCATTCATTAAATTTTCTTGACACCTTTATTTATTTAAAAGGCAGAAATACAAAAGAAAAGGAAAAAGAAAGAGCAACAGAAGTAGAATCTTCCATCTTGTGCTTTATTCCCCAAATGGCCAAAATGGCTGAGGCCTGGCTGGGTCAAAGCCAGGAGCCAGGGGCTTCTTCCAGGTCTCCCAGGTGGGTGCAGGGACTCAAGTAGTTGGGTTATCTTTCCACTGCTTTCCCAGGAACATTAACAGGGAGCTGGATTGGAAGTGAAGCAGCTGAGATTTGAAGCAGTGGCTGTATGGGATGTTGGCACTGCAGTTGGAGGCTTAACCTTCCATACCACTGTGCTGGCCCACGTTGAAACCTTTTTCAAAAGCCAAATGATGATATAAGAGGGCTTTATAATGTTTATGGAAATATGGAAGTATTTGTCAACATCTTATGATAGTTGTAGCTTTGTCATAAACCTTAAAGTCAGGTAGTTCAGATTCTCAAGCTTATTCTTTTTTTAACACTGCTTTGACTTTTCTAGGTCATTTGCCTTTCCATATAAAGTTTAAAGGTTTATTTATTTGAAAGGCAAAGCATCAGGGAGAGAAGGAAAGAGAGAGAGCGTTTTCCCATTCGCTGATTCACTTCCCAAATGGCTGCCACAGCCAGGACTGGTCAGACTAAAACCACAAGCCAGGAACTCCATCCAGTTTTCTCACATGGGTGACAGGGTCCCAAGTTCTCAGACCATAATCCATTGCCTCTTCAGCTACATTAGCAGGAAGCTGGATTGAAAGCAGAGTACCTGGGACTCCAGCTGGCACTTCGATTTGGAATGGCTTAGCCTGTGATACCACAATGCTGGCTGTCCCATATAAATTTTCCAAACTGCTTGTGTTTTCCTCAGAAATACCTTGTAATATTTAATTGGAGGCACAAAATCTTTCTGTCAACTTGGGGATAAAGGAAATCTTACAAACTTGAGTCTTCTAATTTTAGAACACATTTATATTACACTCAGTCATCCCTTTTTATCTGTGGGGGACTGGTTTCAGGACCCCCTGCAGATAACAAAACCCACAGATACTTAATTCATTTATATAAACTGGCAGAGTGTTCGCATATATAGTATACACATTCTCCCATAGACTTTAACTCATAGTAATGATACTTATAATACCTAATATAATGTAAATGCAGTATAAATAATTGTTATATTGTTTAGGGAATAATGATAAGAAGCAAAATGCATGTGTTTTATATAATATTTTTTATGAATATTTTCAATCTATAGCTGGTCTTATCTACTTATGTAGAACCTAAGAAAGGGCTGACTGTATGTAGGATTTATTTAATTATTTCAAGTAATAATTTTTATTTTTTAGTAAAGAGCTTATACTTCTTTTGTTAGGTTTAGGCTTAACATACATAATTTTTTAAAACATTATCATTAATGGTATCTTGTTGGCCGCCGTCGTGGCTCAATAGGCTAATCCTCTGCCTGTGGAGCCGGCACCCTGGGTTCTAGTCCCGGTTGGGATGCCGGATTCTGTCCCAGTTGCTCCTCTTCCAGTCCAGCTCTCTGCTGTGGCCCGGGAAGGCAGTGGAGGATGGCCCAAGTGCTTGGGCCCTGCACCCCCACAGGGAGACCAGGAAGAAGCACCTGGCTCCTGGCTTTGGATCAGTGTGGTGTGCTGGCTGCAGCGCGCCGGCGGCAGCGGCCATTGGAGGGTAAACCAACGGTAAAGGAAGACCTTTCTCTCTGTCTCTCACTGTCCACTTTGCCTGTCAAAAAAAAAAAAATGGTATCGTGTCTTAGTCACAGTTTCTAATTATTTAAATATAGTTATTTTTGCATGTTGATCTTAGAGTCTGGGATCCTGGTAGTTCTATTATTTTTGGCAGATTTTTGTAGATTCTTTAGCGTTTCCTTCAAATACCATATGTTCTCTACAAATAATGTTGATTTTACTTTCTTTCCAATATTTTGACTATGTTTCTTTTTCTTGATTTTTTGGTATTGGCTAGGGCTTCATTTCTAATATACTTGTTCTCAATTTTAAGGTGACAGGTTTCAACATTTTAATGTGATATAGGGTATTATTTATTTCATAAATGTCTCTTGCAGTTGAGGTATTTCTATGTATGTAAATTTGCTGAGAATTTGAAATCATGACTGGATTTTGAATATTGTTAAATGTGTTTCCTTTTGGGTAATCAACTGAAGCTATTATATATTAATTTTTCTGTTGAATTACACTGATTCATTTTTAAATGGTACACTTTTTATATTCCTTGGATAAACACACATTTTTTCATTATAAATTATGTTTAAAATATTTCCTGTTTTGTATCTTGAGCTTTTTAGTGCCATGCTCATGAGAGCCATCTTTTAAAAAATTTTCTTGCAGTGACTTTATTTGGTAGATTTGCTGTCAGGGACATGTTGGTTTAATAAATTCAGAGGTGTTTTATCCTCTCTTTTCCCAAGATTATAAGATTGGTATTATTTTTTCCTTGAACATTTGATAGAATTCTCCAGTGAACTAACAGTCTAGAGCATTTGTGCATGAGAAGAAAGATTTTTCATTTTGTTACAAATTCCATTTCTTTTTCAGAGGCATAGTATGTTGGTTTCTAGGACTTCTATAACAAAGAAGCACAGTTTCTATAGCTTAATGGAATTTTTAAGAAAGACATTTATCTATTTAAAAGGCAGAGTTACAGAAAGAGAGAGGAAGAGAGAGAGAGAGAGCGAGAGAGAGAAATCTCTCATCTACTGGTTCAATCCCCAAGTGCTTGCAACAGTTGATATTGGGCCAGGCTGAATCCAGGAGCCTAGAACTCCATCCAAGTCTCCTATGTGGTTGGCAGGAACACAAACACTTGGGCCATCTTCTGTGGCTTTCCTGGGCATATTAGCAGGGAGCTAGATTGGAAGTGGATTTGGATATGGGATGTTGGCATTGCAGATGGTAGCTTGACCCACTGTGCCACAATGCCAGCCCCTGAATGGAATTTTATATTCTCAAAATGCTGGAAGCTACAAGTCCAAAAATAGCATGTTAGCAGGGTTAATTCCTTATGAGAACTCCCTCTGTTTACTTTCTCTCTCTCTCTCTCTCTCTCTCTCTCTCTCTCTCTGTGTGTGTATGTGTATGTTTTAAAGATTTGTTTTATTTATTTGAAAAGCAAAGTTAGAGGGAGAGAGAGATACAGAGAGAGAGACAGAGAGACAGAGAGACCTTCAATCCACTGGTTCACTCCCCAAATGGCCTCATAGCCCAGGCTAGGCCAGGGTGAAGCAAGGAGCCAAGAGCTTCTTCCAGATCTCCCAAGTGGGTGCAGGGGCCCAAGCACTTAAGCTACCTTCCGATGCTTTCCCAGGTGCATTATCAGGGAGCTGTATTGGAAGTGGAGCATCTAGGATAGGAACCATCTCTCATATGGGATGCCAGAACTACATGCGGGGCTTAACCTGCTGTTCTTTAATCCCAATCCCATACTTTCTGTGAGACTTTTTGCATTGAGTTTGATGTTTTTTTTTAATCTATAGATTTATGTCTTTCACATATTTTGGAGAATTCTTAGCCATACATAATCACTTTAAATACTCTTTCTCATGTTCTGTATTCTTTCTTTCTGTGATTTCCAAAGTACATATATTTTTCAGTATGCACTATTGTCCTATATATCTTGTTTACATGGTTTAGTTTTTTCATATTTTTTCTTTTTTTTTAACTTTAGTTTGGGTGATTTTGTTTCTTCAAGTTCACTTATCCTTTCTCCTTTCATATCCAATCTGCTGTTAGGTCACCAAATAATTTATTCATCTAATATTGTATATTTCAGTTCTACAATTTCTGTTTGGTTCTTTTTATAGTTTTGACATTTTTATTATAATTACTTGTATTTTCACTTAAATTGCTTACCTTTCCTACATAATCTCTAAATATTGTTATGACTTAACATTATTTTATAGTCTTCATCTGCTAATTATGACATCTGTGTCCTTTGAGGGTTGGCGTCTAATGATTATTTTCCTTTTAATTACAGGTCACATTTTTCTGGCTTTATGTATGTCTGAAAAGTTTTGATTGTATGACAGCATCATATCAAAGAACAGCTGAAATTAAAGTAGTAGCTGTTTTCGTTAAGAAACTGGCACACTACTTCTTTCAAAATGTAACGATAAAGGCCTGAGTCCGTGTGGGTCTGTATTTGTAATGGATCTGTAGTTTCTTATAACTAGCACTGGTAACTTCACCACTGGCTCCACATCTTTTGAAAGCAGGAGTAGGAATCTTCCTTCACTATGGCTCTGGAGGTCATCCTTCCTCTCAGCTTTCTCAACAGTAAGATACTTCTGTGGACTTTATAGACCTGCTGTTTTCATTCTGGATTATTGAGGAATTTTCTTTGTGTCCCAGCTCTGCCCCCAACTTTCCACATCTTGACCTCTCACCCTCCTGCCCTGACCTTCTGGTTTTTACAGCTTTGCTTTTGGGAAAGGCTTTGTACACCTCAACAGAATTTCTTTCAATTCTCTTGCCTTGTCTCTAGCCTTTGATGGGCTGCTGCCATTGCACTTCCTATGTGGTTTGGAAAACCTCTATCCTTTTTCTTCCCCTGATTTAGCCTTCACTGTTTTTTTTTTTTTTTTTTTTTTTTTTTGCCTTGCAGTAAGTGAAGGTTTGATGTGCCTCAGGGAGAATTTTTTTTTTTTTTTTTTGGCTTTCCTTCACATTTTGAAGGGATGAAATTGCCACAGACTTGGTGGTCAAGCAAGCCCAAGCATTTCAAAAGGATTTTTTTCAAATCTGCCCTGCTTTGGCCTTTGCTTTACTATTGAGAGGCACTCACTGAAAGTCATATGGGAAACAATTGGTGTGAGAGTTGAATTACTCTTTTACTGCGCAATTCAGGCCTCTTAAAATTGTGTTACAATGTTAGGAGTTCTTCCTTATTCCTATTAACTATTGATTAGTTCCTCCTTGTGGTATGCTTCCAACGACCATTTAATTTTGCTTTCTCTCTCTCTCTCTCTCTCTCTCTCTCTTTTTCTCCCCCTTCCTCCCTGCTTTCCTCCCTCTCTCCCTCCCTCTCTCCTTCCCTCATGGCTGTCATGAATTTTTTTTTAACTTATCATTTTGTAAATCTTGATATTCTTTATTTTGGCTGGGGTAAAAGTTATAATCTCTTTTGACTATATTTTAACTGGAATGGAAATACCATTATTTATAGATTTTTGATTATTTTTGTTCAAAATGACATTTTATTTATTTTGGAGCCATATCAAAAGCTAAGGAAAATCAGTACAACAATGAAAAATGTGTTTCACACTAAGTGATACTTCTGAGTTTGAGCATTTTTTCCCTGTTTTACTTATTTATTTCTAAATGTTTATTGTCATCTACTTGAAAGGCAGAGTTACAGGAGAAAGAGAGAGAGAGAGAATCTTTCATCTGCTGATCTACCTCTGCAAGCCTGCAACAGCGAGGGCTGGGCTAGCCTGAATACAGTAGCCCAGAATTCTATCTGGATCTCTATGTTGGTGGCAGGGACCCATGTACTTCAGTCATCATCTGCTGTCTTCCCAGGTACATGGACAGGAAGCTGGATCAGAAGTAGAATAGCCAGAACTTGAACCAGCACTCTGATATGGGTTCTAGTCCTTAGGCCTTGCAAAAAGCAACTTAATCAATTGCAACATAATGTTTACCCCAACTTATTTCTTTTTGCTTTGAGATATGCATATATTATGTAATGATTATATGATTTAGTTAATTAAAGTATTTATCACTTGACTTATTTTGGTAGTAACATATAAGATCTTCTGTCTTAGTAAATTTCAATTATATGTTGTTTTCTGTAGTCATTGCTGTACAGTATATAAAGGACTAGTTCATCATGTCTAACTGAAACTTTATTATTGAACATCTCTTTATTCCTCTAATCCATGGAAGTGAGTTAGACTCTGTTTCTTTTCTTTTTTTTTCTTTTTTTTGACAGGCAGAGTGGATAGTGAGAGAGAGAGACAGAGAGAAAGGTCTTCCTTTTTGCCATTGGTTCACCCTCCAATGGCTGCCACGGCTGACGCGCTGCGGCCGGCGCACTGCGCTGATCCGAAGCCAGGAGCCAGGTGCTTCTCCTGGTCTACCATGGGTGCAGGGCCCAAGCACTTGGGCCATCCTCCACTGCCTTCCTGGGCCACAGTAGAGAGCTGGCCTAGAAATGAGTTAGACCTTTTCAGAGTCCACAGATAGGTGAGGTCATGAAATGTTTTCTTTCTGTGTATTATTATTATTATTATTATTATTTCTCTTAGTATAATGTTCTCCAGTTTCACTCCTGTTTGTCACAAACAATAGACTTTCATTCTCTTTAAAGACTGAATAATATTTCATTGTGAATATGTAACACATTTTGTTTGTTCACTTATTCAGCAATAGACATCAAGTTTGATTCCTTATCTCAGCTTTTGTGAATAACACTGCAGTGAACATGGGAATGCAGATATCTCTTCAACATACTGTTGTCGAGTACTTTGAAGATATATATATCTGAAAGTGGGATTGTGCATTTTTAATTTTAATGACAATTTTTGAAAGAAGATAATTGTATTAAGTCACCAATTTCTCCCTCTCAATTAAAATTTAAATACTTTATCACAAACTAGTTGATAGTTGAATTCATAGGAAATGTAAACATAATTAAACTATACACTGGATAAATCACTCCCAATTTGATATTATTATTTTGGGGGATATAGTAAATTTTGTTGTTACTGCCTGTCTTTATGGAATGGTAATACTTTACATGGTTTTTCCATGTGTCTTACTTTGGGTAAAAAAGAGAGCAGAAATAGCAAAGCTATGAGAGTAGTCACTTACAGGCATAAAGTTTAAGTGCTGGGTCATGGCTCCCCGTACTATCTGCCATAATGACCAATAATTTGGCATTAGGATGACTGGCTGAGATCCATTATTTGTGCTATAGTAGTGGGGTAAGTAAGACCTTTTTCTTATTCATCTACTCCACATATATAAGGTACCTTTTGTGCTATCCTCTAGGAAAGGTTTTCGAGACAGTGATGGAAATTCTGCAGGACCAAGAGATATTTATTTAGATCAGTGTCCACGTGGAGGTGGGAGAACTAGCTAGTATCTCTCAAAGGTCATACTGTCTCCTGACACTTAAATTCAAAAGACCTCACTTGTATGCTGAACTATTTGGCCCTGAGAAAGGAACCACCTGCAGGAGCTTCAGTCTAAAATTTTGCAATATGACTTAGTTTTCTGGAAATTAAACTTGTTGCCAAAACTAAATATTTTTTCAACCTCAACCATGTTACTTTCAAATATAGCTTCAAAAATGCCTTATTTATAAAAGTTGGAGATTTGGTTAAGTAAACTCATTGAAGTGTTGTTGAATATCAGTGAATGTGAATTTTTGGCATGGAAATTAGAACATGATTAGCATCAAAAAGTGTTTATCACAGGATAGACTTTTGGCCTGGCTGTTAGGATACCAGTTAAAAGGCCAGCATTTCCAAATTGGAGGACCTAGGTTCAATTTTTGGCTCTGGCTGGTGATTCCAACTTCCTACAGTGCAGACTCTGGGACACAGTAGGTGATGACTCAGTAATTGGATTCCTGCCCTGAAATGGGTTGACTTTCTGGCTCTGCCTCACCTCCCACCCCCACCCCAGTGCTGCCCAGCCCTAGCTATTACTTGCATTTGGGGAGTGAATCAAAGAATGGGAACTCCCTTGGTTTGTCTGTATTTCTCTGTTTTTCTCTCTCTCAAATAAATAGAGTGTCTGTCTTTTTTGTTGTTGGAATCTAACAAAAATTACACAATGCCAGTTTTGCTGGATAAGGTGAACAAGGAAACTTAGCTGAAAGCATTGCTATAAAGCAGGGAAAGAATGAGTTGGCTCCTCATGAGGACTCTGTAGGATATGCAAGCTGAATATCTCAAAGGGTAAAAATACCATTAAATTCCAAATTTTAGATCATTTTAGAATTATCACAAATGCCTTTTACAGAATATAATGGTTTGGAAAATAACAACAAATTTCTTGCTATGAACATCTATATCCCTAAATTGATTTAAAATGAACTTTATCTTGAAAATAAGTACTTGAACATTTCAATTAGATAGGATTGAAGTCTATCCTATTGAATGGGGAAAAGCTGGAAGCATTTCCACTGAGATCTGGTACCAGACAGGGATGCCCACTCTCACCACTGCTATTCAATATAGTTCTGGAAGTTCTAGCCAGAGCTACTAGGCAAGAAAAAGAAATTAAAGGGATACAAATTGGGAAGGAAGAACTCAAACTATCCCTCTTTGCAGATGATATGATTCTTTATTTAGGGAATCCAAAGAACTCTACTAAGAGACTATTGGAACTCATAGAAGAGTTTGGCAAAGTAGCAGGGTATAAAATCAATGCACAAAAATCAACAGCCTTTGTATAACACAGCATTGTTTTAAACTTCTGCCTGAAAAAAATTGATCATGTTTAGTTATATGTTTATTTATTTTAGAGTAATTCCTTACATATAAGCAGCCATTAGCAAATTTTTATCACATTATATGGTGACCTAGTTTTGATGAGTTTCTTTTTTTAAAAAAATTATTTTTATTTATTGGAAGGGCAGAGAAACAGGGTGTGGGGGGATAGAGAGAGAGAGAGAGAGAGAACGAGAAAGAAGTATCTCCTATCTGCTGATTCACTCCCTGAATGCCTGGTTCACTCCCCACATGCCTGTAACAGCTGCAGCTGGGCTGGGCCAAAGCCAGAAGCCAGGAACTCAGTTGAGATCTCCCATGTATGTGGCAGGAATCCAATTATTTGAGCCATCACCATGCATTAGCAGCGAACCAGAATCAGGAGGAAACTAGAACTCAAACCCTAATATATATTGTGGTCATCTTAAGTGACACCTTGACCACTAAGCCAAATGCCCACCTGCAAGTATCTTTTGGTACTTTGTTTGATCCTTCATCAAGTGTGACGATTTCATTTAATGTACCAAAAGGAAAAATTAAGGGAGTGTTTATTTTGCTTTTACTTAAATGAAAAGGAAATGTGCATTTTGGTACATATATACTAGAGCTTTAAAAATCTCCTTATTTTTAGAATCAGAAAAGATGTGAACAAAACCCTTTTTTCTTCAGGGTAGCTTTATGTTTTCCTCCTGGAATAATCTGAGATCAATTATTTGTGCTATAGCAGTAGAATAAACAAGATTTTTTTCTTATACATCTACTCAAATATCTAAGATAGTTTGTTATAACTCTTTAATTAATAACTTATTAAATATTCATCAAAACATTATATTTTTATTTAACATAGAATTTCCACTTATTTCTGTGGGTTTTCAGTTCATTAGGAATAAACCCCTCAACAATGTTAGAATTCTGATTTTCATCATGCGACTGAATTTGATGACCTGTAAGGCACTGTGTGTGATTTCCCATATGATTTCCTATTACTTACAAACACTAATAATTACTAGTGATCTTAGAATTCAGAGATATAATCCACTATTTAAATATCATTACTAGAGCATCATCTCTTCACATAGATACAGATATTCTATCAAGAATAATAACACTTCTGGGCTTTTCTGCTGTTCCAGAACTATGAATAATGACACAAAGCACATTTATTTTATTAATAACAAATCGAAATCTCTGAGAATAAACTCCACATTGGTCATTCTTAGTAAGTCCCCAGTTTTCACCCTGTCCAATATGAGTTCCCTGAGTTAGACCCATGCAAACACTGTTCTGAGGTCATTGGCTTCCCCTTACTCTAGGACCCTGAGGTTTCTCTGTGATGTTTTCCCTTACCTCAGACATCAAAGTCTGATGACCATTATGGGGGCTTTTCTTATCCAGTCTCTTCACCATTATCTTTTTCTTTCTTTCTTTTGTTTCACTCACAGAGTTCATGTTCTCTATCTTTCAGTTCCAATTGGGATCATTCATTTCTCATGTGTCTCTTAATTCCATGTCTCTCCCTCTTTTTCTAATTCTTCCTTAATTACCCAAGGAAAAATTTCCTCCTTCTTTCATTGAATCCTTTTTCTAGTTTTCTCCTCTAAGTCTTTCTCTATTTCTTGTCTTCCTTCTTTTCTTTTTTCTTTACCATTGTCTGCTTTCCTACCCACATCCTTTTCCTTCTTGCTATTTGTGAACTAAAAAGATTCATGTGAACATGAAAAAAAAGTTAACAGTAAGGTGACACTGCAGTACAGAGTAAAAGAAAGTATAAATTTGAAGTTAAAATCAGCATAATGTAAAGTCAGATATATGACCAGAAGAAAATTTGAAAAAGGTGAATAAAGTGTGGTTTATCTGACTATGAGGATCATTATATCAATTATCCTTCATCTTGAATTTGACAGATGTTATTATCCTTTTCCTGGGAGGAAGTACTTTTAACCTTCCTGTCCAAAACCTTAGAAGTCCATTTTAAAATCTCTTTAAAATTTTCTCACTGAGTCTTTGTCTTTGAAATAGTCCCTCTATCAGCCTACAAATTGGAATTTTGAAATAAATTGTTAATTGATTAGCTTGTTTGTCCTTTTCATAATCACCATTATAGTAAACTGTTTTATTCACATTTCATTGAAAATATATTATTTTAACAGCAAAATGGATTAAATATGTATTTGTAGTC
The DNA here is from genome assembly GCF_964237555.1 of Oryctolagus cuniculus. NCBI lineage: Eukaryota > Metazoa > Chordata > Mammalia > Lagomorpha > Leporidae > Oryctolagus > Oryctolagus cuniculus. Next base: position 51,058,555 of record NC_091434.1, read on the forward strand.
TGATATTCATCACTATTTTCAACACTACCTCTATGGCAAATGAATTTTAACCTACCAATGTTTTGAAGAAAACCAATATACAGGTATGGAACTTTCTGAATTATGTTCTTTGTGAACTTTGAAATGTTGGCATGAAATTCAAAGTATATATTTTTTCCTCCTTAATGTTTCTTTCAATGAGAGAAACTTGCTCTCAGATATGTGCAAGTAAATAAGAGGACATTACATAAGAATAATTACTGAAGATTATGCATGCACAACACACACAAGAACATATGAGTAGCCAATATAGGCAGAAAATATGAAAGTAGGTGTATTTGTGTGGGTGGGGAGAGTAGGAGAAGTATAAAACTGTTTATGGCTGTGCTTTTCAAATATCTACTTAGGGACCTCTGAAGACCAAGGGGGAGGGGATGTGGAGGCTTGGGGAGAGGAGAGTGACTAGGAACGGTCAGGTTCTTAGTGTTATCTTTTATTTTAACAACTTACTCAACATTTAATTGTGTTTCATGCCATATATATCCATGTTTATTTTAATACAGAAATAAAGACAAGTAAAATTACCTTATTCTCATGCAGATGTAAACCAGATCCTTCAAGCAGGTCTGTCATGTCACACATTGCTTTGAGACTCTCTTGGCAGAGTGCCACACATCTTGGGAGCACTTGTGTACTTTTGTCTAAGAAGTACAGGTGTAGAATGATAAATTAGCCAAGCGTAGTCAGGTGCAGCACATTCTTTTGTAGGCATATGTTCTAATTTTGGCAGGGAGTTAGGTGCAGGTGACTAGAACAGCTGTGTCAAAATTCAAAATGACTCAAAACAGATGTAGCAACTGGCATCCTGGAGGCTGACTCCAGCCTTGGTTCTTTTTCCGTCATCCTCCAGAACTGGGGGAGGACATGGAGTGATGATTTTTGCTTCTCAAGGTAACTAAAAGTAAAAATTGTTAAAATAATTTAATGGTTTGGTTTTAGCTGCTTTAAAAATGTCACCATGTCCACATACGTTTGTCAGTATACCATTGACCTATTAGGTCCAATTACTTGGACAAGTTCATAGAGAATGGAAACCGTTGAAAAAGTTTGCTGTGTGGTGCAACAAGATGAAAGGGATTTTTTTTTGGAAATACTACTTTATCAGTAGTATAATCTTATCAATTAAATTATTTTTTGGAAGAATTGACCTAGGAGAGGGATGTGTAGAGCAAATCAGCTAATTCTAGCCTGGCATAGAAGTGAAAAGCTGGAGTGAAGTAAAAGAAGGAAATTTAGTGCAGAGGTTAGGGAAAGTAGGTGGAGATTCTTAAAATCCCAAATTGAGAAATAATGTTGTATATGTCGATCTTGGTGGTGAGGAAGACTTGGTTCATGCTTTTATCCTCTCCTTGTAGTTCATTTAATTTTTTTAAAAAATATTTAATTTAAAAATTAAAAATAAAAATTTTATTTTATTTAAGTTATACAAATTTCATATTTAATATATACAGATTCAGTAACATAGTGGCACTCCTAAACACCTTGCATAGAAAGTATTGCTAAGAAAATTGCACCAACCAGATCTAACTGCACAGACTCAGCATTCCCTGCACACTCAGAATAGATCTCCCAGTGGGGTCAAGGAAGGAGTGAGCTGGCACTCTGGGTGATGCACAGTCCTGGGTGGGTGAAGTGTGTGGCACTCTGAGCTCACTCTGGGCTGTGGATTAACTGCTTCATTCTGCTGTGGAGAAAAGCTAGAATTGCAAAAATAATCTAGGCAGCTCCAGTGTCCCCTCCCCCATTGTCTATCCAGACACCCCACCCATCTTAACTGTCACTCTGGACTCTTGCCTCAGCTATGAATAGTGGTCAGAACCCCCTGCTCCCATCCAGCAAATACCCCTGGAATTCAAGTGTAAGCCTTAGGCACTCCACTGAGCCCCAGAGGTACATTTCCCGAAATAATATCTTCAATCAAAAAAAAAAAATCTCCTGGAAGTGATAGGAACAAGAGATCCCCTAGATGTGCAAAAATCAGCCTAGAAACACAAGAAATATGACTGAGAAAGGTACTATGATCCCCAAAAGAATCACAATAATACATTAGTTTGGACTGTGAAGAAAGGGAGATTGATGAAATGACTTAAAAATAATTCAAAATAGTGATTGTAAGGCTACTGAAAAATACAGAGAAGCAGTAAAATGAAATTAGGAAATCAGTACATGACATGGATGAAAAAGTCAGCAAAGAAATAGAGCTATTTTGGAAAAAAGAGCTATTAGAAGCATTCAATAAGTCAAATAAAAATACAGTGGAAAGTTTAGCAATAGACTTAGTGAAGCAGAAGAAAGAATATCTTATTTAGAAGACAGATTTTTTTTAAAGATTTATTTATTTGAAAGTCAGAGTTACACAGAGAGAGAAGGAGAGGCAGCGAGAGAGAGAGAGAGGTCTTCCATCCGCTGGTTCACTCCCCAGCTGGCTGCAATGGTTGGAGCTGCGCCAATCTGAAACCAGGAGCCAGGAGTTTCCTCCAGTTCTCCCACGTGGCTGCAGGGGCCCAGGCACTTGGGCCATCTTCTACTTCTTTCCCAGACCATAGCAGAGAGCTGGATTGGAAGTGGAGCAGCTGGAACTCAACCAGTGCCCATATGGGATGCCAGCATTACAGACGGTGACTTTACTGCTATGCCACAGCACCGACCCTGACAGATCTTTTAAAACATCTCAGACAAAAAAAGAAGAAAAAAATTAGAAAGGCCAAAAACAATGTTCAAGATCTATGAGATACCATCAAATGAACAAACATGTGAGTCTCAGGTCCTGAAGATTTGGGAAAGAAGAATGGCTTAGAAACCTATTCCACAAAATAATAGAAAAATTCCCCTATTTGGAAAAAGGTATGGCTATCCAAATATAGAATAGTGCATAAAACTCCAAATGGGCATGATCAAAAAAGATCCTCACCATGACACATTACTGTCAAGTTTTCTTTCTTTTTTTCTAACGAGAGAAGCCAAAGTGTTTTTTTTTTTTTTAATCTAATCTCTAAAGTAACAGTTCATTGCTTTACCACAATGCATTCATTAGAAGTAGGTCACCACTCAAGGGGCTTCCATAGCCTCGACAGGGAGTCACTGGGCACATGCTCCACACATAGAATCTCTGTCCTTAATGTGTTTTACTATGAGAGTTAAAGATAACACTACTAGTCGAACAATACTCTATATCTTGTGCAGTTGTGTGAGTGCAGTCTGTTGAAATCTTTGCTTAGTATATACTAAGTTGATCTTCTGTATATAAAGATAATTGAAAATGAAACTCGATGAAGGGTGGGATGGGAGAGGGCTTGGGAGAAGGGAGGGCTGCGGGAGGGAGGGAGGTTGGGGGGAGCCACAACAATGCAAAAGTTGCACTTTGTAAATTCACGTTTATTAAATTTAAAAAAAAAAAGAAAAAAAAGAAGTAGGTCACCAAGTGAAACCACATTAAGGAACACAGATTAGGCAGGGCTCTAGAATTCCAGAAGGTGAGGCCAACTCCAGAAACTGACAACAACAGAAGACCCTACATAATACATAGATAAACATGTAAGAATGCATATACATAAGAATATATAACAGAAATGGAGATTCATGTTAAATAATTAGTAAAACATACATTTTCTTTTTGAAAATTTTATTTAAGGCATACAAATTACATATATTTCGTATATACAGATTCAGAAACACAGTGATGCTAGTCAAATTTTCAAAAGTAAAGCATAAAGAATGAGCAAGAAAGAATTGCCAGACCACGTTCAAAGGAAATCCTATCAGATTGATAGAAGATTTCTCAACAGAAACACTACTGCCCAGGAAAGAGATATACAGTCTAAGTCCTAAAACAAAAACATTACCAACCCAGAATACTTTATCCAGTGAAGCTCTCACTCATAAATGAAGGTAAAATAAAGACTTTTAAAAACAAACAAAATTTAAAAGAAGTTGTTCTACGTAGCCATTGTTACAAATGATACTTAAGGATGTAGTACATACAGAAACTGAGAAAGACAATCATGAAAGAATGTGAAGGCAGAAAAATCTAATCTAGTAAAAGAGCAAAGGAGATTCAAAACGAACAGAAGGAAAAATGCCAGGTCTAAATCATTACTTATCGGTAATGAGGTTGAATGCAAATCTACTAAATAATAGACTTTTTATCAGACTGGCTGAATGGATAAAAACAATAATACCCATGTATGCCTCCTACAAAAAACACTCCTCAAACATAAAAGTACATACAGACTGAAAGCAAAAGGATAGGAAGAATATTCCATGCAAATGGAAAATACAAGCAAACAGAAGTAGCTCTACTCCTATTAGACAAAATAGACTTTAAGATGAAAAACTGTTAAAAGAGACAAGGTATTTTTAAAATTTTATTTAAGTTATACAAATTTCATGTATTTCATATATACAGATTTAGGAACATAGTGACACTTCCCACCCTACCCTCCCTCTCGCCCCTGCTCATACCCTTTCTCCTCATTCACTCCTATTTCCTCTATTAATTTTAACATTGATCTAGTTTCAGTTTACTTTATACTCATAAAATTAACCTTATGTTATATAATGAGTTCAACAAATAGTATGATGAAAAAAACACTTTTCTTCTTAGCTATTGTGAATTGAGCTGCAATAAACATTAATGTGCAGACAGCTTGTTTGTTTGCCAATTTCATTTCCTTTGGGTAAATTCCAAGGAGTCGGATGGCTGGGTTGAATGGTAGGGTTATATTCAGGTTTCTGAGGAATCTCCAGACTGACTTCCATAGTGGCTTAACCAGTTTGCATTCCCACCAACAGTGGGTTAGTGTCCCTTTTTCCCCACATCCTCTCTAGCATCTATTGTTGGTAGATTTCTGAATGTGAGCCATTCTAACTGGGGTGAGGTGAAACCTCATTGTGGTTTTGATTTGCATTTCCCTTATTGCTAGTGATCTTGAACATTTTTTCATGTGTCTGTTGGCCATTTGGATTTCCTCTTTTGAAAAATGTCTATTGAGGTCCTTGGCCCATCTCTTAAGTGGGTTGCTTGTTTTGATGTTGTGGAGTTTCTTGATTTCTTCTAAGACCTGGAACCAACCCAAATGCCCATCAACAGTAGACTGGATAAAGAAATTATGGGACATGTACTCTATAGAATACTATACAGCAGTCAAAAACAACTAAACCCGGTCATTTGCAACAAGATGGAGGAATTTGGAAAACATCATGCTGAGTGAATTAAGCCAGTCCCAAAGGGACAAGTATCATATGTTCTCCCTGATCGGTGACTACTAACTGAGCACCAAAGGGGAAACTTGTTGAAGTGAAATGGACACTATGAGAAACAGTGACTTGATCAGCTCTAGTCCTGATGGTTGATGTACAATGTAATACTTTATCCATTTTAGTATTTTTTTTTGTTGTTCTAGTACCATTGGTTGAACTCTGTAATTAACACACAATTATTCTTAGGTGTTTAAATTTTAACTGAAAAGTGATCCCTTTTGGAATTTGGAAAACATTATGCTGAATGAAATAAGCCAATCCCAAAGGGACAAATACCACTTGTTCTCCTTGATAGGTGACAACTAACTGAGCACCAAAAAGGAAACCTGTTAAAGTGAAATGAACACTATGAGAAACGGTGACTTGATAAGCCCTCACCCTGACTGTTGATGAGCAACTTGATATGTTATCCCTCTTAGTATTTTTTTGTTTGTTCTACTTAATACTTTTGGTTGAATACTGTAATCAATACACTATTCTTCTTAAGTGCTGAAACTTAACTGAAAAGTGATTGCTGGTAAATATAAGAATGGGAATAAGAGAGGGAAGAGATGTGCAATTCGGGACATGCTCAAGCTGACTTACCTCAAATGGTAGAGTTAGAAATATACCAGGGGATTCCAATTCAATCCCATCAAGGTGGCATGTACCAATGCCATCTCACTAGTCCCAGTGATAAATTTCTGTTCACAATTGATCATAATGACAGGACTAAGAACCAAAGGGATCACATAAACAAGAATAGTGTCTGCAAATACTAGCTGATAGAATCAAAAAGGGAGAGAATGATCCAACATGGGAAGTGAGATACACAGCAGACCCATAGAATGGCAGATGTCCTAAACAGCACTCTGGCCTCAGAATCAGCCCTTAAGGCATGGGGATCCGGCTGAAATGCCCATGAGAGTATTTCAGGCATGGAAAGCCAAGACACTCTGGGGAAAAAAAAAAAAAACCTAAATGAAAGATCTCCATGAGTGAGATCCCAGTGGAAAGAATGGGTCATCAAAGAAGGAGGTACCTTTCTCTGAAGGGAGGAGAGAACTTCCACTTTGACCATGGCCTTGTCTAAATATGATCAGAGTCGGTGAACTCAGAGGGTTTCCATAGCCTTGGCAGCTCATGACAAGAGCCTAGGGTGATTACTGAGGCCATAAACAAGAGTGTCAAATTGTTAAGTCAACAACAGGAGTCACTGTGCATTTACTCCTCATGTAGGATCTTTGTCCTTAGTGTGCTGTACATTGAGATTTGATGCTATAACTAGTACTCCAACAGTACTTTTCACTTTATGTTTCTGTGTGGGACTAAACTGTTGAAATCTGTACTTAATATATGCTAAACTGATCTTCTGTATATAAAGAGAATAGAAAATGAATCTTGATGTGAATGGAAGGGGAGAGGGAGTGGATAAGGGGAGGGTTGCGGGTTGGAGGGACGTTATGGGGGGGAAGCCATTGTAATCCATAAGCTGTACTTTGGAAATTTATATTCATTAAATAAAATTAAAAAAAACAAACACTTTTCCTCAACAGTAGAGACAAGGGCTGTAAATAATCATCAAAGCTCAAATGACAAGATCTTTATGTAATGATTAACGTATCATTTCAAAAAGAAGAGGTGATCAGTAATTGTATACACCACCAACACTAGGACACCTAGTTCTATAAAATAAGTGTTAATGGACCACACAAGAGACATAAGCTACACACAATAATAAGGGGGATGTGGTGGGTGTTCTGTACTCTACTTTCCTCATTGAACAGATGAATCAGACAAAAAATCAAAAAAGAAACAATAGAGCTAATTTGTGTAGGGGAAATTCTTCAATACATTGGCCTAGGTATAATTTCTTGGATATGGCCCTAGAAGAAAATGCAATAATAGTAAAAATGAACAGTTGTGATTACAACCATCTAAGAAGCTTCTGTACAACAAAGGAAGCAATTAACAAAATGAAGAGGTAAACGACAGAATGTTAAATCTATTTGCCAACTATGAATCCAATAAAGAATTGATATCCAGTTTATATAAGAAACTCAAAAATAGCAAAACAAACAATCCAGTTATGAAACATATAAAGGATTTGAACAATTTTCAAAGATGGCTAACAGACACATGAAAAAAATGCTCAAGATCACTAGCTATCAGGGAAATGCAAACAAAAGCCACAATGAGGTATCACCTCATCCTCGTTAGAATGACTATTATTTAAAAATGAAAAAAACAGTGAATGCTGTTGAGGATGTGGAGAAAAAGATATCTTAATACAGTGTTCATAGGGAGGCAAACTGGTACAACCATTATGGAAAACTGTATGGAGAGTCCTCAGAAAACTAAAAATAAGTCTACTATATGACTCAGATATCCCACTCCTAGGGATATATCCAAAGGAAATGAAATCTGCATATGAGTTACCAGCACTCCCATGTCTGTGTAGGTTCAATAGCTAAGAAATAGAATCAACCTAGGTGTCCATCAACTTAAAGAAAATGCTTAGATAAAGAAAATGCTTAAACAAAGAAAATGTGGTATATATACATGATGAAATATTAGACAGCTATAAAAATGAATGAAAAGGCCAGTGCCGCGGCTCACTAGGCTAATCCTCAACCTGCAGCGCCAGCACACCGGATTCTAGTTCCAATTGGGGTGCCAGATTCTGTCCTGGTTGCTCCTCTTCTAATCCAGCTCTCTGCTGTGGCCTAGGAAGGCAGTGGAGGGTGGCCCAAGTGCTTGGGCCCTGCACCCACATGGGTGACCAGGAGGAAGCACCTGGCTCCTGGCTTCGGATCGGTGCAGCGCGCTGGCCGTAGCGGCCATTTGGGCAATGTACCAACGGAAGGAAGACCTTTCTCTAGTCTCTCTCTCTCTAACTCTGCCTGTCAAAAAAAAAAAAAAAAAAAAAAAAAGAATGAAAAACTAGCAACTAGCATTTACAACAAAGTGGATGCAACTGGATATCATTATGCTAAGTGAAGTAAACTGAACCCCAAAGACAAATATCTCATGTTTCATTTTTGGTATTTTCGTATTTTGCAGTTACCCTAAAATATTTCTAAGAGAATGGCCCCTCAACTGTAGGAGTGTCTTCAGGTTATAAATAGCAGCCTACAATACTTGGAAAATTTCATGGCAAAAACTTAAATCTCAGAATTGTGAGACTTATGGGAAAGTCACAAGCAAATGTCAGTATTTAGTACTTCAAACAGCCAGGTATCTTAAAAAATACACTAATTCGGTTAATAGCAGCAAAACACAAAAATTAAAGTGGATTTTCAATGAACTCTAAATTTAGATTATAAAGAAATGGAAGTTTCATTATAAAACACTCAGATTAAGTGGGGAATTTAGTACCAAAATTTACTCAAATAGTCATCTTAAATATTGGAGGCAAAGTATCTTTTGACTCAACTTTAGCCAGATTTCTACATCAGTTTTGTGATGGATTGAAGCAAATTTGTTTTGATTTCTGGTTGCTTACGATTTAAATACAGACCAGTGTGAGTGTAAAACTCTTTTCTCAGGAAATTTCTCCTCTATGTAATTTTAGGTTTTACAGGTATTATTTGTAACAAAATAAGGACACAATAAGGTATTTTATTAAGATCTGAAATAAGCATTTAATGGAAAAATATCTGATTTTGTTGCCTCTTCTGGATTCAAGACATTGTATCTTTTAGTGTGATGAATACGCTGACTCTCTGGTGAAATTTGTTTTTTTTGAGTAACTGTGGAGCTGTTTAACTGTGATTATAACTACTTTTCAGTGAATCCTTAATAAAGTGATGGTCCATAAAACTTGAGGAAAAATGATCTCCTGTAGATTTGTAAATCCAGTGTAATCCACTGAACATTAATGAAAGAAACATTAAAAACCATGAATATATTTGTTCAGAGTAATACAAAGGTAAAATTTGATAACTGCTAATATAAAATGGTAGAAAGCCTCATTTCCTAACTAATGTTTCTGATTAAGAAGATAAGCATTTATTTTGCTGAGCTTGAACTGGATCTGTAAGCTGAGTAAATTATCAAAAAGGTATATTTTAAGGCATGTTTCTTCCCAGCATAATTAAGAGCATCATATTTATATTTAGCTTTTGTTTCTAAGGATACTTAATGTGCCAACATCAAAACAGATGCTCTCACAGATTCTCTTCTTAAATCCTCACAAAAAATCCTTTGAGGTGGGAGCACATGCCTATGTTCCTCGGAGAACATAGAATATCAACTTCCTCAGAGTCATTTCTATTTACTTGGGCAGCATTAGAATGAAAATCTCAACATGTCTGACATCAGAACCCATGTCTATTTCAGTACTGGATACTTCTTTGGGTATTCTGTAACCATCTAGGCCTTCTACTGCTATCCTCATTGCTACTTCAAAGATGCACCCAAACTCCAGGGATCTCCTCTCCTCTTGCTATAACTCCCTGGGGTCCCTTTGTTCTTGGGATTTTCTCTCAGGATTTACTGAAAAGTGGGAACACAGTTCCACCTTTCATCCTTTCTTGTTGCCTCAAACAGAGTTATTTTTTTCTTCCACATTTGCTACCAAATACACACAAAATTTTATTGTTTTCATTTTTAAATACATATGGTGAAGAAAATGTAGATGATAATAGAATACCTGATAACAGTTAAAGCATGCAGTTTTATAAAGTTCTTCCAGATGGGGAGTATTTTATTTTCTTCTGAGAATGTATAGAATGGATTTAAAAATTATAGTCACACATGTAGAAAAAGAAATACACATGGGGTGGGCATTGTGGTGCAGTGAGTTGACCTGCCATTTGGGATAACTGCATAATATATGATAGTGACTAGCATGGAGTTCTACCTCTTCTTCCAATCCAGTTTTCCTCTGACGTTTTCTCTGGGAGGTAGCAGATGACAGCTCCAGTACTTAGGTCCTTGCTACATGTGGGAGCCCTGTATGGAGTTCCTAACTCCTGGCTTTGGCTTTTTGTCTTTGGCTATTTGGGGAGTGAACCAGCAGGTCTCTCTCTCTCTCTCTCTCTCTCTCTCTGCTTTTCAAATAAAATAGACACAAAAAATGCATAAAGTTGTCCATACTATGTATCCTATAGATAAAAAGAAAAAATTGAAAAGGACTTATGAGAGGTAGCCTAACTAAAAATATGTATAAAGACTAATGTAATATCTCTTAGGCATCAGTACCTTGATCTTACTGGACTCAGTATTGTGTATAACAATCCATGCAATCCATAAGGAAATTCTCTAACTTGAATATCAAAGCACATGATGGAAAGTTTTGGTGAATGGGCTTAATTTTAGTCTTTCTGTTTTTCATGAGAACTATTGCCAACATGTGTTTATTTATAATGACTTCTGAAAGCCATGGAAGGTACCTTACACATGTGTCTAGTTCTACCTTTTTTGGGGAGTAGTAACGGGGATGCTTACTTTCCTAACACCCAACTGGGAGTAAGAGCATCTCCAAGGCAATTACTCATGAAGAACAGGGGTTCCTACCACGGTGGCATTGTGTTTCTCAAATGGATTGTGTTTCCTGATTGGTTGTCTGCTTAGCCAGAGAACTTTCTGGTCTGCCTCTTAGCCTGTTTCAGTAAGGACAACACAGTGAGAGAATGTTGGCAACATGTAAAGAGCCTACACTACCAACATCTGGTGTGGCCAAGATATCAGGCATAATCATGGAAGGGGGGCAGACTTTGGATTGCTTGCCCTCCCAATAGAGTTTTTTTGCTGGAGCTGGGATGTCTTGGTAAGAAGAGTCAGTAGATGTATTTTCAGGGAAGGGAAGGGATGGCAGGATGAGGTTGACCTAGAGCTTCATGTATCCTAGCAAGAGAATTGTGCCATAAGGGGACCCTTCAAGGATTTTCCCAGAACTTATATAGCACTCTACAATAGAGTCATGATTCTGATGGTTGCCCTGCTCAGAGCTTCAGTGTTATACCAGAGGAACAGAGAAAGTTACCTAGAGAAGACTATAAGAATAGATTACAGTTAAATAAAAAGGCTACTTTTTTTCTCTCTTTCTCTTTCTTTCCTCTCTCTACCCCTTGTGCAATGAAATAGGTAGGCATCGAAAAGAAATGGTGACAGAGAAGAATACAGTCATACAGACTCCCTTCTACACCTACCCCATCACTGCTTCCAGAAATCCAAATCCAAATGGGCTGATGAGACCTGAAATGAGTTTGAGAATGGAACTTTATGTTGTATGGAATATTAATAAACAAAAGTAATTAGAAAATTATAAAATATGCCAAATATCACAGTAAGATACTGGAAATAAGATTTGACAAAAAATCTTAAAAATGGTTATTGAAAATATAAATCATGCCATGTTTATATTCTAGCTGTTTGAAATTGCAGAGGTACTCATTTTGAGAAAATGTTTTCACTGGTTTGGCAATTGGAGAGGGAGAAATGAGCTTTGAGGAGCTCATTCATTCCAGCTTCTGGAAAAAGTAAGAATTTAAAGACTTTGAGTAGGGGGTTTTGCAGTTGTGGTTTTATATTGGTTTACTAAGTAAGAACATTTAAAAGAAAATCTCACTCCATATTAAAAGCATTTTGGTTTCCTTTCATTAAATGACAAATAAGTTGCCTGTTACACGAGTAAAAAGGTGAATCACTGTGAAGCAGATTTTGAAATAGACACATCTGGGAGGTACCAGTCTGCATAATGATGCCAGAGGATACAGATGGTAAAACGTCCAGCCTCTTTGAGAAACCAGAGCTGCCCAGAGAGCCCCAGACACCTGTGTTTTAAAGCAATGACATTTTACATTATCATTTAAGAAGTCCCTACTTACTACTTAAAGTACAGATGTTTCTCATATGTTTTAAAGATATTTCTCATGCATTCGATCCCACAGAGTCATCTTATACTATTAAAACAACTGAAGTTTTCTCTTTTGGGTATTACCATCATCTTATAAGAAAGCAGTTGAAGTACAAACCTCATTTTAACCTATGAGCATATGTAGTAGGGCTTGACAAACTTCCAGCCCAAATAAATGAGTTCTTTCCACTGCATTGCCCCCTCAATACCCCAAGACAGAAATTCAGGACAAAAACTGTGTACTTAAAATAATCTATGTATTCTGCTGATAAAAACTAATCAAAATAAACATTTTTCATTCTAGAAAAATATTGAAAATTAAAGACAAATTAGCTCAGAAAAATTTATTTTTTCACTTCTTATTTTCCAACATATTTCTTTTTTACCTTCGCACTTTTATTCATTATAGTTTAATGAACTAATAAAACTTGGGGATATTATAGGAGTATTTTTTCAAGAAGAGTGGTTTCAAATGAGCATTTTCAATTGAGTTTAGAATCACTGGTTTTGTGACTTAGGGAATGCTATTTATGCTCTGCTCTTTCTTGTCTATAAAGTGGAGATGATACTAAGCATCTCAATAGTTGTGTGACTATTTAAAAACTGTGCATGAAATGATCCAGCACAGTGAACAAGCTGTGCTAGCTGTTACTGTGTAGATATGAAGGGGATATGGGTTTGAATTGGAATGTGAACAAAAAGAAATTGACCTCAGAGATGTTTTAAGAGAAGGGTAGATAGAAAGCAATGACAGAGAGGGAATCAAGAGTGAGTCCCACACTAACATTTTTCTTCCTAACTCCAGCTGACAGATGGAGGAGTCTCTTCTGCCTACTTCCTGCTGTTGGGATGGAGACTATCTTGGATACTGTAGAGAATGGGCTGAGAATATTGAAGCCTTTGATATCCTTGTCTCAGCTCAGAAGGTAGTGGTTCCACAGCAGAAATTAATGAATTTATTTAATGCACACTAAGGAGATAAGCTGACAAGACCAACTGGGCCTTCCTTGTATTTTTACCACTCAGTGACATTCTATCTTTCATTCTCTATTGTTGATGGTGGATATGAACAAGGTGGGGAGAGTGGAGAAATGGAAATAACCTAAGTCTCTGATGATAATTTTCTACCACAAAATAATTGCTTTCTGCATATAAGGGACTCCAGAGAACTAGTGGGGTCTTATCCTGGGGTCTATTGAGCTTTTAGACACCCTGAAATGAGAGAGAATGATTTCTGTGACATTTAAGCCAGCTTAAGACACAATTTCTATTACTTGCAGCTGAATCTATCCTCCTCCTGTCCACCTTTCCCAACATCTGGTTATCAGTATTCTACACTAGATAAACTTTATTTTAAGCTTCCACATATGAGAAGTGCCACAGGGTATTCCTTTCTGTGCCTGACCTATTTTACTTGACATAATGTCCTCCAGTTCCATTGATTTTCCTGCAGATGACAGGATTTCATTCCTTTCATTTTATTGAATAGTAGTCTGTTGTATATAAATGTATTTCCTTTTTCCACTCACTTACATTTATTGGTACCTAGATTGATTCTATATCTCAACAACTGAGACTGGAACTGTGATAAACCTGAGAATGCAGTTATCTCTTTAGTATATTGATTTCTATTACTTTGGATTATAGACCCAAAAGTGGGATAGCTAGAGTACATGGAAGATCTATTTTTAGTTTTATTGAAAAAGTTCCATGCTGTCCTCTATGATGGCTGTAATAATTTACATTCTCACCAGCAGTGTGTAAAGGTTCATATTATTTTTTCCACATTCTTGCTAGAATTGGCTCTCTTTTTGTCTTCTGGTTAATAGCCATTCTAACTCATAGAAATGTTATCTCATTATGGTTTTGATTTGCTTTTCCCTGATGGCTAAAGACATTGAGAATTTTTCTTCTACTTGTTGGCACTTTATATATCTTCTTTTGACAAATTTATACTCAGATAATTTGCCCATTTTTAAATTGGGTTATTCATTTTTGTGTTAATGAGTTTTTGAATTCCTTATTTATCCTGGATATTAATCATTTATCAGATGAATATTTTCTCCCATTCTCATCTCTTCAATTTGTTGATTGTTTCCTCTGCTATGCAGAAGCTGCTTAGTTTAATATAATCCCACCCATCCAGTTTTGCTTTTTGTTGATCATGCTTTTGGAGACTTATTTATAACATCATTGCCTATATCAATGTCTGGGAGTTTTTCACCTATATTTACCTCTAATAGTGACTTAGTTTCAGCTTTATGTACAGGTCTTTGATTCATTTTGAGTTGATTTTTTCTGGGGAGGGGAATAGTCAAGTTTCAATTTTTTGTGTATAAATTTTCAGTCTTACCAGTACTGTTTTGTGAAGAGGCTGTTCTTTATCTAATATATCTTTTTGGCACCTATGTTGAGAATCATTTTCTGTAGAATGAGCTCATTTCTGAGTCTCTATTCTGCTCCATTGGTCTATGTGTCTATTTTTATGCCTGTACAAAGCAGTTTTAGTTACTATAGCTCTATGGTATGTGTTGAGATCAGATTTTGCAATAATGCCTCTATCTTTGGTCTTTTGTTCAAGATTACTTTGGATATTTGGCATCTTTGTGAATTCAAAGGGCCATATAAATTCCAGGGCTGTTTCTTGCCATTCTGTGAAGAATGTCATTGGTAATTTGTTGGGAATTTCATTGAATTAGCAAATGCCTTAGGATACTACGGATATTTTAACAATATTAATTCTTTCAACCTACAAACAAGAGTATTTTTATTTTGTGTCCTTTTCATTTTGTGACATTTTCAATTTCTTTCATCAGTGTTTTGTAATTCTTATTGTAAAGGTCTTTCATTTCCTTGGTTAAATTTATTCCTAGATTTGTTTTTGTAGCTATAGTAAATGGGATTTCATTATTTCTTTCATAACAAATCATTGTTGGTATGTAAAAATTCTTTTGATTTCTGTGTGTTCATTTTTTATTCTATAAATGTACTGAATTTGCTTTTCTGTTTTTAAAGATTTTATTTATTTATTTGAGTGGTAGACACAGAGAGAAAGATCTTCCTTCTGTTGGTTCACTCCCCAGATGGCTGAAGCCAGGAGCAAGGTGCCTCCTCCTGGTCTCCCATGTGGATACAGGGGCCCAAGGACCTGGGTCATCCTCCACTGCTTTCCCAGGCCATAGCAGAGAGCTGGATGGGAAGAGGAGCAGCCAGGACTAGAACTGGTGCCCATATGGGATGCCGGTGCTGCAGGCGGAGGATTAACCTACTGCGCCACAGAGCTGACCCCTGGATTTGCTTTTTATTTATAATAGTCTTTTTGTAGAATATTTAAGTTTTCCATCTTTAGATTTATATCATCTGTGAACAGGGATAATTTGATTTCTCCCTTCCATTTTGTTTAATTTATTTCTTTTCTTTGCTTACTAGCTTTGACTAATATTTCTAGCACTATATTCAATATGAAGGTTGAGACTGTATACACTGTCTTATTTCAGAGCTTATATCTTTTCCTCATTCATTACAATATTGATTGTGGGTTTTTCACAAACAGCCTTTATTGAGATACAATTCTTTTATATGTATATATAATTTTTTCAGTTTTTATCATGAAAAGATATTGAATTTTATAGATTGATTTTTCTGCATTTACTGAGATGAAAATATCATTTTTATCCTTTGTTTTCTAGTTGTGATGTATTTTGTCAATTGATTTGTTTATGTTGAAATATCCTGCATCTCTGGAAAATTCCAGTTGATCATGAGGAATGATATTTTTATGTGATTTTATTGGATTTTAATATGTGCTTAAAAATTTGTACATCTATGTTTATTAAGAATATTAGTGCATAGTTTTTTTTGTTTTTGTTTTTTTTTTTTTTTGGTTTTGTCTTTTCCTGCTTTGGTACTACAATGACTCTGGTATCATGGGGTGAGTTTGGAAGGGTTCCTTCTCTTTCAAATTTTCTGGAAGAGGTTAACAATAATTCCTGTAATCTCTTCCTTCAGTGTTTGGTAGAATTGGCAGTGAAAGTCTCTGGTCTCTGGTCCTGTTTTTTTTTTTTTTTTTTTTTTTTAAGATTTATATATTTGAAAGTCAGAGTTACACAGAGAGAGGAGAGGCAGAGAGAGAGAGGTCTTTCATCCACTGGTTCAAATCCCCAATTGGCTGCAACGGTCAGAGCTGCACCAATCTGAAGTCAGGAGCCAGGAGCTTCTTCTGGGTCTCTCCCATAGGTACAGGGTCCCAAGGACTTAGGCCATCTTCTACTGCTTTTCCAGGCCATATCAGAGAGCTGGACTTAAAGTGGAGCAGCTAGGACTCAAACAGGCGCCCCTGTGGGATGCCAGCACTGCAGGCGATGGCTTTACCTGCTACACCACAGTGCCGGTCCCAGTTTTTATGTTTTTAATGGGAGCCTTTTTGTTAATCATTATTCATTGTTTATGTGTTATCTATTAGATATTGGATACTGTTTAGGTTACCTATTTCTCCATATTTCAATTTTGGTGGGCTGTGTATATCCAGAAATTTAGCCATTTCAGTTTTGGTTTTCCAGTTTGTTGTCACAGAATTGTTCATAAGAGCCTCTAATGATTTTTTGTATTTCCATGCTATAACTTTGATATTTATACATGTGAGAGGTCTATAAACTGCATAGGGAGGATTCCAAGATGGCAGAATATGATAGGATGGTCTTACCTAAGTGAGGTGAAAATAATGTTTTAAAAGGGGAGTGAATATACTCGTAGGATAGAGCTCTGTGGGAACCCCAGAAAGAGACCCAGTGTGAGCAAAAGAAACACTCCAGACCTGTGCAGAAGGAACAAATAAACAACAGAAGTTTGGATCCCAGGAGGAAGATGCCTGCCCTGACAAAATAGGTGGGGGGGGGAATCCATGGTCCCACAGCACTGCTGATACAGCTGGAGGGAGAGCGAGCCTGGTGAACTGCTTTTAAACTTCCACGTGAATCCCCTAAGAAAGCAGAGGTGGGAAGAAAGAAAAAAAAGTGAAAAAAAAAAGACTGCCTCCTCTACTCCCTACAACAGAGACTTGCAACCAGTGGGAGAAGGGCTCAGTGGTTCATGGCATTTTTATTTAAAATTTATTTATTTATCTGGACACAGGCAGATAACTTCTGCTCCACCTTCTGTGCATGTGCCCAACCATAAATAACAGGGGTCGCGCCCCACCCAACCAATGAGGGCCACAACAATTCAAAAGAATTCCTTCTCCTTCTGTGCCAGTTGCACCATGCCAGTTGCCCAGCAATGGGTGGAGAGGGGGAGCCATTAAAATGGAGGGGAAGCGCTGACTGTGGGACTCTCCTACCCACACAGCACCATGGAGAAGTCAGTGGGGTTGCAGTGGGCAGGCACTTTATGTGCTCATGAACCACAGACCTAACCAGAGGAAAAAAAAAATCCCACCTCCCACCCCCACTTCCAGACACCAAAGCTGGTTGGGAGGACCATACACAGATAGCAGCTCTGGGAACACCTACGTTTCACTATAGATAATACTGCCAGTGGAATGGAGTGGTCCCATTGACAATCTGTGACCCAGAGAGTCCTGAGAGCTGAGTCTGAGAGAGCAGTGACTGCCTAAGATGAGACAGTGTGGCTAGTTCCTGGGCAAGCAGAGAGCACCGGTCTGCACTCTCCAAGCTCCTCAGTTACCAATAATATCTTATAACAGAGGGAACCATGCTCACAGGAAAGACTCCACAGGTCAAATGTGCAGTTTATTAAGCAGAATGAATGAGTGCTGAGCACACTGGGTATTACCGCTAGGGCACCCATCAGCTCAGAGGGGAGCTACCATGCCCAATGTGGGTCTTACCCTGGATACTTGCCCAGGCATACAGATGATGGTTTGAGTAGCAATGACAAAAAATGCAGATTAGCTCAGCACTTCCTGTGTGTCATTACAATTGCAAACTTATGGTCTGGCTTGAAGACAAGGAAGATTTTTAAGGCAAATAAAGGAAACAGGGTGGGCGTTGAGATTACTTACATTCTCCACCATACCCCAGGGTTATGAGAACAGAAGAGCCACAATCCACACATGTGCCACCTGGCTGACTGGCTGGCAACCTCATAGAAGTGGAAGTGAAGAGTGAGTTGAAGAACAGACACTGCACTCATTCCTAAATTTCCTATAGTTCTCAGGAGGTCACAAGAGAACAGCAAATTCTTTCGTGTGCTCATGAGAAGGGTATAATGGGACAGAGAAATACAAATACTGTGCAGAGGCAAAGAGATCTGTGATAATCTGAAGCCTGAGTCCATATCAGGACTTGGGACCTTCAGAGGAGGCTCTGGGGACAAGGGTGATAGAAGGCGAGGACACCTGAGAGCTGTTAGGAGGTGAATTATAGATGCATTCCTGGAGGTTAGCATCAGCCTCCGGGAAGGGGAATGAGGGGAAAAGAGAATATGATTTCATTTTAAATGGGCTTCATTGAAAAATCACTCAGTTGGACTGAGTTTACTAGAAAGTGGTGAGATCACATTTTTACATTTGGTAGCTAGGGTCCTCAGGGTCAAAATATCAAGTTACAGGGAAATAAAATAGGCTGTGTAGTTCTGCATACATGAGCATGGTGAGTTTTTATGACTTTGTTGACTCTGAAATGCATGCTCACTGCACAACCATTTTACAAATTCAGTAGCTTGGATGCAAAGTCTTTACTTTTTTCTCTCTCACAAATCCAGATGCTTCTTCTGCTTTCTCTTGCATAGTATCTCTAAGATGCAACATTTCCTCCCCACCTCTGTTGCCAAGTTAATTGTCAGAATTGCAGCTGTTTCTCACTTGGGTTATTGAAACATCTTGTATAGACTTTCTGTTTTTTTTGGTTCTCATCTTAGTAACATTTATGATCTTATACCCCTTTTTCATATAGCGTGTGTGTGCTGTGTTAATTAATTCTTCAATTAGAATCCTTTGTCTTTCCACATCTTACTAATGAGCACAAAGATGTACATAAGGGTAAGAATGATCCTCCGGGGTCTGTCTTAGTATGTAACCTGGTAGCTATTCCACAGAATAAAGAGTATTACTTACTAGTAGTACTCTTACCAAAAATGAACTAGAAAAACTCCACACACAAGTCTTGGAAAAGAACCTGAGAGGTTGCTATTCTAGGGCTTTAAGTAAAAGAGATATTAGAACTTGCAACCCTGAGCTTGGGTCAAGTAGAATGTAAAAGGCAAATGATTAAAATGTGGGTTAACCTAAATAAATAATTGGTTGACTAAAAGTGGCTAAATCTGGAGATTTAGAAAATAGGAACTAAAAAGCTAGATTAAAATAATGGTTAAAAAATGGGAGAAGGAATTGTTGTTTAGTGCTTTGAGATTCAAATATAATATGGATATACATAAAGATATTGGTTTTTTCATCTTACATTTGTAGTTTAAGGTTTTTCAGGGTAACTACTAATAGAATAGAAATATTTATATATAGTAAAATGTACTGCAGGGAAGAATAATATAATGTGAAATAATACATGTTGTTTGATAAATATGATTAATCCAATCTCAACTCTAGATGATAAGGGATGAAAACAAGGGAGAAAATATCAATTAAACACACAAAATATTGATATAATTCCAAATATATCATTAGTTAAAATAAATATAAACAAATTAACTTTTGCTATTTTAAGCACAGATTTTCAAATTTTATTAAAAATTACCAGTAAATCAAGATGTATTCTATTCATAAGAGAACCATTTAAATGCATATAAGAATACTGAAGCACAAATATAGAAAAAAGATAGAAAAAAGGATATTTTGAGTCTATGTTAATAAAATATTGTTTTATTAATACAATAAAAATTAACTTTTAAGGCAAAGAGCAATTAACTAGGAATTTACAAAAATTTTCAACTTCCATATACCATGAAAAATATAAACTACACAGTTTTAACAGAATATCAGGGAGAAATTGGCAAATGAACATGATGGTGATAGTTTTGACAATTAGTTAATATAGAATATATTTTATCATCTGATCAGAAAGCTATACAGAAAAACAATTTAACAAAACCTGTCTATAATGTATAGAATGGCCACACCCAACCACAATTGTCCTTGATCTAGTGTAGAAACAAATGCCTAAAAGTCATGATGAATTTTATGTTGTAAGATAATATTGGGTATAATATAATAAAATTAGAAATGGATGACAGTAAGATGCCTCAGGAGTAAAGTCTGATTTCCAGTAATGGTGCAATAGACTGTATTGGATTCATTCTCCGACTGACAATAATTACAAGTTCTAAACAAATATTTTTAAAAATATTTGAAGTTACTTGATACCAATCAAAAACAGACAAAACTTGGTGAGAATTGTCTTATGAAATATGGAAACCACATGAATGAGATCTGCATTTATATGGCTTTTTCATCTGCATATGGCATAGCATATATAGAATTTGACCACAGTCTTACTGGCCTCTTCAAGGCAGAGAAAGGAGGCAACCAGAGTGGCTAGAAATGAATTTCAGAATCACACAACTAAGGGAGCGATACACAGAAATTCTCAAAAATTATATAAATTCTCCTTATATATTACTCTTTCCAAATATTTGACTGACAAAAGAATTGCACATATGTTGCAGTTTCACCACATGGCCCAAAAGAAAATAACATCTAGAGGGTTAAAATGCATGAAAATGCATTTCTATAGTGACCTCCAAAAGAGAGATAGTGTTTACATTTACAGTCCTATATGATCTTGCTAAATGCTTCAGAATTTTCACTGAAACCCGAGAGGGGCTGTGGCTTAAGAGTAAAATCGCTTCAATGGTGAGCGTTGTGATGCGACAGATGAAACCCTCTTTCAGACACCTACATTCCACATTGGAGAGCTATTTCAAGTCACAGTTACTCCACTTCAGATGCAGCTTCCTGTTACTGTAGTTGGGAAGGCAGCAGAGGATGGTCCATGTCCTTGGGTTCCTGACACCCATGCAGGATACTTGGATGGAGTTCTGTACTTCTGGTATTAGCCTGGTCCAACCCCATTCTTGTAAGCATTTGGGGAGTGACCAAGCAGATAAAATATCTCTCCATATCTTTGTCTCTCTCTGCATCACTCTGCCTTTCAAATATAATAAGAAGAAGGATAGGAATTAGAATAAGAAGAATAAGAGTGAAATTACTTAAGGAGTAATAAATTTACATTTGGACTTAAGGCAAAAGCATTCTACCCATAATTTATTGGCTACTGGAGCAAAACTCAATGCTACTCAAGGGAAGATAATATGATGCAAGAGTTCTGCAAATTATAATCAATAATATATTATATACAATCTAGAGTGATTATACAAATGAAACAGCAAAAGTGATGTAAGGCTAAGAGAAAAATCAGTTACCAGAAGCAGACCAAGAAGCATATAGATGTTAGGATTAGCAAAATGACATTAAAACAACAGGATTACTGTGAAAAAATAATGAAGAAGATGGATACCCTGAGTGATAACATGAGAATGGGAATTTAGAAATTGAAAAAGATTTTAATAGAAATTATAAAAGGAAAAATACAGTACCTGAAATTTAAGAACTCTCCAGATAGCATTAGCAGCAGACTGAAAGGAATAACACAATTTTTGAGAGAACTTTAGAAAAAATTAAAAGTAAGCATAGAAAAAAAAAAGGGCTAAATCTCAATATAAAAAGATATAGTTAGAGCCCCAGAATGAAAGAATAAAAATGAAACTGAATTTTTTTATTTTTCCTTGAATTTGATTAAAAACTCAAGCAATTTATTATTTCAGGAAGCTCAAAGAATTCCAAGGATAAATACAAATAAAATCACATCTAAGAGCATCACATTCAAATATAAAACACATAAAGTAATTTTTTGAATTACACATTGTTAAAATGTTTTATATATTACTTTTAATGAAATGGCTTTAGTTAGGGAGACAATTTTGAATGATAGTATGAGTAGTTTTTCTTAGAATAATGTGATTTTAGAACTATTGTCATTGAATTGTTGGATAATTAAGACTCAGAGGTTAATGCCATTTAAAGTGACATACCTTAATTACAGGGACTAGGACTCAGGTGCACTGAAGATAGTCCATAATTTGGTTGGAAGTCATAAAACATAGGATTAATTATGAATAGATATGATCAACTTACTACTGAACTAGCCATTGTTACTTCTTTCAAAATGAGGAAATAATTGTCAACTTTTAAGGATCTATCAACAGGAATAAGAGAATTTTGGAAGCATTTTAAGGTCCTTTGATAAATTATATATTAATAAAAATAAACATTATAATACACAGCTTTGTGTTATGCAGTTATCTAGAAAAAGAATTAAAATGAAGATAAAGTTAATAAAAAAACATTACAAAAAATCAGCCAAACAAAGAGCTGGTTTTTTGAAAAAATAAACAAATTGACACCCCATTGGCCCAACTAACTAAAAAAAGAAAAGACCCAAATCAATAAAATCATAGATGAAAAAAGGAATGTAACAACAGACACCACAGAAATAAAAAGAATCATCAGAAATTTCTACAAAGAGCTGTATGCCAGTAAACAGGGAAATCTATCAGAAATGGATAGATTCCTGGACACATGCAACCTACCTAAGTTGTAGAGATGTAGAGAACCTAAACAGACCCATAGCTGAGACAGAAATTGAATCAGTAATAAAGTCCCTCTGAACAAAAAAAAGCCCAGAACTGGATGGATTCACTGCTGAATTCTACCAGGCATTTAAAGAAGAACTAACTCCAATTCTTCTCAAACTATTCAGAACAATCGAAATAGAGGGAATCCTCCCAAATTCTTTCTATGACGCCAGCATCACCTTAATTCCTAAGCCAGAAAAAGATGCAGCATTGAAAGAAAATTACAGACCAATATCCCTGATGAACATAGATGCAAAAATCCTCAATAAAATTCTGGCTAGTAGATTGCGACAACACATCAGAAAGTTCATCCATCCAGACCAAGTGGGATTTATCCCTGGTATGCAGGGATGGTTCAATGTTCGCAAATCAGTCAATGTAATACAGCACATTAACAGACTGCAGAAGAAAAATCATATGATTATCTCAATAGATGCAGAGAAAACATTAGATAAATTCCAACACACTTTCATGGTGAAAACTCTAAGCAAATTGGGTATAGAAGGAACATTCCTCAACACAATCAAAGCAATTTATGAAAAACTCACGGCCAGCATCCTATTGAATGGGGAAAGTTGGAAGCATTTCCACTGAGATCTGGTACCAGACAGGGATGCCCACTCTCACCACTGCTATTCAATATAGTTCTGGAAGTTTGAGCCAGAGCTATTAGGCAAGAAAAGGAAATTAAAGGGATACAAATTGGGAAGGAAGAACTCAAACTATCCCTCTTTGCAGATAATATGATTCTTTATTTAGGGGATCCAAAGAACTCTACTAAGAGACTACTGGAACTCAAAGAAGATTTTGGCAAAGTAGCAGGGTATAAAATCAATGCACAAAAATCAACAGCCTTTGTATACAAAGGCAATGCCACAGCTGAGAAAGAACTTCTAAGTTCAATCCCATTTGCAATAGCTACAAATACAATCAAATACCTTGGAATAAATTTAACCAAGGACGTTAAAGATCTCTACAATGAGAATTACAAAACCTTAAAGAAAGAAATAGAAGAGGATACCAAGAAATGGAAAACTCTTCCATGCTCATGGATTGGAAGAATCAACATCATCAAAATGTCCATTCTCCCAAAAGTAATTTATAGATTCAATGCAATACCAATCAAAATACCAAAGACATTCTTCTCAGATCTGGAAAAAATGATGCTGAAATTCATATGGAGGCACAAGAGACCTCGAATAGCTAAACCAATCTTGTAAAACAAAAACAAAGCCGGAGGCATCAGAATACCAGATTTCAGGACATACTACAGGGCAGTAGTAATCAAAACAACATGGTACAGGTATAGAAACAGATGGATAGACCAATGGAACAGAATAGAAACACCAGAAATCAGTCCAAACTTCTACAGCCAACTCATATTTGATCAAGGATCCAAAACCAATCCCTGGAGTAAGGACAGTCTATTCAATAAATGGTGCTGTGAAAACTGGATTTCCACGTGCAGAAGCATGAAGCAAGACCCCTACCTTACACCTTACATAAAAATCCACTCAACATGTATAAAAGGTCTAAATCTACAACCCGACACAATAAAATTATTAGGGAACATTAGAGAAACCCTGCAAGATATAGGCACAGGCAAAGACTTCTTGGAAAATAACCTGGAGGCACAGGCAGTCAAAGCCAAAATTAACAGTTGGGATTGCATCAAATTGAGAAGTTTCTGTACTGCAAGGAAACTGTCAGGAAAGTAAAGAGGCAACCAACAGAATGGGAAAAATATTTGCAAATTATGCAACAGATAAAGGATTAATAACCAGAATCTACAAAGAGATCAAGAAACTCCACAACAACAAAACAAGCAACCCACTTAAGCGATGGGCCAAGGACCTCAATAGACATTTTTTAAAAGAGGAAATCCAAATGGCCAACAGACACATGAAAAAAAATGTTCAGGATCACTAGCAATAAAGGAAATGAAAATCAAAACCACAATGAGGTTTCACCTCACCCCAATTAGAATGGCTCACATACAGAAATCTACCAACAACCGATGCTGGAGAGGATGTGGGGGAAAAGGGACACTAACCCACTGTTGGTGGGAATGCAAACTGGTCAAGCCACTATGGAAGTCAGTCTGGAGATTCCTCAGAAACCTGAAGATAACCCTAGCATTCAACCCAGCCATCCCACTCCTTGGAATTTACCCAAAGGAAATGAAATTGGCAAACAAAAAAGCAGTCTGCACCTTAATGTTTATTGCAGTTCAATTCACAATAGCTAAGACCTGGAATCAACCTAAATGCCCATCAACAGTAGACTGGATAAAGAAATTATGGGACATGTACTCTATAGAATACTATACAGCAGTAAAAAACAATGAAATCCGTTATTTGCAACAAAGTGGAGGAATCTGGAAAACATCATGCTGAGTGAAATAAGCCAGTCCCAAAGGGACAAATATCATATGTTCTCCCTGATCGGTGACAACTAACCAAGCACCAAAAAGGAAACCTGTTGAAGTGAAATGGACACTATGAAAAATGGTGACTTGATCAGCCCTTGCCCTGACTGTTGATGAACAACTTAATACTTTATCCCTCCTAGTATTTTTTTGGTTGTTCTACTTAATACTATTGTTTGAACTCTGTAATTAACACCCAATTATTCTTAGGTGTTTAAATTTAACTGAGAAGTGATCTCTGTTAAATGTAAGAGGGGGAATAAGAGAGGGAGGAGATGTACAGTTTGGGACATGTTCAATCAGTCTTCCCCCAAACAGTAGAGTTAGAAATGTTCCAGGGGACTCCAATTCAATCCCATCAAGGTGGCATGTACCAATGCCATCTCACTAGTCAAAATGATCAATTTAAATTCACAGTTGATCATACTGATAGGTCTAAGAGTCAAAGGGATCACCCAAACAAGACTAGTATCTGCTAATACTAACTGACAGAATAAAAAAGGGAGAGAACGATCCAACATGGGAAGCGGGATACACAGCAGACTCATAGAATGACAGATGTCCTAAACAGCACTCTGGCCTCAGAATCAGCCCTTAAGGCATTCGGATCTGGCTGAAGAGCCCACGAGAGTATTTCAGGCATTGAAAAACAAGACACTCTGGCAAAAGAAAAAAAAAAGACCTAAGTGAATGATATCTGTGAGTGAGATCCCAGTGGAAAGAACGGGCCATCAAAGAAGGAGGTACCTTTCTCTGAAGGGAGGAGAGAACTTCTACTTTGACACTGAACTTGTCTAAATAAGATCGGAGCTCGCTAACTCAAAAGGCTTCCATAGCCTTGGCAACTCATGACAAGATTCTAGGGTGATTACTGATGCTGTAAACAAGAGTGTCAATTGTTAAGTCAACAACAGGAGTCATTGTGCACTTACTCCCCATGTAGGATCTTTGTCCTTAATGTGTTGTCCAATGTGAATTAATGCTATAACTAGTACTCAAAACAGTACTTTACACTTTGTGTTTCTGTGTGGGTGCAAACTGTTGAAAACTTTACTTAGTATATACTAAACTGATCTTCTGTATATAAAGAGAATTGAAAATGAATCTTGATGTGAATGGAAGGGGGGAAGGAGAGGGAAAGGGGAGGGTTGCGGGTAGGAGGGAAGTTATGGGGGGGAGCCATTGTAATCCATAAGCTGTACTTTGGAAATTTATATTCATTAAATAAAAATTTAAAAAAATTGAGAATGTGGTGTATGTATATATAACGGAATATTATTCAACTTTAAAAAAGAATAAAATGTTAAATATTTTTCATACTTTCTTCTAGTTTTTCTGGTAATCTGTTTATTGTGATAAAATATATATATATTTTTAAAGATTTTTATTCATTTATTTGACATGTAGAGTTACAGATATTGAAAGGAAGAGACAGAGAGAAAGGTCTTCCTTCTATTAGTTCACTCCCCAAATGGCCACAATGGCTGGAGTTGTGCCGATCTGAAGCCAGGAGCCAGGAGTTTTTTCCTGGTCTCCCATGTGGGTGCAGGGGCCCAAGCACTTGCACCATCCTCTACTGCTTTCCCAGGCCATAGCAGAGAGCTGGATTGGAAGAAGAGGAGCCTTGTTTCGAAATGGCGCCCATATGGGATGCCTGCGCTGCAGGCGGAGGATTAACCTACTTCACACAGCGCCAGCCCTGATAAAATATATTTTTATAAGATTTTATTTATTTATTTTAAAGTCATTGTTATAAGTGGGGAGGGACAGGGAGAGACAGAGAAAGAGAGAGAGATCTATGCGCTGATTCACTCTCCAAAAGGCTGCAAAGGGCAGGCTGGACCAGGCCAAAGCCAGAAACCAGGAGCTTCTTCTGGATATCCTACGTGGGTGGCAGGGACCCAAGCACTTGGGCATCCTCTGATGGTTCCCAGAAGCATTAGCCGGGAGCTGGAATGGAAGCAGAGCAGCTGGGACTCAAACTGGCGTCTATAGGGGATACTGTTGTAGCAGACAATGGCTTAACATGCTGCAGTAGAATGTCAACCTCTAAAAATAATTTTATATAACAAATTTTAGTACTTAACCAGTTTATCCAAGGAGGCACATCTGAAAATGCATTTCATTTAACCCTAAATATTATTTATGTCACAAAAAAGTATATCTCAGTCAAATAACCTCGAAAAATGATTATGTTCACGTTTTTGGAGATTCAGAGTTCAAATCAGCATATTAGATTCTTTTAGAGGCCTTAATGTAAAGAAGACTATTTAGTTTTTGTTTGACTAATTTGATTTAGCAATGTGGTTGTGTAGAGCACATCATAATCAAGATATTTAGCTCCAAATGCTGGTTCTGTCCTTTCTAGTAGTATGGACTTGCATAAGTTAAACTACTGAAGCTTCAATTTCTTTTTATTTTCTGGGAAATGAATATTTCAGTTGGCATTGTGGTATAGCAGGTAAAGCCGCCAGTTGCAACATTAGTATCTTATATGAGAGCCAGTTTGTGTCCTGGCTGCTTCACTTCCCATCCAGCTCCCTAATAATGGCCTGGGAAAAGCAGCGGATGATGGCCTAAGTGTTTGGGCCCCTGCCACTCATGTGGGAGTCCCTGATAATGCTCTTGACCCTGCCTCTGACCTGGCCCGCACTTGGCCATTGCAACCATCTGGGAAGTAAACCAGCAGATCAGATTCATTCTCTCTCTCTCTCCCTTTCTCTCTCTCTCTCCCTCTTTTTCTGTGACTCTGTCTCTCTCTGTGTCTCTCTCCCCCTCTGACTTTGAAAATAAATAAATCTTTTTTAAAACATGAAGATATTGCTAGTAATCACTCTATACATTTGTTGAAAGAATTAAATTAGACTCTTCATGCATCAGATTTATATTAGTGAAGCAGTGATTTGTTTTAAGCTGTTATTACTCCCAAGCTATCATTACTCCTTGACTGCTTTTCCATATTTCTCATAACTCTGAAAGAAAGTGGTATACAATTCTACTTTAGATGACCAAGTAGACTTTCTGGCATTATTGTTCTTACACTTCATTTTCCTCTTTTTATTATTATTCCAGAACCTGAAGTAAGGAATATTAAAAACTCTGAAATGGGGGAAAATCCTATATATTTTCTATACATATGTCTCAGGCAATCTTTAATTTTCATTGTATGAGTAATATATAAAATTTCTGTGATACTTTTTCCATTGAAAAGTTATTTCTAGAAATACAGGATTATTAAACCATGGAAGTGGTAGTTTTAAGGAGTCAAGTCTTCATTAAAAGTATAAACTAGAATCTCTATGTTGTGCTGTGTGGAAAATCTGGGAAACAAGTTTTCATTAATTTAAGGATATCTACATAGAAACCAAAATATCATTCCAATACACTTTTAATGCTTCTCTTGGAAGACATTTGAAATGCTCAGAAAATATTGATGATACATTCAGTTATTTATTTAAAGTTTTCTAAGTAGTTTGTATGAATATATTCTTCTTTAAAACCAATTTCATTTATGAATAATGAATATATATATATATATATCCCAAAGACCCCAGCAAACAAATTTTCAGATCATATCACTACATATTCAAGCAAGTTACTGCTTGCTTCATACTGCTGGTAAATCCTTGGAGGCAGAGTAGAATACCTAAGACTTATCCAGACTACATTGAAGGAGGGAATTCATTGGGATGCTCCTACACTGACATCCATCAGCCATTGATTGATAATGGCTGCTGGGGACATCCAGTTCCAAGAATATCTGTTCTGATTCCTGTGCAGTGCAAGCACTGTCTGCTCAGATAAAACCCTCAGGCTTTGGATATCATTCATCAACACCCAGCAGAATTTTCAGTGACAAGTTTTAAGGATGAGACACTGAAAATGTCTTCTATTGTTTCAATTTAGTTCATCAATAAATTATTACCTAAGAGAAATATTAATCACTGACTATTTCTTAACTAATTTTGTTTACATCCTCAAATTAAATTACCAATGAATGTAGATAATTTTAAGCTCTAGTGTTCCATATAGTATATGTTGTCTTTATTTACTCAGTGCCTATATGACCATTTACAGTATATCAATTAGGTTACCAGTTCTCATGAGTCAGATCACTTAGTGGAGTTTTTGGTATTGGAGTAGACCAATTTTTCTATTTAGAGAAATGAAAAAATTCTTTTTCATGGGCCCTGGAGTTATCTATTGATAAACATTTATTTCCTTCTGTGGTTTTAATTATGATCATATAATAAATAGGGTACATGGATTCCTTAGAAGTGAACTCTGAAATGGGATGCAGGCATCAAAGTGGTGGCTAAATCTATTTGTCATAATGCTGGCCCAAAATGTTAATGGAGATATATGGAGTCAATCCATATGATTTATGTAAGAGTCACTATGACTTTCTTTAAATGAAATTTCTTAAATACATGAACTAATTTTCTGAAATTTTAATTGGATATATCTTTGACACACTGTTATAATTTATCAACCTAAGATGGTCATATATGTTTTTGAAATTTACTTTCTACTTATTAAAATATGCATATTTCCAGGATGAAGCCCAGTGCTTTAGAACCTAAAACAAAACCATGATTTCAAAATTTGTACAGTTCTGATAGACTCCCTAGTTCAACAAGGAGCCTTTCTTATATGCAGTGAAATTACTTTGACTTACAGTTTTGTATCATTTCACCTAAATCAAATGTCTAACCCACCTCCT
Source organism: Oryctolagus cuniculus (assembly GCF_964237555.1). Taxonomy (NCBI): domain Eukaryota; kingdom Metazoa; phylum Chordata; class Mammalia; order Lagomorpha; family Leporidae; genus Oryctolagus; species Oryctolagus cuniculus. Next base: position 51,088,507 of record NC_091434.1, read on the forward strand.
TCTAAAAAATATGGGAGTTGCTTTCTATATAATTCTGTGTTCTATATCAATGAAAATCTTCAAGTGTCTCTATTTTATTTCCCCCTTCTTTAAACCATCCTTTAGGACAACTTCTTTGGTTTCCTGTATGTCCTCTCTTTATTTTTCATAATGAATTGACTCGGTTTGCTCTCCATTCTGAGATATTTCTCTTAAATTAACAAAACCCAGTGAATATATTATGTCTTCACCTGGCTGGGCCATTCAGCAGCATTCTACATTTCTTAGCATTCTCACAGAAAACACTCCTTTGACTACCATTGTGGGGAGCAACTCGGACTAGACTAAGTTACTGGAATTAAGACTTATTCTATGCATCTGCTCTCCCACAATATGGCGCTGGGAGAGGAGGAAACAGCTTCTACACAGCTGCCTCCAGTTCAACCAATAAACTGTAGGACCTGCTCCTGATTGGAGGAGAGCAGCGTACTCGGTGTGTGGGTAGCAGAGTTGGGATTGGTGGAAGAGGACTATAAAGGAGGAGAGAGACAACATGCACCAGGAACACCTGAGGAACATCTGAGCAGCCCCCGAGAGAGCCGGCTGGTGGTGTGCCGCTCCCCCGCGGAAGTGGGGAAAGTGGCAGGGGGAACCGCCCTTCCACGGAGGTGGAAGTGTCGGTAGCCAATCCGGGAAGAACCAGCAGCAAACCCGGGGAGGGCCGAGCAGACAAAAGAACAGCACAGGGTCCTGTGTCGTTCCTCCACGAAGACGGGGAGCGACATACCATGTCATATTATTTTCATTTTCTTTCAGATGATTCCTTTTTAGGCTTCTTGACCAATTATTGCTTTCTTAAATTTTTTTGGTTGTAATTTCTCAACTCAGTCACAGGCCTCTTATAATTAGTACTCTCTTTTCTCATCTAGAATCATCTTCTTACCATCTATAATATAATCTATCAATCAATTGCCATCTATAAATATGGAATCCCAGATTTATTCATTATGTCCAGATCTCTCCTTTGGGCATACATATTTAAATACCTCTTAAGCAAATAAAATTAAGGCTTCTCATACTCCAAAAATCAAACTTGAACTCTGATTTTTCTGGCTGTCTCTTCCCCTCTGCTCAGTAAATAGCCCCATCTGTTATTTATACATGGTAATCAATTTTGGAGATGTATTTCTTCCTTATGCACTAAAGTCAATTATTTTCTAGAATATATCTTAAATATATGTTGAATCTTCCCACCTTTCCCTCATCTAAATGTGTATTCTGCAACTATGGAATGAAAGGTTTGGTAGATATTAGTTAGGTCCATTTGATTCATAATGTAGATTAGGCTCTGTTGCTTCTTTGCTGATTTTCTGTCTAGTTGAATTGTCCATTGATGAAAGTGGGATGATGAAGTCCCCCATTATTATTGTATTGGAGTCTATGTCTCCCTTTAGGTCCGTTAATGTTTCTTTTAAATAACCAAGTGCCCTGTAATTAGGTTCATATATGTCTATTATAGTCACATCTTCCTGTTGAATCGATCCCTTAATCATTACATAGGGCCCTTCTTTGTATCTTTTAACAGATTTTGTGGTAAAGGCTATTTTGTCTGATATTAGGATGGCTACACCTGCGCTTTTTTTGCTTCCTGTTAGCATGGGATATCTTTTTCCATCCTTTCACTTTCAGTCTGCATGTATCTTTGTTGGTGAGGTGTGTTTCTTGTAGGCAGAAATAGATAGCTCTTGTTTTTTTAATCCATTTAGACAGTCTGTATTTCTTAACTGGAGAATTTAGGTAATTTATATTCAAGGTTATTATTGATAAGTTGGCCCTTCAATCTTTCAATAAATATTCCCATTATTTGCATTAGATTTCCTTTGTATTTTTAGTGGGAGTTTTTCTACCTTCACCTTCTTTCATAGTGATGATCCTGTTTCTGTGTTTCTGTGTGTAGCACATCCTTAAGCATCTTTTGTAAGACTGGATGGGTGGTGACAAATTCCTTCAATTTCTATTTGTTATGGAAAGTCTTTATTTCACTTTCTTTTGTAAGTGAGAGCTTTGCAGGGTATAGTATTCTGGGTTGACAGTTTTTTTCTATTAAGACATGAACTATGTCTTTCCATTCTCTCTTAGCCTGTAGGATTTCTGATGAGAAATCAGCTGTTGAGTCTAATTGGAAATCCTCTGAAAATAATCTGGCATTTCTCTCATGCACATTGTAGAATCTTGTCTTTATGTTTTGCTGTTGAAAGTCGACTGCATTCTCTTGTGGTGAAGATTTTTTTTCTGGTCATTTCTATTGGGAGTTCTGTGTGCTTGAATGCCCCTTTCTTTCTCAAATTAGGGAAATTTTCTGTAATTATTTCACTGAATAGGCCTTCTAATCCTATGTCTCTTTCCATACCTTCTGAAATTCCTAAGACCCATATATTTTGTTGTTTGATAGTATCCCATAAATGCCCAACACTATTTTTAATTTAATTTTTATAATTGCTTCCTTTTTTTTTTTGGTCTGAGATATTTCCATGGGTTTCTCTTCTAGCTTGGTTATTATTTCTTCTGCCTCACCAAGTCTGTTGTTAATGCTTTCCACTATGTATTTTACTTGACATATTGAATTTTTCATTTCTAACATTTCAGTTTGATTTCTCTTCAAAAGCTCAATTTCATGGGAAAATTTTTCTTCCATGTCATGTGTGGAGTTCTTTAACTCATGAATTTGCTTCTGAGTATTCCTATAGTCTTTTAAATTGCTTTTCAAGCCTTTATTCAACCTCTTTGTCTTCACATTCTAATATTTAAGTTTTGCTCTGTTCATTTGGGTGAGTCATGCTGTCTTCCTTATTCTTGTTTCTTGTATTTCTGCAACTATTTTCAAGGTATTTGTGGAAATATGTGTTGGCTTTCTCTTCTGATGGCTTTTATCTTTGAATTAAGCCTCTGTGACCTAGTGGAGTATCTATTCTGTGTGCTTAATGTGGCCAGGAAGCTCTGGTCATTGCTCAAGGGTGAGGTGATTATCCAAGTTGACACCCATGTTGTGTGTTGTAGATCTCCTCTATTGTCATCTGGGGGGATGGTATGATCACTCCTGTTGGTGTAATCACACTCTCTCCTCCTTCTTTCCAAGGTGATCAATGTGTGGGGTTAGCCATAGTGGATGCAACACTCACTCATGCTGCTGCATGAAGTGTACAAAGGATCTGTGCATCTTCCATATGAGCATAGTTCCTTCTGCAATCACCCACCTCAGGCAGTTATGGAGCTCTGAGCCTCTGCTGCCACACACAGGGATTTCTCAGTGACCCACCTAACCCTGCACACTATTGTGCAGTTACAGCATTCCCGCAATATCAGCACACAAGGCTCCCACAGTTACAGGGTGCAGAGGATCCCGCTAACCTGTCCCATCCACAGAGAGAGCAGAGATGCTCCCAGAACCAGCTACCTGTATCTAGTCAGTTTGATCTCTGGAGCCTATGATATGTTGAGAGGCTGGGGGCACCTCAGAGTCCTTTGTCAGTGTCCAGGTCCCTGTCAACCCTCCCAGCCATATTCAGACTTAGTGGGGAATGTGGATTTCTCCCTCTGGTAAAATCTCAGAATCACACTGTGCACAAGAGCCACTGCAGCCTCTACTAGTCTGAAAATGGCAGCTTCTCCCTGCTGGTTGATGGTTGTGGGCACAAGAGCCATGGCGGCAGCTATTGGTGTCAAAATGTGCTGTTTTCCAACAGCTGCTGAGAGCCCTTGTCAGAGTATGGGGAGAAAGAAACATGTCCTTTTTATTCACTGTAGGCAGGTACCCTGTTCCCAGTTAGGGCTCCGAAGCTGGGACTTCCTCTGCCTCTCAGCTGCAGGAATCATGTGTTGTGTCCATGCTTGTTGCTGTGTTTGCACCTTCCATGCTGATCCATGGTGTCCTCTTCCTTCTAGAATTTCCACTGCCGATTTCTCTCCAACTCTTCCCTGGGAATGCAGTTCTTCTAATTTTTGCTACTATTTCCACTTGCCTGAAGCAGTATATCTTTTCCCTTTTCAACCATCTTAGAATCCATCTGGTTCACCTTCCAAATGCCTTTACAAACGAGGGCAGGGTGAGGCCTAAGCCAGAAGCCAGGGACTCCATCTTCTTCCAAATAGATGGCAGAGACTCTGAGCTATCACTTGTTGCCTGCCAGTGTGCACATTAGCAAGAAGCCTGATCAGAAATTGGAGGTGGGATTCCATTCCAGGCACTAAGATATGGGATGTGGATGCCCTAATCAGCAAGTTAAACTGCTCTGCCACAATGCCCATCTCCCAAATTGTTACTATAATATTCTGTTTTCATATTCATAAATGGTATAGCTCTTTTAGTCTCCTTCTGACATATACATCAGCAAAGTTGTGAAAATTTCTTCCCATAAATACTTACTTCTTGGCTGCAGTGATATTTTTAATTATTTCAATCTAAAAATGTTATTTTGTGTGAAACAATTTCCAATAAATAACAGACTGACATGAAGAAACAATAAGTAGTGTTGATGGTTGTAATTACTTGTACCAGATGCTAATCTCTATATGTATTAAATCATATTGAAACCATGCATTGTAGGTCCAGAGTATGTGTTCCTAACCAATATACTATATTTTTTCTTATTTAATTACAACTGTCCCTGAATCAGTAAGTGTAGCAAAAGGGCTGTACAAATTAATGTAAAAGTATTTATTGCTTTGTTGAAATACATGGAGTAAGCAGAGCAATGAACATCTTGTAAACACTGGAGTTCCTGCCTTGCTGAAGTTCTCACATGGGATTTACCTTGATTTCTGGTTGGGGCTCAAGGTAGAAAGAATGATGATGTTTCATATGATTCTTTTTTTTTATTCTCCTTCCAGGCAGTCATGTTATTGGCTGCATGTAGTGGTTTTTTTTTTTTTTTTTTTTTTTGACAGGCAGAGTTAGACAGTAAGAGAGAGAGAGAGACAGAAAGAACCGAACCTTTTGCTGGTTTACCCCCCAAATGGCCGCTGTGGCCGGCACGCTGAGCCGATCTGAAGCCAGGAGCCAGGTCCTTCCTCCTGGTCTCCCATGTGGGTGCAGGACTCAAGCACTTGGGGCATCCTCCACTGCGTTCCCGAGCCACAGCAGAGAGCTGGCCTGGAAGAGGAGCAACCGGGACAGAACTGGTGCTCCAACCAGGACTAGAACCCAGGGTACCGGAGCCACAGGCGGAGGATTAGCCTAGTGAACCGCAGTGCCAGCCATAGTGCTTTTTTTTTTTTTTTAATAACTATACAATCTTACTTAAGAAGCACATTATCCTTTACTGTCAGGGGCTTAAAAAATCAAATATGAAATAAATACAAGTAGATAGATAAACATCTTAATGACTCCATAATGTGTAGAAGAAAAGACAAAAACTGGATGTTTGCAATAACTTTAGTTATTTATGAATGGTAATCAACTTGTGATAACATGCTAGAATCAGGATCTAGAAAACTTCAACAGAAGAATTTGTCTCCTTTTTCAGCTATGACTCATACATTCATATACTTACTATTGGGTCTTTGTTCATTTCATAAACAGCAGGGGGCATACTTTCTTTTCTGATCTTTTTCCCCTTCAGTGATGTGTTGATCTATTTGCGCTTTCTCTTTGTTTCTTGTATAAATGTAATACAGATTTGAGGAAATCAATGGACAGTTGAGGCCCCAAAAGAGTGAAATACAATTATAATTTTATATTTTTTAAATGTTTTAGAAATTATTAGGTAAATGTTACATTCAAGTTCTGATAGATAAAACCCAAGTTAGTGACTTCCTGTTTAGTTTAGAAAGCACGATTAAGCCAGATATCTAAAGTAAAATTAATAAAAGTAATCAAAATTTTGAACTTTTTTCAATCAGTCTAGTAGAATGTGGAATTTTGAGATTTAATATTAAGGAAATTAAGTATGACTTTTGCATCTGGTTTTATATATGTATGTCTGTAAGTCTTATAATTTAACATTTTTTTTTGTTTACAATGTACTCATTGCATTTCCCTTGCAATAGCACCACTTTAAGTACTGGGTCATATATTTTCTTGTTCCAGAAGTGCCAGTCTTGTCTCTTCATCAGGAGTAGCTTCTTGAAGGCAGGGATAGGACATCTTTCAAGGCAACCGAGTTCATGGTGGGAGTCTTTACATACCTGCTGAAGTGAATGGAGGAGGGCTCTCAAAGAAGGGGTCTTTCTACTCTCATGGCCTTAACGTTTTCTCCAATCTCCCTATCATGCAAGTCACTCTGTTAATTGTGCTTGTACCACCTCTATGCACAGTCTCAGAGCTCTGCAATAAAATAGGGAAGGCAGATAACATTTATTCAGTCACTGTTAGGCTTTTTTTGGAAAACAAATTCAAACTTTTAATGACATGTACCATTGATTATGGGCTATATACTTTATGGATGTTGTTTTATTTAGATTAACAATAACTCTGAATTTGATACTATTACTTTTTCATTTTTATATAAGGCACAGAAGCTTTGAGCTATTAAGAGACAGAACCAGGATTTATCTCTTTGTCTTAACTACTGCACTCTCTTACCTCTCAGGAACACAAATGATACTTCTCAAATTTGGGCAGATTGTCTCAAAAGCTTAAATCCACTCTTCCCTGTGGTGGAGGTAATGGATACTGTGGTGTTGTTTTAAATTAATATCCACAAGGTCAGTGTTCATTATTAGGTTCATTTTGTTCCATCTTTTTGGAAGAATAATAGACAGGGGTTTCTTCATACAAAGAAAATTGTGAACCTAAAATTATTCCCTACTTTTAGAATATTTTCCTCCCTTGTTAGAAACACACATTCTAAGATTTTAAATCATAGGCAAAATTAATTCCATGTTGTACTAATGAACTCAGATATAAATTTAAAATAATTTAAAAGTCATATTTGTTCATTTTAAATAATTTTAAAGGATTTAGTTCACTATAATGATAGTGTTTTACAAAGTTCTTTAAAATTGTGTAAGACTGGAAATCTTGTCTGTGCTGTAAAGTGTCTTCTACTAGTGCAAGTATCTCACCACTCTCCAGGCCTGTTCTGACTGAGTCAAGTGTGACCCCCTCCTGTTTTTCCCCAAGTGCCTCCCATGGAAATTCTTGAAAAATAAAGCAACGTTTCAACCCACACTTTAATGAGTGGACTGGAATCCCTATCCCGTTAGCTATCTCACTAGTGACTCACAGGATTGTCTAGCCCTTGCTTTCCTAACATTTTCCATTCACTGTAAGTTATTTCTTCATCTTCTTTCACTGCTCCAAAGTGCTTCTCATGTTTGCCAACTAAAAAATGTGAATAAATAAGACCTATAGTTTCAAATTTGAATGTGCTATTTGAGCTTTTTAATGCAGCCTGGTATTTGGCAGAAGTACCATCTGAAAATGGACAGTTAGGGTGAAACTAAAAGTTTCTTGGCTATAATTTACTAAATGCAGTGCCAAACTGTGCATTCTGAACTGCCCATGCCGTTTAGTGCTCTCTTCTGTCTTCAGTCATTTGTTTTTACAACACTTAAGCTTCTGTAGAGGCACCCTTAGTACACTCAATGAAGCCAGGCACTTAATTTCGAAGCACAATTAAATAAATGGCTGCCCATGGAATAAAGACATGTCCAAAACAAATGCCAAGTGGGATTTTCTGCTACTGATATAAAATGTGTGCAATGTGATAACTTGAGGAGTAGAGTAGGCTCATCTTTATTAACTAATTTGTGCAACCAGAAGTATTCAAGCCTCAGATGGCCACTCATTTTCTTCATGGAAAGATTCTCTTGGTATTAAGTGAAAAACATTCAGAAATATTATAGAACTCAGAGAAATAAATATATAAAGGGTTTTCTACACTATCAAAGTCATTTCTCAGGGATTCATAATGTAAAACATCCATTTTGTTGTACTTTAACACGTCACTTTTACCAGTAACTCAGAAACTATGTCTTTGACACTGTTCTGATGAGAAACAGAGTTGCTGGTGGGAAGAAATCCAGTTAGATGACCCAGGGACATTGCTAGTCCTGCTGAGGTAGTTGTGGTATGTGAACTTCTGGAAACCAGTTACTTCATCTCAACTTTACTTTTTTCTTTATATGAAGAAAATAAAGATAATATTTCTTGCTTATATTTCTTCCTTATGGAAATTTTTTGACCATCCATTGAAATGATACACATGAGAAACTGTATTATGAATATTAATTATTATTAGTGAGAACTCAGGGAACCTTTTCAAGTTATTGTAACTTTCTCTGGAGGCACAGATCCTCAAATACAAGCAGTGTTTAGGTATTGATGAGTTTACAACCTCACTAAGTAAAATGAAGTTGTGATTTTTTTCAAGCCTGGTGTAAGTTTTGCCATATGGTCTGGCATCTGAGGAGTACTACAATTTTTGTTATGGTGAATTATCGTAGTAGATAGAGCATCACGTTCAAGGACAGCAACCAGCAGAGTGGTCACTGTGCCTTTCTCTGTGTTTTTATTTGTATTCCACTTTAAAAGATATAGCCACAAGATAATTTTCTCCTAGCTTCACACACACACACACACACGCACGCACGCGTTCATGCTCACACAGTGGTTTATTAGAACTAACTCATGGATGTCTATATGACTACCATGGAGGAGGTGCCTTCATAAAATAACCAAAAGCAGTGTGACCTCATCTCAAAAAATAAAATTCCCCAGCAAAGTTGTTATCCAAGCAAGTTATATATGTCTCAATTCTTGAGTTTGCAAGAATTGACTATGTTTTTCTGCCATATTAAATCAAGAAATGGTCATTGATAATAGGAATATTCTAACATTAAGAAATACCGTAAAAAGACTTTTCCAAATAGCTGTTTATTCTATTTTGAGATAAAATATGAGCATAAAATGAAGTTCAGTATGAAGCGAGGGACTGAGATAGCTGTGGGATGGCATGTGGAATCTGATTGAATAAGTATTCATTCAATAAATGTTTAAAGAATTATGGTATTTTTATGTAAAATGTATAAAAATAAATATAGAAAATGTATTTCGTGTCCTTGAGTTGAGCATTCTTAGCAGCTTCTTTTTTTTTTATGGTTAACAGAATCAGGTCTATATGGAAGCCAACATAGCATATTGGCTTGAATTACGTCTTATAAGCTCCGGGTTGTTAATGCTGAGAACTTAAGTATGTTCAGAAATGACAGGCTAGGTTGATTTATTGTTTACTTGTGCTATGTGTTCATTGTGATCTAGAGTCAGTCTTTATCATTGATAAACTGAGGTTCTTTTATTTATTTGACAGAGTTAGATAGCGAGAGAGAGAGATAGAGAGAAAGGTCTTCCTTCCATTGGTTCATCCCCCCAAATCGCCACTACAGCTGGAGCTATGCCGATCCAAAGCCAGGAGCCAGGAGTTTCTTCCTGGTCCCCCATGCGGGTGCAGGGGCCCAAGCACTTGGGCCCTCTTCCACTGCATTCCTGGGCCACAGCAGAGAGCTGGACTGGAAGAGAAGCAACTGGAACTAGAACCCAGCACCCATATGGGATGCCGGCACCACAGGCAGAGGATTAACCAAGTGAGCCACAGTGCCGGCCCCATGAACTAAGGTTCTTATAGTGGCCAGCTATCTCCTTGAACATGAATGGTTCTCTTGCTAAAGAAAGGAATTCTTTTGGATCTCCATTGGCTTGGAAGTTAAATGAATTACAATATCTTGGCAAGAAAGAGTCACATGCCCTACCTAACAAAAACAATATAAAAACATAATTTATTACATGCTTGAAATGGAAGGGGGTAAAACCAGAAGTATTAGCTCTGATATGTAATAAACAGCTCTAAGGACAACCACAAAAAGTGAAGACAAGTTTTGCAAAATGTAAGAATCTAGCTAATATTTTTGAAAGCTAACTATGTACTAAATTATTTCATATAAATCAAACAAAGAATGTGTAATATGAATTGTATAACCAGATGTAGTATAAAACTGGGAAAAAATTGAGAAAGCTTACGTTATCTGAAGTAAGAGAAGCAGTGAATGGTACAGTCAGAACTGCATCATCCAAAAGATGGTAAGTATGGTCATGTTTTACTTTTAAAAATGTGCACGTGCTTTGCCCATTTCTTAACTGGTTGTTTGTTTTATTGTTGTTGAATTCCACACGCTCTTCATAGATTCTGGATGTCGACCTTTTATCAGTTGCATAGTTTGCTAAATTTGCATAGTTCACAAAAAAATTTCTCCCATTCTGTCAGTTATCTCTTCACTTTGCTGAGTGTTTCTTTTGTAGTGCAGAAGCTTCTCAGTTTGATGTAATTCCATTTGTCAATTTTGGCTTTGATTGCCTATGCTTCTGGGTTTTTTTCCAAGAAGTCTTTGCCTATGCCAATGTCTTGCAGAGTTTTCCCAAAGTTCTCTAATAATTTGATGGTATTGGGTCATACACTTAGGTCTTTTATCCATTTTGAGTGAATTTTTGTGTAAGGTGTAAGGTAGGGGTCTTGCTTCATACTTCTGCACAAGGAGATTCAGTTTTCCAGCACCAGTTGTTAAGGAGACTGCTCCAGGGATTGGTATTACCTCCTATGTCAAAATTGGTTGTAGGTTCTTGGATTGATTTCTGGAGTTTCTGTTCTATTCCATTAGTCTACATGTCTGTCTTTGTGCCAGTACCAGGCTGTTTGATGATAACTGCCTTGTGGTATGTCTTGAAATCAGATACTGTTATGACTCTGGATTTTTTTGTTGTTGTTGTATAATTGTAAGATTGTTTTCCCTATTTGGAGTCTCTTTTGTTTCCTTATGAATTTTAGCATCATTTTTTTCTAGGTCTCAGAAGAGTGTTTTTGGTATTTTGATTGTAATCACATTGAATCTGTAAATTGTTTTCTATGGAATGGACATTTTGATGATGTTGATGCTTCCAATTCATGAATCTGGAAGATTTTTCTATTTTTTTTGTGTGTCTTCTTCTATTTCTTTCTTTAACATTTTGCCACTTTCATTGTAGAGATCTTTGACATCCTTGGTTAAGGATGAGTTCCAGTAGTTTCTCTGTGGAGTCTTTTGGATCTCTTATTTATTGAATCATGTTGTCTGCAAATAGGGATAGTTTCACTTCCTCCTTATAAATTTGTATCCCTTTTATTTCTTTTTTTTTGTCTAATGGCTTGGCTAAAACTTCCAGGACTATATTAAATAGCAATGGTGAGAGTGGGCATCCTTGTCTGGCTCCAGATATTAAGGAGAATATTTCCAGCTTTTCCCCATTCAATAGGATGCTGGCTGTCTGTTTGTCAAAGATTGCCTTTATGAATATTCCTACTATACCCGATTTTCTTAAGGTTTTTCAACATGAAACTGTTGTATTTTATCAAATACTTTCTCTGTATCTATTACAGTAATCATATGGTTTTTGTTCTTCAGTTTGTTAATGTCATATATCACATTTGTTGATTTGCTATTGTCAAACCATCCTTGTATATCAGGGATAAATCTCACATGGACTGGGCGAATGATCTTTCTGGTATGTTCTACATTTGATTAGCTAATACTTTGTTGAGGATTTTTACATCTGTTAACAGGGATATTGGTCTATAGTTCTCTTCTTTTTGATGTATCATTCTCTGGTTTTTTGGAATTAGAATGATATTGGCCTCATAAAAGTAGTTTAGAACCACAAAGCTAAATGTCCTCTGGTCATAATTTTATTACTTCAGTAATGCAAGCAAAAAAATTGGTAGCAAGTGACTGCATCAGATAAGAAGCTAGAATGATATATGAGTGGAATTAATGATTCTTATTTCCAACATTTATATTTGTTTTCCATTATTATGCATCTTCTGAAATGTGTAGTGGCATTTTATGTTTACTAGCATCCCAGAAGCTGAGAAACAGTTTAAATAGGATTTAAATATTCACTCAATAATACATTATCATACAATATACATTTCCAGAGCTGAATACAAAGATTGTTGAGGCATGAGAATTCTGTCACCAAGTTTTAATTAATTCTTTATTTTGTTTTATTATTAACAAGACAGTGTTAATATTTTTTATAATGTAGGTTCCTGATTCTAGCCTTAATGTGTAATGGATTCTTAGGTCAGAGAACATCTGATCTGTCATTGACACTTGCTGATTAGTTAGACTATATTTCTTTCTTTTGACCTTGGTGTGATGGTTTTGTGGATCATACTTCCTCACTATGTCTGAATTCATTTAACTAAACATTGGGCTTATATCCAAAATCAACTCCTAAAGTCTGTACTTACTAAACAATTTGTACCACTTGGAGAGAAATGGAAGCTTAATGGTAGTATTTTGTGTAGGTTTAATTAAGGATTGGTGGTGGGGAGGCATGGTGGATTTTAGCTTTTTTGGGATATGGGGAGTGGATATGGAAGAGCTACCTTATAAGCCAGAAGCAATGGAAGATGCTGATTTTATCTTTTGCTGAACCAGTATAAGATTACCAACTTCTTAATTTGAAAGTGAGGAAAATACAATAGTTTTTGATAAAGCACTGTAATTGGTTTGTGATACATGTATCTGGATGTTATTCTAAACACGGATAATTTTCTGTGGTTGTGGTTGTGGTAATAGACAACAGGTTACATTCTAGAACTTCATGGGGTTTGACTGGTTGTGTTTGGGATGAGATGAGATACCCAAAGATGGGGTGAAAACCTCTTCTTGCCACTTTCAGCAATTTGTGCCTTGATTACATATGTAGAGACTCTGTGCTCACTGCTGTGATATTATGCTTTCTAGATCTTGTTCCATTTTGTTGTAGTCAACATACTAAACTTTAATGTGCCGATCCTGTCCAGATGCTGATTTCAGCAATGTCCTGAAACCTCCACCTGGCTAACCTTGTCCCATTGTCTCATCTGGCCTGATGAGAAGTGTTTTCATTTTTATCCACCAGGTACCATCCTATCTCAGTCTTCTCAAGTGCTGGTACATTACTCTTTCAACTTTCTGCTCAAATCATCTCCTCAAAGAGATCCTTTGGACCACCCCTTCACTTTCTTTATTCCTCATGGTACCTAAGTACTTATTAGCTCCTTTCTTCCTGATGCTCTCAGAAAAATATGGGTTGCCAAATATCAGGTAATTTTCTTTGATCAGAACATTGCACATCTCCTTAGGACAATCCTGCATGTAGTACACACTCAGAAAATATTTACTGAATGAATTGATTTTTTACAGACATAAAATGTGGTTTTTTTAGAGATGACATTACTGGTAGGCATTCTGATCATAGAGCATAATCAAAAGATTATTTATTAAAAGGTAAATATGGAACTAACTGGGGGAACAAGTGTTTATCCTAGTGGTTATGATATCTACAGTCCGCTTTGGAGTGCCTAGATTTAACTCCTGGGTCTGACTCCTGACTATAGCTTTCACTAATGAAGACTTTAGGAGGCAACTTTGGGGGCTCAAATAGGTTGGTTCCTGCCATCCACGTGGGAGACCTGGATTGTGTTTCTGGCTCCTGGCTCCTGGCTCTGGCCCTGGCTCTGGCTCTGGTCCTGGCCGTGGCTAAGCCCTGCCTTTTCCAGGCATTTGGGGAGTGAGCCAGCAGATGAGGGTGCACACTGTCTCTTTATCTTTGTCTCTATTCCTCTGTCTCTCAAATCAATGAAAATTAATTTTAAATAGAGATTCTTTGTCTCATGAAGTGAATGTAAAGATAAGTTGGTGACAACTTTATTTTTCCTTCTTTGGTTTCTATTTGGAAAGTCTGACTTTCTTAGACACTGTTTATTAAATATCCAGCAAACTCAAAGTTTTTTTCTCCTACAACTAGCTCCATTCATTGCAATTTTATGAGGCAGGCCACGCTGTTGTAGTTCTTTCCTAACTATTCATAACCACGTGGCATTTTTGGGTCAGTGGTTTGTTGCAGAAAAACCTCAGCTTCTTTAACTCTTACTTCTCATGATGAACTGTCTTGATTTTCAGGTGTCTTGGCCATTTCCACCACTTAAATAGTTATATGACAGAGGATGTATTTATTTCATTGTATTTCAGATTTTCATTTGTAAAATCAGAATAATAAAGTTTTTAAAATGCCTATTCCCAAGGATTTTGCAATATATTTGCAAAATTAAGTAATACAACAAATATTCAAATTTATTTTAAAGTATGCAAGTTTGTTAGAAAATTCATAAGTGTATGTTGTTTCAAATTCACTTCTACACATTACATAAAATAGTATATTCATTAAATAGTGTTAGAATTTTTTACCCATAAATTATAATCTTATGCTTTCATATGTGAGAGACTAAAGATAAAATTAAAGTGAACTATTTTCTTCTTCTTGATTGAGAATTGGGTACTGATCAAATCGAATTGCATTTATACAGTTTTTATGATTTCTTGTCCTTGTCTGAATTTCTCTTCGATGTCTGCTGCCGACATTCTGGCTATGGACATATTTGTTTTATTGGAGGAAACTCTATTTCAAGTAGCAAAGGTAATATTTCTGGGGACATTATTTGACCTCTTGGTACTCACACATTTTGGAAACCTAAACAGACTACACTTTTCTTTGAAGTGAAAGTCCCTAACTGCCAAACCCATATCCAAACTGCCATTGAGGACTCTAGGATCATCACTGTTTTGCTCAATGTATTTGGTAAAGTGATATGAAGAAACACAACTGGCTGTTATTTTAGAATATTTTCAATGAATTCATGATGAAGAAAACACTTGATACATGGGTATCTGTACCTGACAACAACACAGAGCAATCATCTACCCTGGTTTTGTTTAAAACTATATTGTGTTTTCATAGAATCTGTATACCTTGTGGTTAACACGACTTTTCTTATTTCTGAAACCTATTGTCTTCCCAAACTATGGCCTGGTGATTTTTAAGTCTAGGAAAAATGGCTAGGTAGGCCTTTGTAATGTCTATGATGTTTTACTCATAAGGGGTATAGAAAGGTGCAAGGATTTGTGATGATTGGCCTGAACTGACAGGTAATAATTAACCCAGCCCTTGTGTTTTCAACCTGTCATTTAGTTAACTAAGCCATACTTTTTCTTGCTTACTTGATTTACCTTGATTCTGTGATGTGCTTCATTGAATCTTGGGGTCGTGTTAAGAACATTTGTATTGGTTTATTCACATGTGTTGATAGCCCTTAGATAATTAAAGTATGGTTAGAGATATTCTTGTTTTGATTCATTGGATTAATATGTAAATACTACTAATATTTAACACTTTACCACTTACTATAAGCAATGTCATTAAATTATATACTTTATATTTGTTACTTAGTTTCATTTCTTTATTTAGTTTTATTGTTATTATCATCTTAGAAATGAGAGCACAGACTGAGGTAAAATTATGCTTCCAAAATTTCATGGTTGGTGCATAGCAGAACTGAGATACAGATACACATCTGTTTTACTCCAGAAATCAAGTTAAGCTACAATGATGAGCTTTCATTCAATATTCCATTTCTACATTAGAAAAAATTTTAAAAGTTGATAATAGTTTAACTTTGAGGTATGAATTATGGAAATTGAGCAGGAATTTCAAGTGGCAGATACATTTGAAGTGAGATGATAACTCAGTATTTTGGGAAGTACCAGAAAGTCTGAAATAAGATAATACATCATTGTAAAGTAGAAAATGAACTTATATTTTAGAAATATATTAAAGATCGGGGCCGGGGCCATGGTTCACTTGGTTAACCCTCCGCCTGCAGTGCCAGCATCCCATATGGGCGCCGGTTCTAGTCCTGGTTGCTCCTCTTCCAGTCCAGCTCTCTGCTGTGGCCCGGGAAGGGGGTGGAGGATTTCCCAAGTGCTTGGGTGCCTACACCCACGTGGGAGACCAGGAAGAGGCACCAGACACCTGGCTCCTGGCTTTGGATCGGCATAGCTCTGGCTGTAGTGACCAAAATTTAGGGGTTGAACCAACAGAAGGAAGACCTTTCTCTATGTTTCTCTCACTGTCTAACTCTATCTGTCAAATAAATAAATAAATAAATAAATAAATAAATAAATCAGGTGGACTGAGTTGTCCTACTTGATATAAAAAAAGAAATATATTAAAAGTACATTTTGATAATCTTTTTCCAGAAACATTATGGATATATACCAAATTCTGTTTAAGTGTCTTAAAAATTTTATCTGACACATATAAATTATACAAATTTGTGGGGTATTATGTGCTGTTTGGATTCATGTATACATTGTGTAATGTCCAAACCAAGTTAAACATATCTGTATCTTTAAACGTTTATAGTTTCTTTGTAATCCATTCTTTTAGCTTTCTTTTAAAAGAAAAAGTAAAACATACAGTACATTATTATTATCTAGAGTCACTCTGCTGTGCAAGAAGTTCAGGTGGAACTTGTTACTCCTATCTAGCTATAGCTTAATCTATAATCTAGCTATAATTTAACCTATCTTTTTTGAAGCAGTTTTCTAAAATTCTAGAGCCTTAAGTACACAAAATTGTGTAATATAAGTTGTAAATGAGCAATTCCTGAGAAGAATTTAAATGTGGCTTCAGACAATAATTGTATGCAATATGGTATGCCTGAACTCCCGGACACATTTAGAAGTACTTTATAAAACTGATGACATTCATGAAACCAGAAAAAAATCATCTTTTTTCTATTTCCGTAACCTCATAGGAGACAATTTACCATAAATAAGCAGCAAGGGTAAGACATCTGACCAGACATGGAATCTAGTAAATATATGACATTGAATAGCATTTGGTGGTCATTACACATAATGAATCAAAGTCGCAGCACTCAACCAAACCCAACAGTGTCCTAAGAGTACAGATTGCCTAATTTGGAGAAAGGAAACATAAAACCTGGTTTCAGCTGAGATAACAATTTGAAATCATATGGATTCTGTGTAGTGTGTAAGAGGCAGATCATCATAGTTTCCTAGTGACTTTATGAGTAACTGATAGGAAGAAATATGTGTCAGTGTTTTATTCTGGGACAGAAATGTATTTGTTTTTTTGAGCCATATGAAGTTACTGATATTCAGCCTGTTTTTACTTATAAAGTAGCAGTTTCTTGATGATCAACCAAATATAAAAACTAAATCAGTGGCCAGCACTGTGGCGTAGCAGGTAAAGCCACTGCCTGCAGTGCCAGAATCCCATATGGGTGCCAGTTCAAGTCCCGGCTGCTCCACTTCCAATCCAGCTCTCTGCTATGGCCTGGGATAACAGTAAAAGATGGCCCAAGTCCTTGGGTCCCTGTACCCACGTGTGAAACCCAAAGAGGGTCCTGTCTCCTGGCTTCAGATCAGTGCAGCTCTGGCAGTTGTGACCAATTGAGGAGTGAACCAGCATATGGAAGACCTCTTTCTTTCTCTCTCTCTCTGCTTCTTCCTCTCTGTAACTCTGCCTTTCAAATAAATAAATCAGTCTTAAAAAAGCTGAATCAGTTAATCTAACATGTTGGCTTGTAACAAGAGTGTTTTACTTATAAATAAAAAAATTCTATATTCTTATATATTTTCAGTTAACAGATTAATTGGTACCATTTAGAAGACAAAAAGTTATAGCATGAAGAAAGCAAATTAATGATAATCTGTAAGATTTGCCTCCAAATTAGGGCCAATAGCATTAATTCCAAGAGATTGTAATTTAGAAGGCTTCTCTTTTATTTGAAAAAATATTATTAAAGGATATTCATGTTTAAAGTAGTTTTCTATTAAATTACTATATATGAGCAAAATTGACATTTTGAAATTTGATTATTGTTTGTATACCTTGTTTATACTCTTGAGGAACAGTGGTTTTTCCAGTTACTACTTGTTGAATTCATTATTTAGTGGAAGGTTAGACTTGTGGTTATAAAGAAAATTTAACATATGTCACTGTAAAAGTGAAAAGAAATTAAAAGAAAAATACGTAAAGGTGGGAGGGTAGGGTGGAAAATCATTATGCTCTTTTTAAATTTTAATTAAATTAATTAATTAGTTTAAGAGGTAGAATTACAGACAGAGAAAGGGAGAAACTGAGAGAAAGTTCTTCCATCTGCTAATTCACTACCCAAATGGCTGTAACAGCTGGAGCTGGGCCAGGTCTAAGCCAAGAACCAGGACTTTCTTCCAGGTGTCACATGTGGTTCCAGGGGCCCAACCACCGAATTGACACCCATATGGGATGCCAGCTCCTCAGGCGGAGGTTTAGTGTACTACACCACAACACTAGCCCATCATTATGCTCTTTATAAATAAAAAAAATCAACTTTTCTAAAAAAATTACTATATAAATAATGACATTTTGCGAAAAGGTGTTAGAGTGGAAATTTAGAATAATGTGTTCCAGGTATTTAGAAGGCAATTTTTATCAAAATAATTTAATGCTAAGAAATGCTTTGCTAAAATTTATAATTATGTACTCTAGGAGCCAAATATCATACAACTTAAGAACTTTTGTGCAAAAGTAGGCAAGACAAGTGTTAGAAAATTAAGTTGAAAGATCATTTTGTTTTAAGTCATCTCAGAGTCTCAGCAAGATTCAGTCTTGTATGGTCAATGCTTGATTTTAGGGCCAAATTGTGAATATTATAGAAGAGCTTCCCTAGTCACATGTCGTTTTTCTAGAAATAATTCAGCAGCACAAAAACTAGGCAATAATAAATAATAAAGAAATGGATTAGATACTAATGAAAATAATCAAACATAAGCTCAAAAGATAAAAATAATTCCTATTCAACTACTGCCCACAGATCTAGCTTTGAAGTGTTTCAGTGAAATTTGTTTGGGTTTTCATTACTTTATAGACTAATTATTGAAGTAGAAATATTGAAAACCATGAATTTTCAGTCTAGAAAGCAGAAGTATTGCGGCCGGCATTGAGGTGTATCAGATTAAGCTGCTGTCTGTGATGCCTGTGATGCATACCCCTTAGGCATTGCTTTGTGTCCTGACTGTTCCACTTATGATCCAGCTTCCTGCTAATGTGTATACTAAGGCAGCATAAGATGGCCCAAGTGTTTGGCCCACTGACAACCACATGGAAGACCCAAAAGAAGCTCCTGACTTTGGCCTGGCTCAGTCCTGGCTGTTGCCCTTTGCGAAGTGAACCAACAGATGGAAGATTTCTCTTTCTCTTTGTAATTCTGTCTTTCAAATAAACAAATAAATTCTTTTTTAATCTAAAAGAATCCAGAAATATTTTAAGATTAATTATAATGGATTCAATATTTATTGTTTTTCATCTTTAGCATGAAATAATAACTCCTTCTGGTACAGTTTCCCACCAGGATGAAGCAAGAAAAATAATATTCATCAAGCACTTACTCAAGAAAGCACTTTGCTTTTGCAGTAGATGAAACTAGTGAGATGTAACTCTCTAGTGCCTTCTGCAATGTGTTGAGCACTTTGCTATGGAAAAGTCTTAAATTTTTAGGGCAGAAAGTTGGCCTACGCTGAACTGTTCACGTAATAGAGTGTGGGCTCTCAAGACTGAGGAGACACACAAGAGACATGAATAGGTACCATCAAAGTTGAACTCAGATTGGAAGACAGACTTTATCACCAAAATCAGTGGAAAGAATTGCTATGTGCTATATGATGTGAACCTCTGGGACCGTATAAATCTGCAGTAAACATATCCAGCTCATAATCTGCTTGCTGTAAATGGATTTCCAGTGTATGTTTGTGAAAGAGTCTCATTTTGTATCAGTGTTGTACCAGAGTGAGGTAGAATGGATAAGAGTGTAATTCACATCTGGCTTACAAGTTAATTATCTTACTAGAATTTTACAATAATCCTAGGAAGTACATGTTGTTTTATAAAATATTTGTAGTGTATACGATGATTTGAAATATATATGTGTATATATATACACACACACACACATATATACACACACACACACACACACACACTGTAGAACACTCAAATGGGCTATGTAATGTAAGCATTTCCCCACATACATACAATTTTGTTTTGGGATGAGAACACTTCAAAATCTATTTAGTTTCAATTATGCAATAGATTGTTATTAACTATAGTCACCATGTTGTACAATAGATTTGCTGAATTTTCTCTTCCTCACTGACAAGATTTTTAAAAATTTATTTATCTCTGTTTGTAGGGGAGAGAGAGAGCCACACACACACACACACACACACAAATACAAATGCTCGCTCAAGCTGTCTCTTGTTCATATGCTGGTTCATTGTCAAAATGTCCACAGTAGAGCTGGGTCAAGCTGAGGCCAGGATCCCAGAACTCCATCCATGTCTACTGGGAGGTTGCTGCCTCACAAGATGACTATTAAGCAGGAAGCTGGATTGGAACCAGAATAGCACAGTGGCCAGGATTTGAATACAGTGACTAATATAGGATGCAGGCACTCCAAGTAGCTTAATTGCTCACCACATTCCAGTCCCTTTATATTTTTTCCTTTGACCAACATCCTCCTAAGCTCACACCCCTGCCTGAGTACCCACTATTCTATTCTCTACTTCTGTACCACATTTTCATTATCCATTCATCCATCAATGGACATGTAGGTTGATTTATATCTTGGCTGTTGTGAATAATGCTGCAATGAACATAGCAATACAGTCTTTAACGTTATGATTTCATTTCCACTTGATATATACACTGTGGTGAGATTGTTGGACCATTTGATAGTTCTATTTTTAAATTTTGGGGCACCTCTATATATTTTTTTTCTGTATCTGGACTACTTGACTTTCCTACCAATGGTGTACCAGGGTTGCCTTTTCTTCACATCCTTGCCAAAACTTGTTATCTCTTGTCTTTTTAAAAATATAGCCATTCTCAGATGTCCTAAACAGCACTCTGGCCTCAGAATCAGCCCTAAAGGAATTCAGATCCGGCTGAAAAGCCCATGAGAGTATTTCAGGCATGGAAAGCCAAGACACTCTGGCAAAAACAAACAAACAAACAAACAAACAAACAAAAACTAAATGAAAGATCTCTGCGAGTGAGATCCCAGTGGAAAGAACAGGTCTTCAAAGAAGGAGGTACCTTTCTCTGAAGGGAGGAGAGAACCTCCACTTTGACTATGACCTTGTCTAAATAAGATAAGAGTCGGAGAACTCAAAAGGCTTCCATGACTGGAGCATAGGGATATTACTGATGCCATAAACAGGAGTGTCAATTGGTAAAGTCAACAACAGGAGTCACTGTGCACTTACTCCTCATGTAGGATCTTTGTCCTTAGTGTGCTGTACATTGAGATTTAATGCTATAAGTAGTACTCAAACAGTATTTTTCACTTTGTGTTTCTATGTGGGAGCAAACTGTTGAAAACTTTACTTAATGTATGCTAAACTGATCTTCTGTATATAAAGAGAATCGAAAATGAATCTTGATGTGAATGGAAAGGGAGAGGGAGTGGGAAAGGGGAGGGTTGCGGGTGGGAGGGAAGTCATGAGGTGGGGGGGAGCCAATGTAGTCCATAAGCTGTACTTTGGAAATCTATATTCATTAAATAAAAGTTAAAAAAAATTATAGCCATTCTAACAGGTATGAGGTGATAGCTCATTATTTTCAATTGTATTCAAGGAAACTAATGCCCCAGGAAATGATATCAGTTATCAAATGGTAGAAAGTGAAATTGGAAGACAGATCTCACATACTCAAAACCTTCACTACCTTCTGTCATTACAATGCCTTCCATCATATCACTGATTTTGTAGCTGATTCGTATACAAAGCATCAGATAGGTTTACATTACCATTGAGAGAGATCAGAAAATAACCAGAGTTTTGATCCACCTCTCTTGAAATAAGTCTTTCCTTAGAATATAGTAAGAAGGGTTATTTGTACCCTCTTTGGGTTTGTGGATGGTACAGGAGAACCACCCAGTCATTTACAATAACATTCTGGGCAAAGGGGAAGTTATAATCATTTCAGAAAATTGGTGATCATGGTATACAGGAGTGAAGGTTTTCTTATTTCCTGAAATATCTATGCTACTCATCCATGTCCTCACAGAGAGAAACATGCACTCTTCTCAGATCCTCCATGAATTTCATCATCTGGTTTTAAGCTCTAGAATTACAAATCTAGAAAACTTAGAGCAGGATCACAGGAAAGCTGCTATAGGGTTAAGTAATGGGAAATTGGGATTTTAAAGGAAATTGTGGGACGATCCATTCTGGAGAATGAAATGTGAAGTGTGATTTATTAGCTGTATTTAAGTGTGGAATTAATTTTTTCCATACAAGGGAAATTAATCACATTTTCTAACTATATTATAGAAAGAATTATTTGAAAGGCCAAAGATTTAGATTATCTAAGAAGAATTTCCTGGCTGTGAAAATGGTTATATATTATAGTTGGTAACCAACCAAATCTATGGAATCTCTCATTACATTCCATGAATACGAGGCTAGACATTAATTTCTGAGTATCATAAAGATTTGGGGGTATAAGTAGTTATCTTATTTCATAATCTTATTTTTAAAAAGCTATGAGGAGTGGAAGGGTGAACGATTCAGTTACACTTCAGGATATGTGCATCCCACGTGGAGTGCTGGTTTGAGTCTAGCCCCTCTGCTTCCAATGCACATTCCTGTATTGCATCCTGGGGTGAGGTGGGGTGTAAAAGATGAGCGCTCAAATACTTGGGCTTGGGTTCCTGCTACATATGGGAGACCCAGATGGAGTTTTGGGCTCCCAGCTTTGGCCTGGATCAGCCCTGGATGTTGAAGGCGTTTGGGAAATGAATCAGCATGAGAAAGATTTTCTCTATTTCTCTCTCTCCCCTAGCCCTTCCTCTATCCCTGCTCTAGTTCTATTGATCTGTCACTCTGCCTTTCAAGTAGATGAAAAGAAAAGAGAAGAAACTAAAAAAAAAATGGTTTGAGAAGTGAAGCCACTGCCAAATAGCAAAGCTGATTCCCAAACACTCAAATCTGGTTTATGTGCAGATGTCTTCTTGACCAAAAGATACACAATTTATCCATCTTCTCAGTAGCTATATATGAAAGATTGTTTTAATCGATAATTAAATGTGTACAAAATAACCATTAATAGTGGCATTTCCCTCTTAAATAGTGGTTGTTAAAAAGAGAGGATCCATATTTTGGTCAACTGGGGAAGTGCTTTTTGTATATATTTTATATTTTATTCCCAGAGAAAACATATTGTTCCTACATACCCACTTACAAGAAATTTTGCTTGCTTTTAACAGTTCATTAAAAGCAAATCTTCACTTGTCAAACATAGGAATTTTCTCTGAGTCTCAGGCATGCCAATTCTGATTGCTGCTTACTTCTTGGAGGTAGGGTGTTTGTCTGAAAATTTGTTTCTAAGTAGGGAGTATGCTGAATAGAATTTGCTCAGATGACTAATATAAAAATAGCATGAGGTCTGGAAACAATTTCAACTTCTGCCACATATTCAGCAAGCCAGAAAACCAATGCTGGAACTACTGACAATCGGGCAACAAAATGAAGTTTTACCCAAAGAGAAGAGAATGCTGTCTCTTAGAAGTGAAATTTTGCCATTTGCTTCTTGTGGAAAGAATAATTTCTAGATGTTTTTTAATTTGGTGATAGTAATTCTGACTAAAGAGTCCATAGTAATTAAGAATTTCTAAAAATTTGTTTTTAAAAAGCTATGATCAGGCTGGTGCTGTGACTCACTAGGTTAATCCTCCGCTTGCAGAGCCAGTACTCCAGGTTCTAGTCCCAGTTGGGGCACTGGGTTCTAGTCCCAGTTGCTCTTCTTCCAGTCCAGCTCTCTGCTGTGGCCCGGGAAGGCAGTGGAGATTGGCCCAAGTGCTTTGGCCCTGCACCGCATGGGAGACCAGGAGGAAGCACCTGGCTCCTGCCTTTGGATCAGCGCAGCGCACCGGCTGTAGCGGCCATTTAGGGGGTGAACCAATGGAAGGAAGACCTTTCTCTTGTCTCTCTCTCTCACTGTCTAACTCTGCCTGTCAAAAAAAAAAAAAAAAAAAAAAAAAAGCTATGATCACAAGGCTGTAGGATGAAAGTAGAACTGGAAGTTTGAATAATATTCACTGAATGCAAAAAAAAGAGAACAATAAAATTTTAATATTCATTTTGGGTAGTGAGATATATAAAACCCAACTATGTAGAGCTGCATCTTTGTACTAAAAAGTTAAAGCAGACATCACAGAAAGTATCACAATACATGAAAAGATTTTTAGAAGGCACAGATGTACTGATAAAAAGGTCTAGGCAGGGCCGTCATTGTGTTGCAGCAAGTTAAGCTACTGCATTCAATGCTGGAACCCCATTTTGGAGCACTTGATTGAGTACTAGTTACTGTGTTTCTCACCCGGTTTCCTGCTGATTCACCTTGGAAAGCAGCAGATGATGGCAGCCAAGTACTTTGGAGGCCCCTGCCACCCATATGGGAGATCTGAATGGAGTTCTAGGCCCCAGGCTTCAGCATGTCGCAGCTCAGGTTGTTGCAGTCTTTTGGGGAGTGAAATGGCAGATGGGAGATCCCTTTCTCTTTCTGTCCCTCCTTCTCTCTCTGTCACTCAGCTCTTCAAATAAGAAAAAATAAATCTTTTTTTCTTCTTTAAGCACTAGGCAATGAAACCAACAAAATATGTAATGCCAAGATTCTTGCGGTGATGGCCTCCATTGGCCTACTTGATTTGATAGTATAGTTTCTATATTTGGCCAAATTACTTATTTACTTTTTATTCACTTATTTTTTCAACTAAAAGCATTTATACAAATACAAATATAAAATGTAGTTCCTGTATCCACTCTGGCCTCGGTGCATCAAATGGAGTCAGCCTGCCCTTGTTTATCATGTCTAGGAGCATATAAAAAATCCCGACTTTGGCCTCAGCTCCCATTTGCTCTGCACTTGGTATTCTGGCTCCCTAATTCTCTGGCATTCTTATTTTGTTGCTTCTCTAATATGATGGATAACTGACATGCATAATGTTTAGTTCTCTTTTTTCTGCCTGAAGGCATTGCTCATATTCTCTTCCCTGCCACTTTGGCAACTATTCACATGTGTTGACTATCTTTTCATTTGTGTGAAATGAATATTTTTGTGTATGTATTTTGAATAAACTGCGGACACCCAGGTTGCCTCTGTCTTACCAGTACCGCACATTATAGTATAATAAACATTTTCAGAGTTGTCATTATGTAACTGCCCAAGAATTTTTGGCTGTATATACCTACTAGTAGGATGACTGACCAGATTATCTGTACATTTCATTTGAATGCCTAGTGACAGAAAGAGCTTTTGAAGCTATATTTTGGAGTATCTCTTTATAACAGCTTTATTGAGGTATAACTCACATACCATAAATTGACTGAAAGTGTGCAATTCAGTTTTTTAAAGTATATTCATAGAGTTCAAGCTCCACAACCATGTAATTTTATAACTTTTCATTTTTCCCTCACTCCTGCCTTGGACAACTCCCGAATGACATGCCATATGTCAGTATATGACCTTTTGTGTCTCTAGCTTCTTCCACTTAGCATAAAGTTTTCAAGGTTCATCCATGTGGTATTATGGAGCTGTGTTTCATTTCTTGCTTTGGGTGAATAGTATTCCAGGTACAGATATATCACATGAATATTTATCGACTCATCAATTGATAAGGCATTTGGTTTGTTTTTACCTTTTGGCCACCTTTTTATTTTAAGATTTATTTTATTTATTTTAAAAGCAGAGTTGGGGTAGAGATAGAGATAGAGATGATAGGAAGATAGAAATAGAGATAGCGATAGATGTGAGAGAGGGAGAGAGAGAGATCGATCTTCCATATGCTATTTTATTCCCCAAATGGCCACAACAGCCAAGGCTGGGCCAAACTGAAGCCAGAAGCCAGGAGCTTCTGGGTCTTCCACATGTGTGCAGGGGCCCGAAGATTTGGGCCATCTTTCACTATTTGCCCAGGTGCATTAACAGGAATTGGATCGAAAGTGAAGCAGCTGGGACTCGAACTAGTGCCCCTATGGGATATTGGCATTCCAGGCAGTGATTTTATCCACTACCAAGCACCGGCCCTTTGGTTACTTTTAATTGTGGTGTAAGATTGGTCTACAAGCTTTTGTGCAGACATCTGTTTTCAATTCATAAGAGTAGAAGACATTTAATCATTTAAAAAACTACCAGGCTCTTTTTTTTTTTTCAGTGACAATACTATTTTACATTCTTCCTAGCAATGTGTGAGGGTCCTGATTTTTCCATTTCCTTACCTATCCCGGTTATTGTTTATCTTTTGATGCTACCAATTGAAATGGTATTACACTGTAGTTCTGATTTGCTGATGGTAAATGATACTGAGCATTTTTTCCATATACATATTGGGCATTCATACATCTCTTTTAGAAAAAAAATGTATTTATGTTACTCTAAATTGAATTGTCCCCTAAAAATATATTTTTAAAATCCTAACCTCTGATATCTTTGAATGTTTCCTTAATTGGAAATAGAGTCTCTGAAGATGTAATGGAGTTGAGGTTTTGCTTGATTAAAATGGAACCCAATCCAATGACTGGTATCTTTATTACGAAGACAATTTGGCACGGAATACACATGGAGGGTGTAATTTGACAATGGAGATTGTTGTGATGAGTTCACAGGCCAAGAAATACAAAGGATTGCCAGCAACTCACAAAAGTTAGAAAGAGGCAAGGAAGGATTCTTACCCCAAAGCCTTTAGAGAGAACATGGCTCTACTGACACCTTGGTTTTAAATTTCTAGCCATCAAAACTATGAAAGAACAAATATCTGTTGTTTTCAGCTATCAAGTTTGTTGTAATTTTTTTTTTTCTTTTACAGAGTGTTCTTTTGGTGCTGTGTAAGAAACCAATACTTAATCCTGGGTCACTGTGATTTATTTCTATGTTTTCTTCTGAGAGTTTTGTGGGGCTTGCTCATATATCTAAAAGTCTGTGATTCCTTTTTTTTTTTTTTTTAAATATTTATGTAATTATTTGAAAGGCAGAGTTACAGAGAGGCAGAGGATGGGAGAGAGAAAGAAAGAGAGGCATTGGCCTTCCATCCACTGGTTTGCTCCCCAAATGGCCACAATGGCCGGAGCTGCACTAATCAAAAGCCAGGAGCCTGGAGCTCCCACGTGGGTACAGGGATCCAAGGGCCTGGGCCATCTTCAACTTCTTTCCCAGGCCATAGCAGAGACCTGGATTGGAAGTGGAGCAGCTGGGAATCGAACTGGTGCCCATAAGTGATGCTGACACTGCAGATGGCAGCTTTACCCGCTACACCACAGTGCTGGCTCCCCATAATTCTTTTTAAAAAGATTTATTTATTTTTTTCTTTGAAAGGCAGAGAGAGTGAGTGAGAGAGGGCGAGAGCACTTCTACTAGTGGGTTCACTCCCCAAATGGTTGACTAGGAGACAGGAATTCCATCTGGGTCTTCCTCATGAGTGGTAGGAACCCAATGACTTAGCCCACACCTCTGACTCACAGGCACATTAGTAAGAAGTTGAATAAGAAGCATGGAATATTGGGCCGGTGCAGTGGCTCACTAGGCTAATCCTCCGCCTTGTGGCGCCAGCACACCGGGCTCTAGTCCCGGTCGGGGCGCCGGATTCTGTCCCGGTTGCCCCTCTTCCAGGCCAGCTCTCTGCTGTGGCCAGGAAGTGCAGTGGAGGATGGCCCAAGTACTTGGGCCCTGCACCCCATGGGAGACCAGGAGAAGCACCCGGCTCCTGCCATTGGATCAGCACGGTGCTCTGGCCGCAGCGCGCTGGCCGTGGCGGCCATTGGAGGGTGAACCAATGGCAAAGGAAGACCTTTCTCTCTCTCTCTCTCTCTCTCACTGTCCACTCTGCCTGTCAAAAAAAAAAAAAAAAAAAAAAAAAAAAGAAGCACGGAATAGCTTGGATTCAAACCAGCATTGTGATAGTAGGGATCCTAAGCAGCAGCTTAATTCATTGTGCTACAATGTCAATCCATTTGATTAATTTTGAATTATGTTTTGTATAGAGTCTCATTCCTTGAGGACATCTGTATCTATCATTCGACTATTTCTAATAGTACTGAAGAGTCTATTTGCTGTTTCCTTACCATGTTCTAGCAACTGGTACCAATCCTGCATATTTCTGTGCACCATTGACTGTTTAAGTAAAAGGTCAGTTTCCCACTATGGCTATTTCTGAAGTCTTCACCTCTTAGCTTGTATGATAAATTAGCTATATAGAGAATTCTCTACAGACAGTATTTTTTGTCAGTACTCTGAAGAAGTTATTTTATGAGAGATGTTCTTTGTAGGTCACCTGTCTTTCCTTTTCAATTGCTTTTAAGATTTTTATCGTTGGGGCCGGCGCCGTGGCACACTAGGTTAATCCTCCGCCTGCGGCGTCAGCATCCCATGTGGGTGCAGGTTCTAGTCCAGGTTGCTCCTCTTCTGGTCTAGCTCTCTGCTGTGGCCTGGGTTAGCAGTGGAGGATGGCCCGGGTGCTTGGGCCCCTGTACCCACATGGGAGACCAGGAAGAAGCACCTGACTCCTGGCTTCGGATCGGAACAGCTCTGACCATCGCGGCCGTTTGGGGAGTGAACCAGTGGAGGGAGGACCTTTTTCTCTGTCTCTCCCTCTCACTGTCTGTAAATCTACCTGTCAAATAAATAAATAAAAATCTTTATAAAAAAGATTTTTATCATTTCTGCTTTCTATGAGATATTTAGTCAGAATTTAATTGTTCTTGAATCTGAGGCTTTGTATCTTTTGCCTATTTTATATTGGGTTTTATGGTTGTATTTTATATTGGGTTGTTATTATATGGAAGGAATCCCTTACAGGTTGATTTTTTTATTTTTATTTATTTAATTTACAGGTAGAGTTACAGACAGTGAGAGAGAGAGACAAGAGAAAGGTCATCCTTCCGTTGGTTCACTCTCCAATTGGCTGCAACTGCCGGAGCTGCACAGATCTGAAGCCAGGAGCCAGGTGCTCCTTCCTGGTCTCCCATGCAGGTACAGGGGCCCAAGCACTTGGGCCATCCTCCACTGCCCTCCTGGGCCACAGCACAGAGCTGGACTGGAAGAGGAACAACCGGGACTAGAACCGGCGCCCATATGGGATGCTGGCGCGGCAGGTGGAGGATTAACCTACTGCACCACAGTGCCAGTCCCACAGGTTGATTCTTGATTATAACCTGTCCATTTTTCTCTAAAGTTAACTTCCATTCTGATTTTTATTTGAAATATTTCTTTGGTTTTATTTATAATTTTCCTACCATGTATATGTCCCTAATCAATATACTTTAGTTTTTCTCATGTCTGATTTTACTATTAGTATAATCATACAGTCATCTATCTGCATGATTTCTTTTTAAATATTTATTTATTTATTTGAAAGTGTGACAGAAAGAAAGGGAGAGAGAGGGAGAGATGTTGCATTTGCTGGTTCACTCCCAAAGTAGCTGCAATAGCTGAGTCTGGACCAGGTTGAAGCCAGAAGCCTGGAACTCCATCTGAGTCTCCCACATGGGTGGCGGGGGCTAAGTAAGCGCATGGGCCATTAACTCTGCTTTACTGGGAACATCAGCATAAAGTTGCATCAGAGTGGTACAGCCAGTACTCAAACAGGTGCTCATATGTGATATCAGCATTGCAGTTGGTGGTTTAAACTGCTGTGCCACAATGCTTGCCCCTATAAGATGGTTTTAAGAGTAACCTGTGTTGCAGCAAATAGCTGTAATTTGTTAATTTTCATCTGTACAAATCATGCCATTGTGTAAATATAGCACTAGCATTTTTTAAATTGCTAATTACTATTAGTAAGCATTTGAATACTTTCTGAATTTTAGCTATTAAAATTTCGCTGCTCTGTAAATTTCTAGAACATATGTCCTAGCATACACATTATGGAGCATTCAAATTGTTTGTCAGTTAGTTGCTTTTCAAATATATTCTCCTAGTGTGGGCTGCCTTTTAATGTTTTTGCCAATTTTCATCATAATAAATTTTATAGTTCATATCTTTTTAATTTATGAAAGTACAGCAGAGTCAGAAATCTATTCCTTAATTCTTCTAGAATAAAAATTACTTTGGTCTTTTAAATTCTTAATTCATATGAAGTAGCTCATTTTATAGTATGTGGCATTTCTCCTTCTTTAATATATAAAGGTTTTGTATATGTGTAAATTTGCTGTTAGTTTTCCATTTTGTTCCATTTCTTCATTTGGCTTTCTCTGAACTAATACTACCATATCTCTTTGTATTACTGTGTATGAATTTTAGAACTAACTTTTAAATTTTATGTGGAAAACATACATGAAACTTTCATTAAAATGAAATATTTATGTTTTGGGAATGGCTGTAGTCAAAATACTGAGTTTTCCCACCAATCAGCATTGTAAATGAGTCTAATCATTTATATTTTTTTATGTATTTCAGTAAACTTTTAAAATATAACTTGGAGGTCTTTTACATATCATGTTGTATTTTTCTCTGGTTCTTCTTGTATTTCTTCCTGCTATTATAAACTATATATACTTTTAAAGATATATTTATTTATTTGAAAGAGTTACACAGAGAGAGAAGGAGAGGCAGAGAGAGAGAGAGAGAGAGAGGTCATCCATCTGCTAGTTCACTCCCCAGTGGACCGCAATTTCCAGAGCTGCACCAATATGAAGGCCAGGAGCCAGGAGCTTCTTCCAGGTCTCTTCTACTGCTTTCCCAGACCATAACAGAGAGCTGGATCAAAAGTGGAGCAGCCAGGACTTGAACCGATGCCCATATGAGATGCTGGCACTGCAGGCAGCAGCTTTACCAGCTATGCCACAGTGTCGGCCCCATAAACTATATCTTATAACCATATATTCTAATATATTCTAGGTGTTGGTTGTTTATATATAAGAATGCAGTTAATTTTTTGAAGACTTAATTTAAAACTTCACTTTCTGTTATTTTAAAACTTACTTTCCTTGTAGCCTTAGAAGATAGTTTGCATGATTCCAATTCTTTGAACGTGAAAGAATTTGTAATGACACACAAAGTTTCTATTATAATCCTTCCAGAGAAGCCACTCCATGTTTTCCCACGCATTCAATATGGAGTCAAAGGTACATATGTGTCTTCAGCTAGACTTGTGACTCTCAAGGGGCACAGATGCAGTACTGCTTCCTAGAAGAATTTTTGGCTATTTGTAGAAGCATTTCTTGTTATAATAATTGAACTGGTATTTAGTAGCTGGTAGCTGGGGATGGTATATCTGGAATATAGTGCAATGCAGGGAAGAATTGTCCCATGTTCTGCTTGATTTCTTTGGTATTATTTGAGTATAGAAACAATGTCTGGGGATTCCAAGATGGCTGCACAGAGGAAGATAGTAGAAAGAAACTAGAGGAAGGAAGTACATTCCCAGGGGAGAGTTGGAGACAATTTTGCAGTGGAAATTCTACAGAAAGAAGAGGAACACCATAAAGCAGTGTGGAAAGTGAGGTTGTGCAAGACCAAGTGGGGACACCATCCATGACTCCTGAAGCTGGAGGCTGGAAGAGACACCAGGTTCTGAAAGTGAGGTGAGGGAAGACTGTGGCAACCAGCATCACTGGTGATATTGCCTGAGGGAGAGCCTTGTGGATCACATTGATTTTGAGTCTGGCCTAGAACTCCAGTGGGGGGCAGGGTACTCACTAATCCAGCGAAGGAAAAGCATTTCTTTCTCCCCATCCCCTGCTAAGGGAACTTGGCAATTGAGAGAAGGTACCATCTTGAAATAAGTAAAGACTGGAGGCTGTCCTTGAATGCATGAACAGGTTATTTTAACAGAGAGAGAAATCCATGTTTCCCACTGCCTTTGAGTCTGGCTTGGAGGGTTGGTGGGGAACTTGGCACCCACTTAGGATTGTGAGGTGCCCCCATCTTCGTAACCTGCCAAAGACTCGGGGCTCAAATTGCCAAAGTAGTGCAACCTACAGTTAGCTGGTTCTAGAAATGACTCTGCTGTCTCCATTGATGGGTCAGGCTCACAGGATGGAGAAAGGATCCTCTGCACCCTGTAACTGGGGGAGTCATGCACGCTGTGACTGTGGGAACCCTGTGACTGCATGATAGGACTTGGGGTGCAGCTAGATCTCTGAGCAATTGCTATGCTTGGCATCAGAGGCTTAGAACTTCCTCCCTGGGTAGGTCATTTCAGACGGTCCCATGCTCGCACTGAGGACTGCACAGATCCTTTGTGTGATTCATGCACAAGTGTAGGTGAAGGTTGTACCCACTATGGGCTAACTCCAGGAACTGATCATCTTGGAACAGAGAAGAGGGTGTGAATATAGAACAGGCATGAATATTCCCTCCCTCTTCTGACACAGAGGAGATCTACAGTAAATCATATAGAAAAGATTCACTATGGATTCTTGCCTCACCTTTGATCCCTGAATGGAGTTCCATAGCCAACACAACACACATCTATAGGTATTCACAGAAAGAGCAGACACTGCACTAAGCCTCAGATGCAGAGTTCAAAGGTAAAACCCAACAGTGGAGAAAACCAACAAGTGTTTCCGCAAATGCCTAAAAATAGATGCAGAAATGCAAGAAAAAAGAACAAGAAAGACAATGTGACTCCCCCAAAGGAACACAACAACACTTCAATATTAGAATGTGAAGATGAAGAGATTGATGAAATTCATGAAAAGGAATTCAAAAGATTGATCATAGGATTACTCAGAAGCAATGAGAAGCAAATTCATGGGTTAAAGAAATCCATACATGTCATGAATGATTTTCCCTTAAGATTTGATACGGCCTTGACTAAACAAGTTCAGAGTTGGTGAACTCAAGGGGCTTCCATAGCCTAGACAGCTCATGGCAAGAGCCTCGGGTGACTGCTGACGTCATGAATAAGAGTGCCAATTGTTAAACCAACAACGGGAGTCACTGGGTACATGCTCCCCACGTAGGATCTCTGTCCTTATTGTGTTTTACTATGAAACTTAAAAACAACACTCCTAGTCGAACAATACCCTATACCTTGTGCGGTTGTGTGAGGGCAGCCTGTTGAAATCCTTGCTTAGTATATACTAAGTTGATCTTCTGTATATGAAGGTAATTGAAAATGAAACTCGATGAAGGGCGGGATGGGAGAGGGAGTGGGGGAGGGGAGGGCCGCGGGAGGGAGGGAGGTTGGGGGGGAAGCCACAACAATACAAAAGTTGTACTTTGTAAATTCACATTTATTAAAGAAAAAAAAAAGAAATAAACAAACAAAAAATAAAAATAAATTATTTTCCCTCGAGATTGAGATTTTGAAGAGAAACCAAACTGAAACACTAGAGATGAAGAATTCAATATATAAAATAAAAAATACAGTTGAAAGCCTTAACCACAGACTTGGTGAGACAGAAGAAGGAATATCTAAGCCAAAAGACAAATCATTGAAAATATCTCATATTGAAAAAAAGAAGAAATTAGAAAAATCAAAAACAGTGTTGGAGATTTGGAGATTTATGGAATACTATCAAATGACCCAATATGTGAGTCTTAGGAGTATCGGGAAAGAGAGAATGGATTAGAAGGCCTATTCAGTGAAGTAATAACAGAAAACTTACTTAATTTTGAGAAAGAAAGGGACATTCATGTACAGGAAGCAAATAGAACCCCTAATAGACATGATAGGAAAAGATCTTCAGCATGACAAATAGACAAGCTTTCAACAGTAAATCATATAGAAAAGATTCAAAAATTTGCAAGAGAGTAGCATCAGATTACCTTTAGAGGATTTCCAGTTAGACTGACTGCTGATTTCTCATCAGAAATCCTACAGGCTAGGAGAGAATTGAGAGACATATTCCAAGTTTTAAAAGAAAAAAAGCAGTTAACACAGAACACTATACCCTGAAACATTCATTTATGAATGAAGGTGAAGACCTTCCATAACACAGAGAAATTAAAAGAACTTGTCACCACTGCCATCTTTTATTTTTTTATTTTTTAAAAAATTTATTTTATTTGAAAGAGTTACACAGAGAAAGAAGGAGAGGCAGAGAGAGAGAGAGAGAGAGAGAGAGAGAGAGATCTTCCATCTGCTGGTTCACTCCCCAGATGGCTGTCTTGGCTGGAGCTGTGCTAATCCAAAGCCAGGAGCCAAGAGATGCCTCTGTGCCTGCCTCCCACGTGGACGCAGGGGCCCAAGGGCTTGGGCCATCTTCTACTGCTTTCCCCGGCCACAGCAGAGAGCTGATTGGAAGTGGAGTAGCCGGGTCTCAAAACCGGCGCCCACATAGAATTCTGGCACTGCAGGTGGTGGTTTTACTTGCTATGCCACAGTGCTGGCCCCACTTGCCCTGTTTTTTCAAGTGACACTTAAGGATGTTCTACACACAGAAACACAGAAAGATAGATAGGCATCATTGTGAAAAAATGTGAAAGTAGAAAATCTCCTCAGCCAGCGCCACGGCTCACTAGGCTAATCCTCCGCCTACGGCACTGGTACCCTGGGTTCTAGTACCAGTTGGGGTGCTGGATTCTGTCCTGGTTGCTCCTCTTCCAGTCCAGCTCTCTGCTGTGGTCCAGGAGTGCAGTGGAGGATTGCACAAGTGCTTGGGTCCTGCACCCCCGTGGGAGACCAGGAGGAAGCACTTGGCTCCCAGCTTTGGATCGGTGCAGCACCGGCCGTGGCAGCAATTTGGGGGGTGAACCAATGGAAGGGAGACCTTTCTGTCTCTCTCTCTCACTGTCTAACTCTGCCTGTCAAAAATAAGTAAATTAATAAAAAGAAAATCTAATAAATGTACAAAGTCAATCTAAAGCAATCAGCAAGAATGCTTATGGAAAAATGGCAAAGCTGTCATTACTTGTCAATAGTAACCATGAATGTAAATGTCCTAACTTTTCCAATTAAAAGATACAGACTGACTGAATGGATTAGAAAACAAGACCCATCTCTTGGCTGCTTATGAGAAACGCAGCTCACCAACAAACATGTATGGAGACTGAAAGTGAAAGGATGCAAAAAGATATTCCATGCTAGAAACACAGCTCACCAACAAACATGTATGGAGACTGAAAGTGAAAGGATGCAAAAAGATATTCCATGCTAATGTAAAGCAAAACCGAGCAAATGTAGCCATCTGAATATCAGATAAAGTAGTTTTAACACAAAAACTGTTAAAGAGACAAAGAAGGGCATTATGTAATGATTAAGGGATCAATTCTACAGGAAAATATGACTATGATATGTGACTATGATAGCCAGTGCCAGAGCTATTGGCTATTTAAAATATATGTTATTGAATGTAAGGTGAGACATAGACACCAATACACTAGTAATGGGGGACATCAACACCCCTCTTTGATAAGTGGACAGATCAGTTGGACAGAAATGCAACAATGAAACAATAGCACTAATCTACACTATGAACCAAATGGACCTAACTGGTATCTACAGAATATTTCATCCCAGAGTTGAAAAAAATTCTTTCTTTTTATCAGTGCATGAAGCTTTCTCTAGGATACATCAGATGCTAGACCATAAAGCTAGTCTCAGCAAATTATAAATAACTGAAATCATGCCATGTATCTTTTCTGACCACAATGGAATGAAGCTGGAAATAAACAACTTAAGAATCACTAGAAAATATGCAAACACATGGAGACTGAACAACACACTCATGAATGAATGGTTAGTCATAAAGAAATCAATAGGGAGATCAAAAAATTTCTGGAAATGAATGAAGATGGCAACACAATATGTCAAAACCTTTGATATAAAGCAAAAAGAGTGTTAAGAAGGAATTTTATAGAAATTTGTGCCTACATCAAGAAATTGGAAAGAAATCAACTAAATGAGCCATCATTGCATCTAAAGGACCTAGGAGAACAATGGCAAACCAAACCCCAAATTAGTAGGAAGAAAAAAATAATTAAAATTAGGATGTAAATAAATAAAATTGAAACCAAAAACAGAAAATGGAAAAGAGCTGCTTTTTGAAAAATACACTATTGGCCCACCTAACCAACAAAAGAAAAAAAAAAGATCAATCGTGAACTGAAATTGATCACGTGGACTAGTGAGATGGCATTGGTACATGCCACCTTGATGGGATTAAATTGGAGTCCCCTGGTATGTTTCTAACTCTACCATTTGGGGCAAGTCAGCTTGAGCATGTCCCAAATTGTACATCTCTTCCCTCTCTTATTCCCACTCTTATGTTTAACAGGGATCACATTTCAGTTAATTTTCAACACTTAAGAATAACTGTGTATTAATTACAGAATTAAACCAGTCATATTAAGTAGAACAGACAAAAATAACTACTAAGAGGGATAATGTATTAAGTTGTTCATTAACAGTCTGGGCTATGCTGATCAAGTCACCGTTTCTCATAGTGTCGATTTCACTTCAACAGGTTTCCTTTTTGGTGTTCAGTCAGTCGTCACCGATCAGGGCGAACATATGGTATTTGTCCCTTTGGGACTGGCTTATTTCACTCAGCATGATGTGTTCCAGATTCCTCAAAGGGAGCACAAAAACAAGTCTAGTACCTGCTAATACTAAACGATAGAATAAATAAAGGGGAGAGTGATCCAACATGGGAAGCGAGATACTCAGCAGACTCATAGAATGGCAGATGTCCTAAACAGCACTCTGGCCTCAGAATCAACCCTAAAGCCATTCCGATCTGGCTGAAAAGCCCATGAGAGTATTTCAGGCATGGAAAGCCAAGACACTCTGGCAAAAAAAAAAAAAAACACCTAAATGAAAGATCTCTGTGAGTGAGATCCCAGTGGAAAGAACAGGTCTTCAAAGAAGGAGGTACCTTTCTCTGAAGGGAGGAGAAAACCTCCACTTTGACTATGACCTTGTCTAAACAAGATAAGAGTCGGAGAACTCAAGGGGCTTCCATAGCCTTGGAAACTCATGACTGGTGCATAGGGAGATTACTGATGCCATAAACAGGAGTGTCAATTTGTAAAGTCAACAACAGGAGTCACTGTGCACTTACTCCTCATGTAGGATCTCTTAATGTGTGTACATTGAGACTTAATGCTATAACGAGTACTCAAACAGTATATTTCACTTTGTGTTTCTATGTGGGTGCAAACTGTTGAAATCTTTACTTAATGTATACTAAACTGATCCTCTGTAAAAAAAAAAAAAAAGAAATTATCAATTCCCAACTTGACTCTCACTGGGATTAAACATGACAATAGGTCTGATCTGATTTCATCATCATTTTAAAAATCATCTATTATTTTTCACTTTATGTTTGTGTGGGAGCAAACTGTTGAAATCTTTACTTAATGTATGCTAAACTGATCTTCTGTATATAAAGAGAATTGAAAATGAATCCTCATGTGAATGGAAGGGGAGAGGGAGTGGGAAAGGGGAGGGTTGCGGGTGGGAGGGACGTTATGGGGGGGAAGCCATTGTAATCCATAAGCTGTACTTTGGAAATTTATATTCATTAAATAAAAGTTAAAAATAAATAAATAAATAAACTTAAAAAAAAGAGGGAGAAGACCCAAATCAATAAAATCAGAGATGAAAATGAAGATATAACAATAGATACCACAGAAATAAAAAGGATCACCATTAATTACTATGCCAATAATTTGAGAAATCTAGAAGGAATGGTAGATTCCTGAACACATACAATCTAATAAAATTTAAGAAGAAAGACATTGAAAACTTAAACAGACTGAAAACCAAGATATGAATTGAATGAGTAGTAAAGACCCTCCCCAAATAGAAAAGCCCAGAAGTGGATGGCTTGTCGGCTGAATTCTTCAGTATGGAGATATCTCAGAAAGCTGAATATAGACCTTCCATATGATGCAACCATCCTATTCTTAGGAATTTACCAAAGGAAATTAAATCAGTATATTTAAGAGTTATCTGTGCCCACATCCATGTTCAATGCAGCTCAATTCACAATAGTTAAGATATGAAATCAACCCAGATGTCTATCCACCAATGAGTAGATTAAGAACATGTGGGACATATACAGTAAAATAATATTTAGCTGTAAAAAAGAATAAAATTATGTCTTTTGCAGCAAAATGGATACAACTGGAAACCATTATACTTAGTGAAATAAGTCAGTCCTGGAAAGACAAATATCATATGTTTTCCCTTATTTGTGGTAACTAATAGAATACAAACAAATGTAATATATAATTATTTGCACTGCAATCTGAATAAAATTATTCTTGTGCATACACTGTTGGAAGGAAATGGCTTAAAGTTTAAATGAACTCAATTATTATCTTATAACCACACTGGAGATATTTAGATGTTACCCTATCATTTATTGTATATTTCATTGAAAAAAATTATGAATATACTAATTGACCAAAAAAAACTGCATATTGGTGAAATGGTTACTTATACATTGAATTATTGTTTATACCCACTAAACTATGGTACTTTTGCTTTTTACTTGTAAAACTTCTTATTGATGAAGTATTAAGCCTTTTTACTGTAGTGTAAATTTAAAATATGTTATCTCAAAAACTAAAATATGACAGAGAAAGGAAGAAAACTAAAAGAAGGAGAGTGTGGGCCCAGCTCTGTGGTGCAATGGGTTAAGGCCCTGGCCTGAAGCGCAAGCATTTCATATGGGCACTGGTTCTGGTCCCGGCTGCCCCTCTTCCGGTCCAGTTCTCTGCTATGGCCTGGTATAATAGTAGAAGATGGCCCAAGTCCTTGGGCCCCTGTACCCATGTCAAAGACCCAGAAGAAACTCCTGGCTCTTGGCTTCAGATCGGTGCAGCTCCAGCCGTAGCGACCATCTAGGGAATAAACCAATGTGTGGAAGACCTCTCTCTCTGTCTCTACCTCTCTCTGTAGCTCTTTCAAATAAATAAAATAAATCTTTTTTTATTTTTATTTTTTGGACAGGCAGAGTTAGACAGAGAAAGAGAGAGAGAGCGAGAGAGACAGAGAGAAAGGTCTTTCTTCTGTTGGTTCACCCCCCAAATGGCTGCCACGGCCGGCGCTGCACCGATCCGAAACCAGGAGCCAGGTGCTTCCTCCTGGTTTCCCATGCAGGTGCAGGGTCCAAGCACTTGGGCCATCCTCCACTGCCTTCCCGGGCCACAGCAGAGAGCTGGACTGGAAGAGGAACAACCGGGACAGAACCCGGTGCCCCAATCGGGACTAGAACCCAGGGTGCCGGCGCCACAGGCGGAGGATTAGTCTAGTGAGCCATGGCGCCGGCCAATAAAATAAATCTTTAAAATAAAAAAGAATAAGGAGCAGAAAAGCACATCAGTTATTACTGATGTTTAAAAAAAAAGGAGGGGAATATCATTATATTCTTAGACTTTTGTTACAAAACATTGAATCTAAAAAGTGAAAAAAAGAAAAGAATACTTCTTTATGTAAGGAAACAAAATGTTTTTTAAAAGCAATTTTAATATATAATACATTTACTATAATATTACTATAATTATTATTTAGCCTTTCTACCCAGATGTTGATTATAGAAATATATCTGCCATGATCAGATGAATATTGTCCTACTTGTATCAAATTCATTTGGTTGATAATGAGTGGGCACAAGGATCTTATTATTCCCTATGTCTTCTAGCATTATCATGGTTGAATTATCTATTGAAATACAAATTATGCTAAATTTAATTTTAATTGCTTTTTTACATTGAAATTAGGATATTATATTGATTTTTAAAATTAGGTGTGTGGTATAAGTTATATTTTCTCAGAATTTCTTGCTAAGATAGTACAAAAGTGTCAGAAATATTTTTTATAAAAAGACACTGAGACAGTCAAGGATTAGAACCACTGATCAAAACAGAGAATCAGTTGATGAGTCCTACATGGCACTGCTCTTCATAAGCAATTTCAGAGTTCCCCCAAGTCCACAATACAGTGGTCTAAGGTTGGCTCTAATCTTATTTTTTATGAAAGGTTTAAAAATAATCTTTGTACTAATAAGATGGTAAGATTGTGTGTGTGTGAGTGTGAGACAGAGAGAGAGAGAGAAAGAGAGGAGGGAGAGAGGGAGAAGATTTACAATGGAAAGATTAAAGATATTAAAAGCTTTCAGAGAAAAAAAAAACGAAAGGAGAATTTGGACAGGTGTCTTTTTTTCCTTTATGGCTTGCATTTGGTGCTACTAATATTTTCCTTTTCAAATGGAAGGCAAGATGGGAACATTTCTAAAAGAATGGAACAGTTTCAAATTATTTGTATGTAATCTTATTTAAGGAGTCTGTACTTGGAAACTTTGGATGAGAAATTCTAGCTTGGAGTTATTCTTTTAATTGATAGTTCATTAAAAACTAGAGTTAAACAATTTAGTAAGTTCTTGTAAAGTTAACTTTGGTAAAACAATAATAGAAAATAGTTACATTTTATTAAAATTACATAGATTATGATGTGCATCCTCCTCATTTGCATGCTTTGGGTTTGTGCTTGAATATTTTTTTTTTTTACTTTCATACCTCCCTGTAGTTGTGATTGCTTACCTCTTCTAACTCTGCCTTAGACCGTCTGTTTAGTCTGTTGCTATAGCAGTCACTACTGAGCTTCCTATTACTTGGCTGGAAGGTCAAACTTCCTTTAGAGGTGATAGACATGGCAATTTTGCCCCAGCAACTGGCCAAAATAAAAGGTGTGTGAATGGACGGGAGGATCATTACGTTCTACCCCAAATCCTGTGTGAGTGTGAGCTACACGTATTACAAGTCAAAATAACAGGAAATCTAAGCTGCATCACGAAGCCAGGTATATAAAGTAGTTCCTGACTCTCAGAATTGAGACCAAGATCTAGCCACCAGACATTTGATTCATGTGCACTGTATGAAGGAAGAGATAGACTCATGATTCACATTTTCTCCTGATCCACTGCCAGCTCTCTTCTGACTGACTGACCACATGTCCAATATTCTTTGGAGGGTTTCCTGGTGTTTTTAGTGAATCTGTAAATCTCATTA
Source organism: Oryctolagus cuniculus (assembly GCF_964237555.1). Lineage (NCBI taxonomy): Eukaryota > Metazoa > Chordata > Mammalia > Lagomorpha > Leporidae > Oryctolagus > Oryctolagus cuniculus. The sequence goes on from NC_091434.1 coordinate 51,129,365, forward strand.
CTTTCTAAAGTCTTTCCAGAACTTCTTTTATATTTTCCATTATTTTCCACATAGTTTTCCAGATTATATTTTACTTAAGATATTATTTTCAACACGCATATGTAGATACCAGAATCAATTTACTTAAAATATAATTTCAATTAGGAATTTGTAATTTTATGGTGAAATTTTGATATTTTCACAGTTGATTCTTATTACAAATTAATTATAATTAATAGAAATGCTGAATATACTGACTGAATCCTGTGCAATCATGTTGATTTTGTATTATATCAATAATAATTTTATCCTCTATAATTTTTATAGAGAAGTTGGGGTGAAGTGTCAGATTAGAGGAATTCAGTGGATTTAACAAATAATTATGAAAATTGATACAATGAAATAAGTGTCAAATATATGTACAGTCTTTTAAGGAATTTGAATATCTTTATGTATATCCGACTTGAATTCTTATTTCTGCCAAACTTATATCCCAATCACTGAAAAGACACAAAAATCTATTTTATTTTTAAATATTTCATGGAAGAAGAATAACAATATCTACCAGTAACTGGGTCTCATGCCTTACAAAGTTCATCAGATGGAAGATTTTCCTTTTATATAACCTGAATTCCTACTACTGTAATGTAATTTCCCTTTAACTGATTCTAAATAGAGAACATCTGTTCACCATCTTTCTTTTTTTTTCTTTTACCTTTTGCCAAATGCCATTAGCAGAAACTTCTCCTCTGACCTTTACTATTCAAGTCTGACCCTTATAAAAGTCTGTGTGGTGTTGGGCATGGTGCACAGGCGGCAGATTCTTTGTTTATCTCACTGTCACTGAGTGCACCTTTTTTCAGCCTTTGCTGGGTTGAACTTCCAAAATCTGAGCCCACTGATTTTCATACCACAATTTACACTCTACACCATTTTCTAGACCAAACAAGACATTCTGAAAGTGGTAATAAACAGCCTCAGCTCTTCCATGGAGTTTGACTCCATGAATTGTTCTCCGAGTTTTAGAAACTGGACCTCCCTCCGGTCACTGGGCTATCCAAATAATTTTAGCTGCCAACTAGACTTGGCATTTACTGACCACTGCACTCCCAGGTTACTCTACAAAGACATTATCTCTCTTTACTAATGCTTTAAAATTATGTCCATGGTTGACCTTCTGGGAAGCTGTGATTTCTCTGAAAATAACTATAAAATATGTGCACTTTTTTTTTTCCTGAGAGACTTTATGGCTTTCAGCAGTTTCCCAAATTGTTATACCATAAAATTTTAAGAAAACAAATTATGCAGTATAGATATACACTAAAGGTTTTATGGATACAATACTGTATCTGTTAGCCCATACAAAATAAAGAAACCAACACTTTTCTTTCTTCCATTTGTCCTTGTGTCCAGCCTTGGGTAATTCTCCTTTCCTTTTTATATCTTTCTTGTATATTAATTCCTGTGTGGTAACTGGAACCTCAGCCCTGTTCCAACGTCCCATGGTCCATGTGTGTGTACATATATATATATATATATATATATTTTTTTTTTTCCCCAGAACATAATCGTCAGTCTTTCCGGTTTCTTAAAATTGGTTGACATCTCTTGCCTGATAGGGAGACTAATACTTCATTCACCTGGAAATGCCACTAACACTCTGATTTTGCTTTATAGGCCTCCTAAACTCTGTGTGGTCAGTTACTGTAGCCATAATGTATTTCCTATTATTTGTGTCTATTTAATGGGTAAATCTTAACATTAGTTTCCAGCTTCTGTTGTCACCACATCAGCTTGTGAGATGATTTGCCAAGAACAAAGATGTGAAAATCTGTGTCTTTCTGTAGTCTTTTCTTCATGTGTCCAGTTTTTTATTATAATCAGAGAAGAAAGACACAGACAGGAATAATTAAAGATGTGGTAATTACAATCACTAAACTTAAAAAAGGGATTCAGCCTGACACTTAGTATAAATTTGGGCCAGAATAATTGAAATTGAGGTTGTCTTGGAAAATTGGAGACATATGGTAACCATAGTGAACTAAAACAATTATATTGTTACTGTGTGAAATTAAAAATAACTGAAAAATTAGGACTCAAATGAATTATTACCATAAGACTATAAATGAAGTCTTTGGTAGTACACAGCAGCACTCAGTCACATGCTTTTTTTCACATTTTGAGAAAGAAATTAATACATGTTTTTGTTTTCGTATTATCTCCTACTACACAGTTTTCTTTGAATAACAATTGTTATGGCATCAAATGTATCTATAATGAAAATTATAAAACACTGATGAAAAGAAATTATCAAGGATATAAAAAATGGAAAACTATTTATTGCTTATGGATTAGAAGCTTTAATATCATTAAAATGTCCATACTTCTTAAATCTACCTACAGATTCACTATAATCCCTATCAAAATAACAATGACATCCTTTATCGAATTAGAAAAAAATTCTAAAATTCATATGGAATCACAAAGACCCATGATAACCAAGGTGATCCTGAGTGAAACAAAGTAAAACAAGAAACAGAAAAAGCTGGAGGCATCACAAAACCTGATTTCAAAGCAGATGATAAAGCTATAGTAACTAAAACAGCAGAGAATTGGCCTAAAGATGGGCACAGAGATCAGTGAAACAGAACAGAGAGCCCAGAAATTAATCCAGTGTTTCCAAGAACATACATTGAGAACACTTTTATTCAATAAATTATTTGGGCAAAACTGGATGTAGAAGAATGCAATTAGATCTCCACCTCTTACCATATGCAAAAATCAATTCAAGATGGATCAAAGACCTAAATGTAAACTCTGAAACTGAAATTTCTGGAAAAAAACAAAGAAGCACTTAAAGACATTGTTGTAGGAAATGACTTCTTTGATAGGATCCCAGAAATGCAATCAACAAAAGCAAAGTAGACAAATGGGATTATATCGAATTCTGCAAATTCCTTTGCTTCTGCACAGCAAAGGAAATAACTAATAGACATCCAAAAGAATGGGAGGAGTATATTTACAAGCTGCTTACCTGAAAATGGATTAATATCCAGAATATATGAGCAACTAAAAAAAAAACCTCAACAACAAAAAGTAACCAATCCAGTTAAGAAATGAGCAAAGGACCTGAATAAACATTTGTCAAAAAGAGAGATACAAATGGTCAACAAATATATGGAAAAATGCTTGCTATTACTAACCACCGGGAAAATGCAAATCAATGCTACAGTTAAGATCTCACCTCACTACTTTCAGAATGTCTATTTTCTTTTCTAGCTTATTTTATTATTTCTTATTTATTTCTTTATATACTCATTTGCTTTTTTGAAAATTTATTTAAAATATGCAAATTTCATTTATTTCATATATACAGATTCAGGAACATAGTGATACTTTCCACCCAGCCCTCTGACCCGACCATGCTCCTACCCTTCTTTTTCCCCACCTCCTATTACCGTTCTTATTTTTTACAAAGATCTATTTTCAGTTAACTTTATACTCCTAAGATTAACCCTACATTAAGTAAATAGTTCAACAAACAGTATGAATGAAAAAACCACTGTTCCTCAACAGTAGAGACAAGGGCTGTTAAAAATCATCACACCTCAAACTGTCAATTTCACTCCAATAGAATACCTTTAAGGTGCTCTATTGGTGACCACAGATCAGGGAGAACATATAGTATTTGTTTTTTTGGGACTGGCTTATTTCACTAAGTATAATGGTTTCCAGTTGCATTCATTTTTTGTAAAAGACATGATTTCATTTTTCATGTTCAATAGTCTATATATACCATAATTTCTTTATTCAGTCTTCAGTTAATGGGTTGATTCCATATCTTAGCTATTGTGGATTCAGCTGCAATAAATATGGGGGTACAGATCACTCATATGCTGATTTCTTCTCGTTTGGGCAAATTCCCAGGAGTGGGATAGGCTGGGTCATATGGTAGGTATATACGCAGATTTCTGAGATATCTCCATACTGTCTTCCACAGTGGCTGCACCAGTTTACATTCCCACCAACTGTGGATTAGGGAACATTTTTCACCACACCCTCTCCAGCATTTGTTACTTGTTGATTTCTGTACGACAGCCATTCTAACTAGGGGGAGGTGAAACCTCACTGGGCTTCTGATTTGCATTTCCATAATGGGTTGTGATCCTGAGCTGACAGCTGTGCTCTGGTGATTCTCACCAGAGGAGTTGGGCATCTGGACGCATGTTGGAACCTTGATACTATGGGTTTCTGGCAAGCTGGTGCCTGACTGCTTTCGTCTGTGCTGTTTGCTTGTGCGGTGAAGAATGGTGGTGTGCATTCTGGTTGTTCCCCCACGGTGATACCACTGACCTACAGCTGAAGGTGTGTGGTGAGGTGAGTGTTGGATCCTCTATCGTTTGCTCTCCTTGCTCCTGGCAACTGGTCATGTGGGGTCATGACAGCCTGCAGACCTTGATGATGATGACTTCATGCCATGTGCTGTGTTAGACATTCTCCTGCCAGGCCATTTACTGCCCTCAACAAGAGGCAGGGGCCAGTAAGGCTGCAGGGGGCCCTTCTGATGGCTGTACTCACTGGTCATGCCCCTCTACTCTTGTTTCCATGAATAGATTGGTCTATTTTCAAAGAGACAAGGAGTAATAAAAGCTGGCAAGGGTGTGGAGAAAGGGGAACATTGTGGGTGGAAATATGATTTATTTCTGCCACTTTGGAGAACAGTATGGGGGTTTCTTTTTAAAATGGTAGAAATAGAACTGCCATATGATCCAGGAATCCACCACTGGGCATATACCCAAAAGAGATGAAATCATTGAGTCAAAGAGATACGTGCTCCACCATGTTTATTTGAGCACTGTTCAGAATAACCAAAACATGGAATCAATCAACATTTCCATCATCAGATGATTGGATATAAAACATGTATATACAAATAATGCAATACTATTCAGATATAAAAAAAATGAAATCCTGTCATCTGCAACAAAATGGTTCTAACTGTAGGATATCATTTGAGTGAAATTAGCCAGACACAGAAAGACAAATACTCTATATTCTCCATTATATGTGGGAGGTAAAATTTAAAAATAAAAAGCAAAAGCAAACTGAGTATGAACACAGAATATTGATTACTGGAGGCTGGGAGGGGTGGCAGAAATAAATGGAGTATTGATTAAGAAAATAGTGGGGGGCTGGCACTGTGGCGCAGCAGGTTAACACCCTGGCCTGAAACGCCAGCATCCCATATGGGCGACGGTTCTAGTCCCGGCTGCTCCTCTTCTAGTCCAGCTCTCTGCTATGGCCCAGGAAGGCAGTGGAGGATGGCCCAAGTGCTTGGGCCCCTGCACCTGCATGGGAGACCTGGAAGAGGCTCCCTTCTCCTGGCTCCTGGCTTTGGATCAGTGTAGCTCCAGCTGTTGTGGCCAGCTGGGGAGTGAACCATCGGGTGGAAGACCTCTCTCTCTCTCTGCTTCTCTTCTCTCTGTGTAACTCTGACTTTCAAATAAATAAATAAATCTTTAAAAAAAGAAAATAGGGGAAGCTGAGTATGGATCATTAATTATGACAAAAATACTAATATGGGATGCTAACAGGGGAAATGGAGTGGAGATACATGGAAACTCATTATATTACTACTTCACAGTTCTTTTGGCAAATTTAAAACTATTCAGAATAGAAATACCAGAAATCAATCCAAACATCTACAGCCAACTTATATTTGATCAAGGATCTAAAACCAATTCCTGGAGCAAGGACAGTCTATTAATAAATGGTGCTGAGAAAACTGGATTTCCACGTACAGAAGCATGAAGCAAGATCCCTACCTTACACCTTCACAAAAATCCACTCAACATGGATTAAAGATCTAAATCTATGATAAAATTATTAGAGAACATTGGAGAAACCCTGCAAGGTATAGGCACAGGCAAAGACTTCTTGGAAAAAACCCCGGAGGCACAGGCACTCAAAGCCAAAATTAACAATTGGGATTGCATCAAATTGAAAAGTTTCTGTACTGCAAAACAAACAAACAAACAAACAAAACAAAACAAAAACAAAACCAAACAAACAAAAAACCAGGAAAGTGAAGAGGCTACCAAGAGAATGGGAAAAAATATTTGCAAACTATGCAACTGATAAAGGATTAATAACCAGAATCTACAAAGAGATCAAGAAACTCCACAACAACAAAACAAACAACCCACTTAAGAGATGGGCCAGGGACTTCAATAGACATTTTTCAAAAGAGGAAATCCAAATGGCCTCTGGATGGATGCACATTTGTCTTGTTCTGCAATATTGCTTTCTGGCTTCTTGGTTATTTTCTGGACTAATAAAGCTCCCTGTCCTTCCTCTTTCAGGTGAAAGAGGAATAGAATCTAGAATACAATTGAAAAAAAGAATCGTTCTAACATTATGCATTTCCCTTTGATACATAGACTCAAACATCAATCATCTTTCTTACAATTTTCATTTTATGGGGAGGATTTCATTAAGCAATGGCACTTTTGTACCTTGAGCAATCCTAGGAACAGAATTACCATGTTAAGTGAGGGTAGGCATTTCCACTTTTTATTGAATTAGTTATTAACTTCTGTTGCCAATAAAATGATCAACAGTCTTTAACTAAGGCATGCTTTTGGGAAAGGATTGTCATTTAAAATGATAGAGAAAAGCAACAATGTAAATAAAAGATTCTGAAACAAAAATGGACATTATAGTGTAATTATCAGTCAAAACATTTCAGATTTTATGGAACAGTGAAAGGAAATTTTAGGCAGATGATCACCTTGCCAAAGTTTGCGGCATTGTCAATACCATCACCTGGACACATAGTTTTACAATGGCAGAAATTAACTTAAAAAAAGAAATAACAGAATTTACTCCAATGGAACTTACTTTCAAAACAAATAGATATAATTATTTCACAGTAGAGTGGATTAGGTGTCTTTTACTAAAAGATTGTTTATAGCTAGAAAGGCTTTCCATTGGGTAAGATAAAATAACACATCTCCATTTGCAGTTATATTATACTTGGAAATTTTGCTCTAAAATATATTCTGTGGTAACTATTAATGTATAACAACTACTTTCAGTGCAGAGATAATTATTATCTTATTTTTCTAATCTCAGGATCTGGTCCATTTCTATTAAAATCACCCATATTAAAAGAGCTTAATTTGGGGCCAGTGCTGTGGCATGGCAGGTAGAGCCACCGCCTGCAGTGCCGGCATCCCATGTGGGCACCGGTTCCAGTCTCAGCTGCTCCTGTTCCGATCCAGCTCTTTTCTATGGCCTGGGAAAGCAGTAGAAAATGTCCCAACTCCTTGGGCCTCTGCACCTGCGTGGGAGACTCAGAGGATTCTCCTGGTTCCTGGCTTCGGATTGGCACAGCTCCAGCCCTTGCAACCAATTGAGTAGTGAACCAGTGGATGGAAGATCTCTCTTTCTGCCTCTCCTTCTCTCTCTGTGTAACTCTTTCAAATAAATGAATAATTAAATCTTTTTAGTAAAAAGAGCTTAATTGATATTGATGCCATTTGCTAGCATACATATGCTAATAAGCATGTTGTTCAGAAGGAAGACCTTTCTCTCCGTCTCTCCTTCTCTCTCTAACTCTGCCTGTCAAAAAAAAAAAAAAAAAAAAAAAAAAAGAAAAAGAAAAAGAAAAAATAAGCATGTTGTTTAAATATGATACAGAGTTTTTGCATTTCAAATTCCAGTTCAGACAGGGATAATCTGTTTCACAGTCATGAACTACAGTTAATTTTTGAAAAAATTGGAACAATGTGTTTTCCATATACTGATATAGATGATGCAGTTTAAATGTAAAAGTCAAAGAATAGAGAGAATTAATTTACCTTCAATTTTACATAGCTTTTATTTTTTTAAAGATTTATTTATTTATCTGAAAGGCAGAGTCATAGAAAGGCAGCGGCAGAGAGGTCTTCCATCTGATGGTTCACTCCCCAGATGGCTGCAAGGGCCAGGGCTGCGCTGGTCCAAAGCCAGGAGCCAGAAGCCTCTTCCTGAGCACTTTCAGACGTTCCTTATTGCCTACAAAAATAAAATTTAAAAAAATCCTTACATTTACTTTCTAAACAGGAAAGAAAAGCTGAATCTATTCCCGTTGAATCATCAGTACCAGCTACTATATAGATTCCTATGACCATGTGGTAAAGAACTAATATAGAAAAGTTGAAGGTTATAGTCATTTTCTCAACACTTTCAGAGCTTCACCTCCTATGCCAACCCTACCTGAATTCTGGCCATTCTGTACTGTCAGGTCCCTGCATCATACATGTTGTTCCAGAGATGGGAATTATCTTTCATTGCTTTTCTATCACAATCTTGCTTACCTTTCAGGGAACTTGAGTGGCATTTTATGAAGCATTCCCTGATTCCTTTGACCAAGGTGAATAGCTCCTTCCATTTTACACTTACAACTTATCTGTGTCCCACTTTAGTTCTTCCGTTATGTTTCTGGAGGGAGACTTTTTAAAATTGTATATAGTGTCTAATTTAGAACCAATTTTATTATTTAATTTATTAAGAATTAATAAATACTTATCAAATTGGACCATGTCTAAATTTTTAAAGTGTTTATGTGGATAGCAGGAAATCTTTTTTTTTAAGGGAAAGAGTTTATTGGGGGAAACCTGACAGACTGGAGAGAGGAGACGAAGAAGGAAAAGAGGGAGAAGGAGAGCATAAAAGGGAGATCGAGAGAGAGCAAGAAAGAGTGAGTGGGAGAGAGAGGGAGAGAGATCAGGCGATGGAGAGAAAGAGAGCCATGTGTTCAGGAATAAGTCCTCTTAAAACTTTCCCTGAGGTGGGGCGGGCAGGGAAGTAGGAGCAGTGAATCCCATTAGGATGGGGCTGGAGCTGACACCAGTGATTGGGACATGTGGTCACCTAGTTTTCGACAATGGCTGCAGGGGATAGAGCCTAGGATGGCCTCTGGGGCGTAGATTGCATCACAGATAAGACTGGGCCATTTTACTAACATTTCCCCCCTTTTGTTTTTTTATAAAGCAAGAGTTGTATGGGATTACATTGGCCCCAAAAGTCCAGGAGGGGTAGAGGGACGATGATCTGTCTTTAGAGCTACTTCCTGCTGATATGGGGTGATGAGGTACTCTCTGCTGTCATGGGTAATGTCTCAAGCCACTGTCTCCTGGGTGGGGAGCTGATAATATCCCTGTAGCAGCATTTGGATTGACTGCTTGGTTGGTGAAGGCCTTGATTCATTCCATTATCACCTCCTGTAAACACCTAGACACGGTAATATAAAAGATAGGGTGAGAATAGCAACCAATGGTCCTAGAAGTGGTATTAACCAAGTAATGAGAGAATTTCATAGAGGAGAGGAAATGAGGGCGGTCTCTGGACCCTCATAAAGACTGTTTGATGGATGTGGTTTAAAACTGATCTCAACCAAGACTGGGAGAAAAGCCACTCATCTTTTGTGGGTAGAGGGGTTTGTCTGTAGGGAAATTTTGAAAAATCATACAACATTAAATGGGCGAGGGGACCATCAATACACACAGGTCGGGAATAGAGCCATTGATGTTAGAGGCTATGATTACAAAGGAATGAGGCCCCAAGTGGGCTAGAAAGGGTCTAGAACAAAAGGCAGAGTCATTATTAGAGGACCGAAGAAAGGTGCTACCAATGGAAGGAAGACCTTTCTCTCTGTCTCTCTCTCTCTCACTGTCTAACTCTCTCAAATAAATTAAAAAAAAAAAAAGAAAGAAAGAAAGGTGCTGTCTACGCCACAAATAAGTTCTTTGATTGAGAGTCAAATAGAAACTGACAAAAAGGGCCTGATAATAATCTGTTCAGCTTTAAGGCCTTGTAAGTTATGAGGCCCAGACCTATCTATCTCATTCACATGGGTACATCCTAAGGGAGGTGTGAACCTCCTTGGGAAAGGCACCCTGTTGACTTCCATTACCTAGCTGGCCTGGGGGAAGAGCAGGCCAGGTAAAGGCAGGTGGCATCTCTAACAGGAAATTTACAGTTCTGCCTGCAATGTTACTGTCCCTACTTGGCTGTCCCCTCAGCCGTGGTGGTTATTTTGTTAGCTGGGCCGAGTGAAGAGCTTTTCAGCTTAGAGCCAGCAAGATCAGTGGCTCTGACCTGGGCATCCTTCAACTCCAGGGCAGTTCCATTTCCGGTGATCCAACTCTTGACTTGCAGAGCCCAGGGCTCTTCATAAGTGGACTTCTGCTGGAGCCCTGACTTTCCACATTGAAAGCCACTGCAGTGAACTGGCCTGCTGGGTATCTTGGCAGCAAATTTTTTAATCCATAGATAATGATTTTAATACAGGCAATATAAGTTTGGTCTGTTTTGAGATAATACTGGCATTTTCAAACAGTTTTCCAAATAATAGTGGGTTCAGAAAATAATTCTGACATTAAAGAGATTCTGGGTGTTGAGTTTTGGGAAGAGAAGGTGGCCATTTAGATATAGAAATGCAAAAGTATATATAATAGTAACTTTAACCCATCAGTTTTATTGTACATTTAGAGAGAATGATGAATACATATTTACTGTTTTAATAGTTAATTTGGATGCAAAATTTTGATTTACATGGAGTTTATATTTTAACTAGACTTTAAATGTTTGGATGTTAGCTTAAAGTTAACTTAATCACATTCTATTAATTAATATTTGGAATTTACATTTGGATTCTGAGACTCATATAAACCCCAAATCTTTCTATCAGAGGCACATATTTTTAATACTACATAGGAAAGAATCTGAGTAGCCAGGTTTCTGGTTGGTGAAGTGTAAGTGATACATGGCTTTTGCCCTCCATGTCTGTTCAGGCTTCCCCTTTGGGAAAGGTTGGAAGATGGAATATGCAGATACATTTTCGTGTGTTCCATGAGCAAATATAACAACTGTTTGTGTCTAAGAGCACAAAGAATATAAGACAGTGATTATTATGTCTGTGGAACGAAAGAGGTATACTGATGCTTTCAAATGATAGTTTTGTTCCTAGGTTGAGCAAGAATCTGTGAGGTAGATTACTTCTAAAATTGGCCCCAGGCTCACAATTTTCCTGGCATCCCTCAGCAGCAGAATCCTGCCTTTTGGTTCCTGGTTCCAGGCATCAGCAGCCTGATTCTGGTGTATTGTCAGATGGAATGCTCCTTTCCTCGGGGCCTGCAGACCAGCCGGATGTGCGGTCAGTGGCCCAGACAGGCGGACTGCACTGGAGCTGAGCATGGGAGAAACGGCCCCCTGGCTGCTGCTGTCAGTCTTGAGCATGCTCAGGCAGGTTTCCTTACAAAAGGCACCCCAAGACTTGAAAATCTGGATGGCACATGTGTTTGGCTGGCTGCCCTCCTAACACATTCATAAAAAAAAAAAAAAAAAAGCTACCCAAGAACTTTTAGTGGAACAGTTGTGCTGGTTTAGATCATTGGACATAACAGCTTTGAGTTTCTAAGCTAAGTTAGGCCAACCAATATTTACACCCCTCACAACTGCTCTTTGTGAAACATTCAAATCCATGCCCACACAATGAAATGTAATGTGGTTCAGACAGGATAAACAACGATCCTCTCTGTTAAATTATAGCACAGCATGTGCTTAAAAGTTAAAATTATCTTAATTGGGAAGATTGGAGTTTTACTTTTTGGAAAGATTTTGTGAGAATAATGAAATACACAATGGTAATCAACAGAGGACCAAATTGTATGAACTGAAGATTACTTAATGAGTACCTTTCAGACTGCTTCTCCAGCAGCCGGTTCCAGGATGACTTAACATTAGGAGGATCGGCAGGAAAGATAGTTGGTTTATGGCAATATGAAGTTTCTCACTTGGTGGCTTTCTTTTGAATTATTTGTTATTTAGTGAATGATCAATAGTTATGCATTGGACTTGTTCTTTGAAAAAATGTTTACAAAAGAAAGAGATGAAGAAGGAGAGGGAGACAGAGATGGGGGAAGGAGAGGGATAGGAAGGGAGAGAAGCAGAGATCTCCCATTCATTGGTTCACTTCACAGTTGGGCCGGGCCAGGCCAAAACCATGCTATGGAAACTCAGTCTAGGTCTTTCATGTAGGTGAATGGCTGAGATCCATTGTTGCCTCCAGTGGTGTTTGTATGAGCAGGAATTGGGAGTGGAGCCAGATCCTAAACACTTCCATATACAATGTGGGCATCCCAACTACTAGGCCAAATACCCAGCTCAGTTTGTTCTTTGAAGATGCCAATCTGATCATGTGTAAAGTACCAGAACAGCTGCAGTGGACAAGCAACTCGAGGAGCACAAAGGGGATATTAGTTATGTATAAGCCCTCAAATGAAAGATTCTATACAGGAGAAGTTAGGAAACAAATTCCTATGAAAGTTCAAGGACAGGAAAAATCATGTTGGGTGAAGTATTCATGAAACTCTGACAAAACTTGATTAAAATCTGAAATGTGGGGCCAGCGCCGTGGCTCACTTGGTTAATCCTCTGCCTGCGGCACCGGCATCCCTTATGGGCACCAGGTTCTAGTCCTGGCTGCTCTTCTTCAGTCCAGTTCTCTGCTGTGGGCCAGGAGAGCAGTGGAGGATGGCCCGAGTATTTGGGCTCCTGCACCCGCATGGGAGACCAGGAAGGAAGCACCTGGCTCCTGGCTTCGGATTGGCGCCTTGCCGGCCATAGCAGCAATTTGGAGAGTGAACCAATGGAAGAAAGACCTTACTCTCTGTCTTTCTCTCTTACTGTCTATAACTCGACCTGTCAAAAAAAAAATCTGAAACGTGTTAAATGCTGAAGATTCAAAGATAATTAACTATGAATTCTGGGGTTACACTGGATTTTAGCAGATGAAAATCTGAGTTTCAGAGATGGTGTGAGGACTAGAGATTTAAATGCATTATATGTAGCGATAAGGAACACTTAGGAAATTTTAGAATATGCAGAGTAAAGATGAAGACAAAGTCTAAATGATGCATCCAGTTCTCCACATTTTAGTAATTGAAATTATAACACTTACAGAGCATTACTTCAGAAGCCAGTTTTGGTGCCAAGGACTTGGTCTGGATTACTGACTTTGATTCTCACTGCGTCCGTGAAGATAGACAATGCGTTTGTCTTGAATTCACAGATGACAAAATACGTCTAAGGGAGATCTGGGAACTTTACCAACTCACAAGCTGGTCGGTGGGGAAGACAGGCTTGGACAAGGGCAGTGAATTCTGCAGAGTTGTTAAAATATTGCAACTTGTCTCTGACATTATTGATAGTAACTCTGAAATGTTTCTTAGAGTGAGATTCTTCACCCTATCTTCACTGCACTATTTAGCTATCACTATCTCTCCTCCTTATGGCACTTTCTATTATATGCCTTCCATGCCACACACGTCCATCTTCAAATTCATCCTACAGCTGCTCTCAGAGTTGCCTTTGGAAAACAGTCTGGATCAAAACACTCCCTTGTGAAAACAGTATCCAACTAAGAACTCTTAAGAACAAACCTGGACTTCTTAGTGTGGCAATAATATCCAGTAATGTCCAATTTTCCCTCACAGCCCCATCTTCTGCAACTGTTCTCTCTTCAAACCTCCCCAATGTCCCAGCTGTACTGAAATATGCTTTCATGTCCAAACTCTAGAGTTCCTTTTAAAAATTATCTTTTTTGCTTTTTTGTCTTTTTATTTTAAATATTTGAAACAATACAGAGAAATATAAAGAGTTCAATGAGAACAAATAGGTTTAATAATTTTTAACATTTTTAACATTTTCCCATTTTCACTTCTTCTGTACAATATTATGTATTTAGACATGCTAGGTTTTTTAAAGATTTTATTTATTTATTTGAGAGGTAGAGTTACAGACAGTGAGAGGGAGAGACAGAGAGAAAGTCTTCCATCTGATGGTTCACTCTCCAAATGGCCACAATGGCCGGAGCTGCGCCAATCCGAAGCCAAGAGCCAGGAGCTTCTTCTGGGTCTTTCTTGTGGGTGCAGGGGCCCAAGGACTGGGCCATCTTCTACTGCTCTCTCAGGCCATAGCAGAGAGCTGGATTGGAAGAGGAGCAGCTGGTACTAGAACCAGTGCCCATATGGGATGCCGGTGCCGCAGGCGGAGGATTAACTACTGCACCACAGCACTGGAGACATGCTAATTTTTGAAAGAAGTTCTAGAGGCATTAATGTCACATACAGACATATCAATTCTTGATAATGATCATAAGATGAGGAAAATAGACTAATTATATAAGGGGTATAATTCAGTGATGCCAACATTAACTGATATCTATATACTAGATCTTTTTAAAGCATTAGTTTTTATGCCTCTTGAAAGTTCATGAAGGGGGAAAGTTGAAAAAGAAGAAAATAAAGATGAAGAATAGATTGGGATTAAAACATTTAAAAAGGCATTGAATGTTAAAGAATTTGGAATGAAAAATTATTTGAAAGTTTAGCAGACATAAAAATTATACATATTTATGGGGTACTATGCTATGTTTTGGTACATGTATACATAATGTAATATCCAATCAGAGTAAATATATTTACCTCTTCAAACATTTCACATTTCTATATAATGAAAATTTCTAAATCCTATCTTGGAGTCTGCTTTTAGCAAAATATACCCTACATTAGCATTATCTGCATTCACTCTACTTGGAATTTATTAAGTAGTAAACAAAGAACTCCATTAAGACTTTGGAACAGGGAAATAAGCCTTCATGGTGGTTCTTAGGAGTCTTTGGGAGTATTTATCTGTTGGAGTGAGCAAAGTCAGTAGAATTTTTTTTCTGGTTAGTTCACTGTGAATCCTAGGTGCCATTAACACTGTGTCAATGACCAAAGGTGCTTTGTAAATATTTTTTGGAATGAATAAATTCCAGAGTACCTTCTGGGGGATTAGTGTTTACCCAGTCTCATTCTCTGCCTTACTCTCTATTTTGATCCCCATCTCTTGCTTCTCACGCGCATGCACTCTCATCGTCCATTCTGATCTCTTTTCACTCCTCTAAAAATTTCTAAATTAACTATTATAATTCATAACCAGCAGATATTCTCTAGATATTTATTGTGTTACAAGGTCACATGGAGGATTTTCTCACACTCACTCACGTGTAATTGTTGCAGATGAATGTAGTGTAATAGGTATCATCAGTTCCCTTTTGCATTTGTTGGTACCCAGAATTCATACCATTAAGCATGGTAGACATCTGGCTCCAAGTTCTGTTCTCCTTACACCATGGTGATTCCAGAATTCATGTCATGATTCCTCTTTTGTCTTTAACTAATATGGTAATTTGTTTAGCCACATTCCCCTATACCCAAATGCCAAAAATTAAGGGGTGAAGGTGGGCTGGTGAGGCAGAGGATTGTGGGAATGTGTATCAAAGACATAGAGATGTGAATATATAGTCTTGAGTGATAGTGTAAGGACAGTTATGATTCAAGATCATTTAAAGAGTGCAATAGAGGATGGAATTACCTGCTGAAGTGGAAACTTTAGTTACCCTAGAAAAGAAGAGGAATACTATTCCCCAGTGAAGGAGGAAAGAGAAAACAGTAGAGCTTTAAGATATACTTTTAAGCAAGGGAAGGATGGGCATTGCAGGAAATCATGCCAGTAAGTTGAGCCACTCTGTTGGATTCCAGCTAAAGTGACTACAAACTGTTTGGTCATAGAAAATTTAGGGCAATTGTGTAAAATATTTCTCTCCAGAGTTGCGAAAGAGTGTGTTGTAAGTTTTGTTACTTGCTTAAGAGCCTGGATTATGAAGTCGAATTGTTGGAATTTCAATCTTGGCTCCTTCATTTATCTACTGCATGGCCTTGGCAAGTTACTTAACCTTTCTGTGCCTTAGCACTCTTCTGTAACATGGGACAGAATAGTACCAATGTCACAGGTTTTCAGTGCAAATTAAATGAGTTATTTCTGAAGCTCTCGGAATTGTCCTCTGAACACACTAAAGTGGGAGCTGCTTCTGCTATGTGAGTTCTATCCTTAGCACTTTTTGGGATTGAATATTTTCATTCCTTTCATAGAATCTATATTTTCTTTGGAAGAATTTTGCTTCTGTAGAACAGAAGGGATATATGCTACTCTTCCCTTAATTTTGCAGCTATGCTCTTGTAGATGGAATTACACAGATGACCACATTGGTCTTAATCTAGCTGACAGTTTGTGATTGGAAGGTGCCTGTGTTAATTAGTTGTTTTATTTTTATACGATCTGAAGAGAAACCAGAGTATAGAGTTGTTTTAATCAATTGATTAAGCAAGAGAACTCAAGAGAAATCATACATAAAAGTACTACTTTTTTTTAAAAGGATCTATGTATTTGTAAGGCAGAGGAATCTGGAGGGAGGGAGAGAGGTAGAAAGAGAGGTAGAGAGAGAGAGAGAGAGAGAAAGAGATCTTCCATTTGCTGGTTCATTCCCAAAATGGCCACAACAACTGGGCCTGGCCAGAACATGTATGGCAGGGACGCAAGTACTTGGATCATCTTCTGCTGTCTTCCCAGGCATGTAAGCAGGCAGCTGTATCAGAAGCAGAGCAATTGGGGCCTAAACTGGTTGCCGACAATAGCTTAACCTGCTGCGCCATACATTGATCCCTAGAAACTTACTTTTAAAAATCTCCATTTGTAACCCTAGAACAAAATGACAAAGACAATTTATTATACTTCAGTTATGCTGAAGTCCCCAAATGAGTTCTGGATTATTCTGAATAAAGAAATTTTGGATTATGAATTATCATAGAAATCCATAACCAACTCCCTATTCATAACTTAGTCATCTGCTGGAGTTTGGCTATAACATACATAGTAAACCTTATATTTCAAGGCCAACTGGAGATAGAATTTAAGCTTTGCCTTACTGATAGGTTCATTTCTTAAAAACTGCTGCCTTCTTTGGATATGATATGTGGACTATTTGAATGTTGGCTCTTTTGTTATATGCTTGCACTTAGTGATGATTACTAGTATGAAATTTTAGTAGCCATTTAGAGAATTTTGTGAAAGGAGAAATAAACCTGAGATAATATATGGCTACTCTCTGTATTGCTGACTTTATTTCCTGGAAGTTTTTTTTAATTAAGCCTTATTTGGCCTGCCAAAGAAAACAACAGAATTAGCTATCCTTGTGACAAATGGTTAAAAAAAATTATACAATTTTGAGTTAAGTCAACTAGTAATTTTTTGCCAAATCCTTTGAAATGTTAAAATAGTTTCATTTTTATTAGAATCAGCTTTTAAGCTAACCACCAAAATAGCCTTAAGTATACTTTAAAGTTATTTTAATGATATGGAAACATAGTTTGAGCAATAATAAAGTGAACATATTATGAAAACTAACCATATATGCCCAGAAACTAGAATTATTTCTCAAACCACAAACATCTTTTATAAATTACTATAGAAGAATATTGTGTCATGGATTAGTCTATTTTATTGAGTAAGGGTTGTTTGAAGGCTTTAGCAAACATTAAAGGTTAGTAAAAAAGGATATTACCTGAGTTAATCAAAAAGATGATAAAAAGCGGAAAGAACTTGAAGTTTATTAATGAGGAGAGGTATAGCGTTTTATAGAGACTCAAATATGATGAAATATAGTGTTCACTAAAAGTTATTTTCCATATCAATAAATGTTTATATAATACACATTCAAAAGTATTCATTTTTCTCAATTTAAATTATTTTTCTTTTGAGAAAGTACATGCAAAATAAACTTACCATTTTTATAGAGCTTTTCTTCCATTTGAACTCTAGTAGTTTCTGCCAAAAATTTCTGAAATAGTTTAAGATATATTTCACCATTCAACATCTGTTTCTTCTCCCATTTTTTAAAACGTGGGAATAGCTGTAGATAAGGGAACATCTCTGAATTGCCAGACCTTGTTATACAGCTATGAATTACAACATACACAGCTATATCTTGAGGACAAAGACTACTAATTCATGACATTGGAAAAAGCACATGATATTTATGATAGAAACTGGGACATTCTGGGACATTCTGTAGGATGAACACATACATTTCCTTTTCCCAATATGTTAGCTAATAAGAAGAAATATGCTGTGAAAAATATATCTTTAACTATTTGAGAAATAAAATATTTCCAAGTAAAGTATAATAATTAATTTTACTCTTAGAAAAAAGTAGAATATGTATTGATTTTAAAACTTTTCGCTGTTCATCAAATATATCATCAGAACCCATCATTTTTCAATAAGTTGAATTGCTTGCAATATTGTGATAGTTTAAAAACTAAAAAAATTAGAATGAGGAATCCTGAAGTGTTATACCATGTAGTCTACTCCTCAGTGTGGCAATGGAGTGTTACAAAAGTGTCCGAAGGGCAAATACATGTAGTTAGACTAAGTTTCTCCACTGCAGACTTCTGCAAATTCTAATATTGTCGCTCCCCGTCTTCGTGGAGGAGCAACACTAAACCCTGCCTAGGTTTCCTATCCGAGTCACGGCACCATTATGTCGCTCCCCCTCTTCGCGGAGGAACGACACTAAACCCTGCGCTGTTCTTTTGTCTGCTCGGCCCTTCCCGGGTTTGCTGCTGGTTCTTCCCGGGTTGGCTACCGACCCTTCCACCTCCGTGGAAGGGCGGTTCCCCCTGCCACTTTCCCCACTTCCGCGGGGGAGTGGCACACCGCCGGCCGGCTCTCTCAGGGGCTGCACAGGTGTTCCTTCAGATAGATGTTCCTGGTGCATGTTGTCTCTCTCCTCCTTTATAGTCCTCTTCCACCAATCCCAACTCTGCTACCCACACGCTGAGTACGCTGCTCTCCTCCAATCAGGAGCAGGTCCTACAGTTTATTGGTTGAACTGGAGGCAGCTGTGTAGAAGCTGTTTCCTCCTCTCCCAGTGCCATATTGTGGGAGAGCAGATGCATAGAATAAGTCTTAATTCCAGTAACTTAGTCTAGTCCGAGTTGCTCCCAGTTGCTCCCCACATAATATGTTGTGAATTTGAAGGGGGTTATGAGTGCCTGTTTATTGTGTTTAACCAGAAAGAGAGAGAGAGAGACCATGCGTGCATGGGATACATAGTTCCTGTAATCATATGTATGTATTAATATACATAAATCTTTGCTAGTTCCTAGGTAATAAATATAACTTCTAGATAAAGCACTCCCACTTGTCAAATGGTTCTTTGTCTTATTGGGCTTTCTGGAATTTTTCAAAGTTAGGTTTATTTCTTATGTTCTTTAGATTCAATCCATAGCCTTATGCTACTGCTTTTGTACCTGCTACGTGCTTGGGCTACTCTTCATTACTCTGCTCTTCATTTTTATGCTTCTTACATCTTCTACAATATTTTTGACTTGGTGCATTTGCATAGGAATAATTGTCTATCCAGGACCCTTGTTAGAGTGTCAAGACAGTGAGTTTTTCTATTACTTGTGCCTGGGCCGCCTAACATTACTACCTGTCTCAGAACTAAGATCATCTCTTTGGCAGATAAATATTTCCCCCATCTTAGTCTTACTTTTTTATTTTGTTGGGAAGTGGCAAGACAGTTATCACTCCTCAGAATTAGTTTGAAGCTGTTTTCTTACTTTTAAAATCCATTGCCCTGAGTAGAAGCAGTAGTGTTGTTTTACGGTTAGATGCAGCCATTCCTTGCTCAAGGCCCACAGGCAGCTGAGTTCAGTCCAGAAGATTAGGTCTGTAGGCTGCAAACATCCACTCAGGCTCTGTCTCTGTGCTCAACTACTAGTCCCTCCCATGAAAGAGATGTTTTGCTTAATCTGATCCATTGTACCAAAACTATTCCCCACTTACCTTGATTTTTTCTTAGAAGTCTCTCCCAGCAGAGTTGACTTCAGCTACATTTTACCAAATCCCCATAGTGTTAGTTATACACATGTCTGTATATAACTAAAACCCAATGTGGGCAGGGTTCAATTGCCTTTCTTTTTTTCTTTTTTTTTTTAATTTAGGTCATACAAGTTTCATGTATTTCATATATACATATTTAGGAATAGAGTGACATTTTCTCCTCTACCCTCCTTCCCACCCACGCTCCAACCCTTTCTCCTCCTCCCTCTCACATTCCCACTCTTAATTTGTACAAAGATCTATATTCAGTTCACTTAATGATCATATAGTAAACACTAAATTAAGTAAAAGATTTCAACAAATAGTATGAAGAAAAAGAAAGTGCTCCTCAATGTAAGAGACAAGGGCTGTAAATAATCATTGAATCTCAAAATGTCTATATCACTCCAATATATTCATTTGAGATACTCTATTAGTTACATCAGAGAAGGGAAAATATATGATATCTGTCTTTTTGGGACTGGGTTATTTCATTAAGTAAAATGGTTTCCAGTCACTTCTATCTTGTTGCAAAAGACAGGATTTCGTTTTTTTTAACAACTGAGTATCTCCATAGTGTACATATATATATATATGTATATCATAGTTATATGATATATGATATATATGAATATATATGATATAAACATATGATATATCATACTATCAGATATAAATATATTACGATACATCATATATATCATAATAAAGTCAACAGTTGACGGACATATGGGTTGATTCCATATATTTGCTATTGTGAATTGTGCTGCAATGAACATGGTGGTACACATAACTGTTTCATATGCTAATTTCTTTTGGTTTGGGTAAATTTTCAGGAGTGGGATGGCTGGATCATATGGTAAGTCTATATTCAGATTTTTGAGGTATCTCCATACTGTCTTCCATGGTGGTTGCACCAGTCTGTGTTCCCACCAACAGGGGGGCAGGGTACCTTCCCCCACATCCTTACCAGCATTTGTTGTTTGTTGATTTTTGTATGATTTAGGCCCTTGATCCATTTTGAGTGGATTTTTGTGTAAGGTGTTAAGTTAGGGGTCTTATAGCATACCTGTGCACAGGGAGATCCAGCACTGTTTGTTGAAGAGACTGTCCTTGCTCCAGGGATTAATATTACTTCCTTTGTCAAAGATAAGTTCATTGGAGATGTGTGGATTGATTTCCAGAGTTTCTATTCTATTCCATTGATCTACAAGTCTGTTTTTCTTCTAGTACCAAGCTGTTTGCTTATAACTGCCCTGTGGTATGTCTTGAAATTAGGTATTGTGATGTCTCCAGCTTTGTTTTTGTTGTATATTTGGTATCTCTGTGTTTCCTAATGAATTTTAGCATTATTTTTTCTAGATTTGCAAAGAATGTTGTTGGTATTTTGATTGGGATCACATTGAATCTATAAATTGCTTTTGATAGTATGACCATTTTGATGATGTTGATTCTTCCAATCCATGAACATTGAAGATTTTTCCATTTTTAATGTATTTTTCTATGTCTTTCTTTAGTATTTTGTAATTTTCATCACAAAGATCTTTGACATCCTTGATTAAATTTATTCAAAATTATTTGATTTTTTGGAGTTATTGTGAATGGGACGGATCTTGAAAGTTCTTTCTCAGCCATGACATTGTGTGTGTATACAAAGGCTATTTTTTAATTTTTTTGTGTTAATTTTATAAATTGCCAATTTACCAAGCTCTTTTGTGAGTTAAAATAGTCTTTCAGTGAATTTTTTTGGATCCCCTATATATAGGATCATGTCATCTGCAAATAGGGATAGTTTAATTTCCTCCTTTCAAATTTGTATTCGTTTGATTTTTTTTCCTAATAGATTGGCTAAAAATTCCAGGAATATTATTGAATATCAATGAGTGGTCATTCTTGTCTGGTTCCAGATCTTGGGGGGAATGCTTCCATATTTCCTCCATTCAATAGGATGCTGACCATGGGTTTGTCATAAGTTGCCTTGATTGTGTTGAGGAATGTTCCTTCTATACCCAATTTACTTAAGGTTTTCATCATGAAAGGATATTGTATTTTATCAAATGCTTTCTCTGTATCTATTGAGATGGGGTCTCAAGTCCGAGGCTGGCCCCTGACCAGCAGGGGCCAATAGAGACCTCCTCAACAAAGTGAACAGGAAGGGTAAGGTCAATGGGTGATGAACACACCACAAGCACCTGTGAATTCTGTTGAAGCAGGAACCACTTTATTGAGGAAGTGTACAGGCTTATAAAGCTTATGAAGGACATGCGCAGTAGGGGAGCCAATCAGCGAAAAGGTCATGCAGGCACAGGTGGACCACGCACAGGGGCACCTTAAGTGAGGTATAGGGATCACACATTGTCCATGTGTCCAGAAATAAATTGGACCTATCCCTGCAGGTGGTCCAATCTCACACTGCAGTGGCCGCAGACATGCCCCCCCAATCATCCGCCAGGCGCCATGTTGTTAGGGACTATTTTAGGCAATGCCCAAGAATAACCATATGGTTTTTGTTCTTCAGTTTGTTAATGTGATAAATCACATGTATTTATTTGTAAATGTTGAATCATCCTGCATACCAGGGATAAATCCCACTTGCTCCAGGTGAATGGTCTTTCTGATGTGTTGTTGAATTCTATTAGCTAATATTTTTTGATGATTTTTGCATCTGTATTCATCAGGGATATTGGTCTATAGTTCTCTTCCTCTGTTGTATCTTTTCCAGGCTTAGGGATTAAGATGATGCAGGCTTCACAGAAGGAGTTTGGGAGGATTTCCTCACTTTCAGTTGTTTTGAATAGCTTGAGAAGAATTGAAATTAGTGCTTTTTACATGTCTGGTAGGATTCAGTAGTGAAGCTGTCCAATCCTGGGCTTTTCTTTGTTGGGAGGGTCTTTAATACTGATTCAGTTTCCTTGTGATCGGTTAGTTATTGGTCTTTTTAGATTTTCTATGTCTTCATGATTCGATTTTGGTACTTTTTATGTGTCTAGGAATCTACCTGTTTTTTCCCAGGTTTTCTGATTTGTTGGTATACAGCTCTTTGTAGTAATTCCTGATGACTAATTTTATTTCTGTGCTATCTGTTATTATATTTATTTTTTCATCTCTGGTTTTATTGATTTCTGTCTTCTCCCTAATTTTTATTAGTTTTACCAATGGAGTATCAATTTTATTTATTTTCTCAAAAAAACAGCTATTCATTTCACTGATCTTTTATATTTTTTCTTTCAATTTTGTTTATTTCTTCTCTAATTATAATTATTCCTTTTCTCCTACTAGATTTAGGTTTGCTTTGTTGTTGTGTTACTAGGTCCTTGAGATGTATTGATAGCTCATTTATCTGTTACCTTTCCAATTTCTTCATGTAGGCACCAATCGCTGTAAACTTCCTTCTTAATACTGCTTTGGCTGTATCCCATAAGTTCTTTTTTTCAGTTTATTTATTTGTTTCTCAAAGAAGCATGTTACTTAAATAATACAAACTTCATGTATTCCATAAGTACAACATTAGAAATATAGTGATTCTTCTCACCAGATCCACCCTCCCACCCACACTCCCACCCTGCCTCCTCCTCCCTCTCCCATTCTCAGTCCCATTCAACACTAAGATCCATTTTAGATGAACTTTATACACAGAAGACTTACTCTATACTAAGTAAAGGCTTCAACAATTTGCACAGAAAAAAGAAAGTGTTACTTAACAGTCGAGACAAGGGCTGTTCAAAGTCATTGCATCTTAAAGTTAATTTCACTTCCTATTTTTTTTAGAAACATAATTAACTATTTTTTAAGATTTATCTTTTTTTAAAAGATTTATTTATTTATTTGAAAGGCAGACTTACAGAGAGGCAGAGGCAGAGAGAGAGAGAGAGAGAGAGAGATCTTCCATCCACTGGTTAATACCCCAAATGGCTGCAATGGCTGGAGCTGGGCTGACCCAAAGCCAGGAGCCAGGAGTTTCTTCTAGGTTTCTCACACATGTACAGGGGCCCAAGAACTTGGGCCATCTTCTACTGCTTTCCCAGGCCATAGCAGAGAGCTGGATCAGAATTGGAACAGCCAGGACTTGTATTGGCGCCCATATGGGATGCCAGCAATACAGACAGTGGCTTTACCTGCTACACCACGGTGCCGGCCCTGAAACTTAATTACCTTTAAAAAAGCACCCAAGAATGATACATCTTTTGGGAACACTTACACATACTTATGATACAACTCTTCGAGAACAGCGGTCTTGCATCAGAAGTTAGTGCACAATGACTTCTGTTGTTAATTTAACAATTAACAGTCTTATTATTTTTTTCTTTTTTAATTACTTAATTCATTTTTTAAGGAATACAGATTTCATATGTACAATTTTAGGAATATAGTTATTTTTCCCACCATACCTACCCTCCAACCCACACTATCAACCCTCCTCCTCCCTTTTCCCTTCCCTATCCCATTCTCCATTAAGATTCATTTTCATTTAACTTTGCACACAGAAGACCAACTCTATACTATGTAAAGATTTCAACAGTTTGTACTCACACACACACACACACACACATACACTCACACAAACTGTTTGAGAATAAGTATCACATTTAACTCTCATAATACAACTCTCATAATACAACTCTGCAGGACAGAGGTCCTGGATGGGGAGTTAGTGCATAGTGTCCCCTGTTGTTAATTTAACAGTTAATACACTTATGTATGACATCAGTGACCACCCAAGACTCTTGACATGAGCTGCCTAGGCTATAGAAGTCTTTTGAATCTACAAACTCCATTAGTTTTTAAACAAAGCCATAAGCAGAGTGGAAGTTTTATCCTTCCTTCAGAGAAAAGTACCTCCTTCTTTGATGACCACTTCTTTCCACTGGGGTCTCATCAACTGAGGTCCTTCATGTAGGATATTTTTGCCACAGTTTCTTGGCTTTACATGCCTGAAATGCTCTCATGGGCTTTTCAGCCAGACCAGAATGCCTTAAAGGCTGATTGCAAGGTCAGAGTGTTAAGTAAGTCCATAGAAATGTATTCAAACTTCATAGCTTTAGAGTTACAAAATTCATTTACTTCACAATTACAACTTTATAAACATGATGATTCTTCCCACCATGCCCACCTTCCCACCCATACTCCCACCCCTCTTCCTCCTCCCTCTCTTATTTGCACTCTTATTTTTTACTGAGATCTATTTTCAATTGACTTTATACACATATTTTTAACTCTGTGTTGAGTTCAATAAATAGTATAATAAAAACATTTCTCAACAGTTAAGACAAGAGCTGTTCAAGTAATTGCTTCTCAAAGTGTCAATTTCCCTTCTACAGATTTCCTTTTATGTGCTCTATTAGTTATTACAGGTCAGGGAGAACATATGGCATTTGACCCTTTGGGATTGGCCTATTTCACTAAGAATAATTTTTCCATATTCATCCATTTTGTTGCGAATGACTGGATTTCATTTTTTTTACTGCGATGTGGTATTCCATGGTGTACATAACCATAATTTCTTTAGCCAGTCTTCAGTTGACAGGTGTTTGGGTTGATTCCATGTCTTAGCTATTGTGAATTGAGCTGCAATAAATATGGGGGTATAGATCACTCATATGCTGATTTCATTTCCCTTGGGTAAATTCCCAAGAGTGGGTTGGCTGTGTCATATGGTAGATCTATATTCAGATTTCTGAGGTATCTCCATACTGTCTTTCATAATGGCTTTAACAATTTACATTCCTATCATTGTTAATTAGGGTACGTTTTTCCCTACATCATCACCAGCATTTGTTGTTTGTTGATGTATGTATGAAAGCCTTTCTAACTGGGATAAGGTGAAACCTCTTTCTGGTTTTGATTTTCATTTTCCTGATGGTTAGTGATCCTGGGCATTTTTTAAGGTGTCTGTTGGCCATTTGAATCTCCTATTTTGAAAAATGTCTGTTGAAGACCTTTGCCCATTTCTTTTTTAAAAGATTTATTTATTTTTTTTTGAAAGTCAGAGTTACATAGAGAGAGAAGGAGAGGCAAGAGAGAGAATGAGGTCTTCCATCTGCTGGTTCACTTCCCTACTGGCTGCAACGGCCGGAGCTGTGCTCATCCGAAGCCAGGAGCTTCTTCCAGGTCTCCCATGCAGGTGCAGGAGCCCAAGGACTCGGGACATCTTCTACTGCTTTTCCAGGCCATAGCAGAGAGCTGGATCAGAAGTGGAGCAACCAGGACTCAAACTGGCAGGCCATAGGTGATGCAGGCTCTGCAGGCAGCAGCTTTACCTGCTATGCCACAGCGCCGGCACCTGCCAATTTCTTAACTGGGTTGTTTTGTTTTTGTTGAGTTTCTTTGATCTCTTTGTATAATCTGGCTATTAATCCTTTATCAGTTGCATAGTTTGCAAATAATTTCTCCTATTCTGCTGGTTGCCTCTTCACTTTTCTGAGTGTTTCTTTTGAAATACAGAAGTTTCTCTATTTGATGTAATCTCATTTGTTAATTTAGGCTTTGCTTGCATGTGCCTCTGGGGTGTTTTCCAAGAACTCTTTCCCTTGCCAGTATCTTGCAGGGTTTCCCCAATGTTCTCTAATAATTTGATGGTATCATGTCCTTGATGGATCTTTAATCCATTTCAAGTGGATTTTTATGTAAGGTATAAGGTAGGAGTCTTGCTTCATACTTCTGCATGCTGAAATCCAGTTTTCCCAGCACCATTTGTTGAAGAGAGTGCCCTTGCTCCAAAGGATTGGTTTTAGTTCTTTGTCAAAGATAAATTGATTATAGATGCTTGGAGTGATTTCTAGTGTTTCTATTTGTTCCATTGGTCTATCCATCTGTTTTTGTACCTGTACCAGACTCTTTGATTATAACTGCCCTGTAGTATATCCTGAGATCTGGTATTGTGATGCTTCCAACTTTGTTTTTGTTGTATAAGATTGCTTTAGCTATTCGGGGTCTCCTGTGTTTCCATATGCATTTCAGCATCATTTTTTCTATATCTGAGAAGAATGTCCTTGGTGTTTTGATTGGTATTGCATTGAATCTATAAATTGCTTTCAGAAGTATGCACATTTTGATGACATTGACTCTTCCAACCCAAGAACATGGAAGACTTTTCCAATTTTTTGTGTCTTGTATTTATTTCTTTAATGTTTCTTAATTCTCATCATAGAGATCTTTGACATCCTTGGTTAAATTTATTCCAAGGTGTTTTATGTTTCTGTAGCTATTATGAATGGGATTGCCCTTAGAAGTTCTTTCACTATGCTTTCACAATGCTATGGCATTGGCTGTGACACAGTGTTTATGGAGAGCCGCTCCTGGTGATTGTCCAGTGTCCCAACTACTCCCTGTACCTTCTCATGTAACCACTGAGTCCTTACCATCTCAGCACACATGAAGTTCCCACAGTCACTGGGTGCAAAGATCTCTGTTTGCCCTGCCAGCTTGCCCAGTCAACAGAGAGGAAGATGTTCCCCGAGATAGCTCTGTCTAGGCATCTTGATTCTGGGAGGCTGTGGGCACCTCACTGTCCTTTATGGTTGCCCAGCCACCTCCCAGCTAGGCCCAAATTCATTGGGGAGAGGGGTGTGTGTATGGATTGTTCCCTCCAGTAGAATCCCTGGATCACACACAAGAGCCACGGGCTGAATGTTGCTCTGCCACTGCTGCCAGTATTGCTGTGAAGATTGCATTCTCTCTTAGCCAATTTATGTGTGTGCACGTGAATTCTTCGCAGCGGCCACCCAGACCCACAATGGCCTGCCCTTTCTCAGCCAGGTAGTAGCAGACACTTGGGGGAAGTTGTAGGATGAGACAAATGTGCCCCTTCTACTTCCACTGGGTCTGCTGGCAACCACTAATAATCGCCATTTCCCAGGGCTCCATTCCGGCCTCTTGCCACGCTCTCCCCACCGTTAAATTGCCACTTGTTGCTGCAGTCCAGTCTCACATCCGTCTCCAAGCTGAAGCCTACTCCAGCTCTCAGCTGCTGCAGTTGTGCACTGCGCTTGCATTCATGCTACACATCCACACCCTCCACACGGGTCCACAGGGTTCTTACTCCTCTTGTAGGGTTTCCAGTGTGGTTTTCTCTCCATTTCCCAAAAAAGTACAGTTCCTACACCCCTTTCTTTCACTGTTTATCCCCAGTCGAGTGCATCATGTCACTCCCTAATCTGTCATCTTGAAATCTTCCCCCAATTGTCTTTCTCTAAAGTTCTTCAGTTTCATGTATACAACAAATGGATATAACAAAATGTCATTGGGGCTATCCATTTGCCATGATTGCCAGCCTCCATTCTAACATTGCTAGGATAACTCTTTCAATAAATTATTCTGTGAAACAAAGATATCAACCTAAAACTAGTGAGTAATTAATAATACATGACTTGCTCTAATCTAGATTATACTTCTGGGTTAGAATTTTATTTTTCATGTTTTGGTGAATGACTGAAAAGTTTCATATAATTTCTTCCTCAATGGAGGTTAAATTTCTTTTCAGATATAACAAGACATTTCTATTTCAAATAACTAAGTACAATATCATGAGTATTTGCAATGCAAGGGTAAAACAGACAATATTAATGAACCTCTGTTTATTGAAGTCTAATTTGTTTTCATCACTAAGCTAGGTGCTTTTGTTTCCATAATATTAGCTGTAAAATACCTCAACAATATATAATAAGACTTTTCTAGCCAGAAGAGTAATATGGAATGTAAGCCATAATAACATTCATAGAGGAAATACACTTTCAACTCTGATTTTGTCAAAATGGTGAACTATTATTCCTGGCTAATTGGTTTTAAAAATCTCTCTTTACCTGTGGTAGTTAAGAACATAGAAGATCAAAACAAGGCCAATGGAAGGAAGAAAATATCAATCAGAGAAAAAGATTACATCTCCGGAGAGACAAGAAAAAACACATAGATCTTTGGCCATTATGTTTTTGAAGGATGTCAATATTGATAAACATCAATTGATGAAGATTAAATGTTGAGAAGTATTTTAAGGAGCATCTAGCACTAAAAATACTATCCCAGGAGCACAAGTGACCTTGCACAAAGGCCATATGGCACAAAATGGAGCGTTAAGCACAAAGACTTTGGGTAAATCCAAGAAAATAGTTTTCCTTAGATTCTGTAAAGAGAGTGCTCTACCTTGACTAAAAATTAAAACTGTCTAGTATGATGAGGAAGAAATGAGATTTAATATGGGTACTCAAATATATATATTATTTAGGTTTTTTTAAAAGAAGATTTAAGTATGCCTGAATTAACTTTGGAATAAAACAGTTATAATATGCCTGCCATAGTTTGGACTTCATAATCTTAAATAATTCATCACTAAGTTTTAATTTAAAGTACTTCTTCTAGGTATAGATTTTTATCTAACTGTTGCAAGTAAGTTTCTGGGTCTGGAGTTGGCAGCACCAAGGAAATATCACCTTTTATTTATTTTTTTAAGATTTATTTATTTATTTGAAAGTCAGAGTTACACAGAGAGAGGAGAGGCAGAGAGAGAGAAAGGTCTTCCATCTGCTGGTTTACTCCCCTACTGGCTGCAACAGCTGGAGCTGCACTGATCCGAAGCCAGGAGCCAAGGGCTTCTTCCGAGTCTCCCATACCGGTGCAGAGGCCCAAAGACTTGGGCCGTCTTCCACTGTTTTCCCAGGCCATAGCAGAGAGCTGGATTGGAAGTGGAGCAGCTGGGTCTCGAACTGGCACCTATATGGGATGCTGGCGCTTCAGGCCAGTGAGACTGGACCCAGAAGGGAATGTTTGTGTGTGAGACATTTCACAGTGAAAAGAAGAGCTTGGTGTTGACAAGAGCTGTAGCTCAATCATGGCTCTGCCATTTCCTAGATGTTAGCCTTTGGCAAGACAACTTCCATCTCCATCTATAAAGTAATAGTGCCTTACAGGATTATTTACAAATACCTTAAAGGATTATTTACAAATGTTAATGATCATGTATGTGAAACACCTTGAAGTGTGTGTGTGTTTTTTTTTAACTTTTATTTAATGAATATAAATTTCCAAAGTACAGCTTATGGATTACAATGGCTTCCCCCCCATAACGTCCCTCCCACCCACAACCCTCTCCTTTCCCACTCCCTCTCCCCTTCCATTCACATCAAGATTCATTTTCGATTCTCTTTATATACAGAAGATCAGTTTAGCATACATTAAGCAAAGATTTCAACAGTTTGCTCCCACACAGAAACATAAAGTGAAAAATACTGTTTGAGTACTAGTTATAGCATTAAATCTCAATGTACAGCACACTAAGGACAGAGATCCTACATGAGGAGTAAGTGCACAGTGACTTCTGTTGTTGACTTA
Organism: Oryctolagus cuniculus; assembly: GCF_964237555.1. Classification (NCBI taxonomy): domain Eukaryota; kingdom Metazoa; phylum Chordata; class Mammalia; order Lagomorpha; family Leporidae; genus Oryctolagus; species Oryctolagus cuniculus. Next base: position 51,159,479 of record NC_091434.1, read on the forward strand.
ACAAATTGACACTCTTGTTTATGGCCTCAGTAATCACCCTAGGCTCTTGTCATGAGCTGCCAAGGCTATGGAAGCCCCCTGAGTTCACCGACTCTGATCATATTTAGACAAGGCCATGGTCAAAGTGGAAGTTCTCTCCTCCCTTCATAGAAAGGTACCTCCTTCTTTGATGACCCGTTCTTTCCACTGGGATCTCACTCACGGAGATCTTTCATTTAGGTTATTTTTTTTTCCCCAGAGTGTCTTGGCTTTCCATGCCTGAAATACTCTCATGGGCTTTTCAGCCAGATCCGCATGCCTTAAGGGCTGATTCTGAGGCCAGAGTGCTGTTTAGGACATCTGCCATTCTATGAGTCTGTTGTGTATCTCACTTCCCATGTAGGATCGTTCTCTCCCTTTTTGATTCTATCAGCTAGTATTTGCAGACACTATTCTTGTTTATGTGATCCCTTTGGTTCTTAGTCCTATCATTATGATCAATTGTGAACAGAAATTGATCACTGGGACTAGTGAGATGGCATTGGTACATGCCACCTTGATGGGATTGAATTGGAATCCCCTGGTATGTTTCTAAGTCTACCGTTTGAGGTAAGTCAGCTTGAGCATGTCCCGAATTGCACATCTCTTGCCTCTCTTATTCCCACTCTTTGTATTTTTTTTTCTTTTTTTAACTTTTATTTAATAAATATAAATTTCCAAAGTACAGCTTTTGGATTATAGCAGCTTTTTCTCCCCATAACCTCCCTCCCACCCGCAACCATCTCATCTCCCGCTCCCTCTCCCATCCCATTCACATCAAAATTCATTTTTAATTATCTTTATATACAGAAGATCAATTTAGTATATACTAAGTAAGGTTTTCAACAGTTTGCACCCACACAGAAACACAAAGTGTAAAGTACTGTTTGAGTATTAGTTATACCGCTAATTCACATAGTACAACACATTAAGGACAGATATCCTACATGGGGAGTAGATGCACAGTGACTCCTGTTGTTGATTTAACAATTGACACTCTTATTTATGGCATCAGTAATCACCCGAGGCTCCAACGCCGATCTTATTTTTTATAATCTAGAAATGACTTAATGCATTGTACCTAACCAAGGGGAATACAAAAGAAGATTATCCTCAAGAGCTGTGTGAGTCAGTCAGAGAATAATGACACTGTATGATGGGGTCAGTTGATATTTATATTTGATGTGGAAGTAATTGGGGCCTCACTGAACATTTATAGAAGACTGATGAACAAAAATCAACATGATATGGCACATTAATATTAGAACCACATAATGGGAAATTAATGGATCTTTTTGTCTGAGTGGGAAACTATTTGGTGTTTTATTTTAAAGATTTATTTGTTTATTTGAAGATCAGAGTTACACAGAGGGAGGAAGAGACAGCGTGAGAGTGAGAGAGATTACATCGGCTGGTTCACTCCCCAGATGGCTGCAATGGCCAGAGCTAGGCCAGGCTGCAGCCAGGAGCCAGATTTTTCTGGGTTTCCCATACGGGAGCAGGGAAACTCCACTGCCTTCCTGGGCTATCAGCAGAGAGCTGGATTGCAAGTGGAGCAGCCAGGACCCAAACTGGCAGCCACATGGGATGCTGGCATCACCGGCAGTGGTTTCACCTGCCATGGCACAACACTGGCCCAGCTCTTTTGTTTTAATGATGAAACAATATGTAGTTAGATTTGGGAATCTGAATTGCAATTTGAAGAAACAAGCAGCAGTAGACAGAAAATATAACATATTGTTAATATTCATGGTGTGTATTTCTGAGCACTTTCTTTTATGCCTTAAATTTTTCCCTCAAGAAGTTTATTGACTTCACATGAGAGCTATCAGGATGCTTACTGTAAGAACCTGGAAATAAGGGCTGGCTCTGTAGTGTACTGGGCTAAGCCTCCACCTGTGGTGCTGGTATCCTATATGGGCACCGGTTTGAGTCCCTGCTGATCCAGCTCCCTGCTAGTGCTCCTGAGAAAGCAGCGTTTTTTTCACCACATCTTTCCCACTAGTGTCTCCCACCTCCCTCTTCTCTTATAAAGACTTTTATGTTTACACTAGACACATTTGGGCAATTCAGATTAATCCCCTCTTTTCAAGATCCTTAATTTGGTCATATCTGCCAAGTCACCTTTGCTAAGGAAGAGAACATGTTCCTTGGATCCTGGAATTAGGACACAGCCATTGTGTGAGGCTGTTATTCAAATTGCCAACATTGATAAACCTGAAAATAAACATTGAAATTCGAAGTTGAGAACCTTATTAAAAATCAGAAGCAATATCAACACTGGCTCTGTACTTTCTCATGAAAAAGATTAGTCAAAGTTGAAAGCTTTTTGGAAGAGTTTATAGCCCTGCCATTCATCAGAGTTTATTAGGGAATGCTATCTTAACTGATGTTACTTGCCTGGCCTCCAAAGCATTTGTCCTTTTATTTTCTATTGTAAAAAGAATACATAATGCTAATTTCATCAGTGTCTAGAAAACATTTCATTTTTTAAGTATTACCCTTTTTAAAAAGTGATCTGTGGGGACTGGCACTGTGGCTTAGTGGGTAAAGCCTCTGCCTGCAGTACCAGCATCACATATGGGTGCCGGTTTGAGATCTGGCTGCTCCACTTCCAATCCAGCTCTCTGCTATGGCCTGGGAAAGCAGTAGAAGATGGTCCAAATCCTTGGGCTCCTGCACCCATGTGGGAGACCCAGAGGAATTCCTGGCTTCTGGCTTCAGATCAGCATAGTTCCAGCCATTACAGCCATCTGGAGAGTGAACCAGTTGATGCTGCCCTCTCTCTCTGCCTCTGCCTCTGCCTCTCGGTAACTCTGCCTTTCAAATAAATAAATAAATATTTTTTTTAAAAAAAGTGATCTGTGATAATAATTTGGCTTCTCTTGTGTGTTTTCCTAGTGAGAGATGCAAATATTTGTGTTCTGTTTAGAATTTTCTTTCTTAATGAACATTTTTTCATTTGAATTTTAAATTCATATATCAGGTTCATGATCCATTTTCAATATATAGGAAAAATGAGATCTCTGATGTTGCAAAATGAAGGCCCCATTCCTGGCCAGTAATTTATTCATGAAGCTGGTGATACTCAATAACATAGCTTTGGAGACATCCTGCTGGCTTTCTCATTTGCATTTTGAAATATAAACATGAGAGAAAAATAGCATAATCAAAATTTAACAGGGAAGCAGAAGGGACCTAATTATTTAGAGCATGCAAAAATTCTCAAACTAAAGAGCAGAAATAAATCTTTGAGTATTCTGAAAAATTAGAATGACTTTTTGTTACATGCATTTATATATATTTCAACTCTTAGTGGGAAGGGTAATAACTCACAGAGTATATTTTATTTCCATGGTCTACTGAAAATTTTAGTTATGTTGGAGCTATTTAATTCTTTGAAAAATCTTTTCAGATTTTTATTTTATTTCAGACAATGAAAGCTTTAGAATGGTTCTAACATGCAACTGAGTAACCCAGTGATATTTACATGTATTAGAATCAAAGCTGGACTTCAGTGTGTAGGAAATCCAAAGTCAGTCAATTGTAAAGTTATTACTTTGTCATATTTAATCATTTCTTTTAGTTTCAAAAATTTCCATGAACAAATGGAAAATATGTGCCAAGTAAGAATGCATATTTGGTTTCATTATTTAAAGTACACATTTATGTTCTGTCATTGCAAATTTGTTTGATCCATGGTGATCAGCTACATTGCCAAGATGACTGAAACATGAGAAATTACATATATTTTAGCTGTCACCACAAAATGATTCTCATTTCACATCATTAAACTCCTCAGTTTCTCAGGGGGTGTTTTCCTTTATAGCCCTAGGTAAATGTATTCCTCAATCCTTTGAATTTTTATGCCGCTTAGTGGGCATAGCATTTTATATATAATTTAAGATAATTTTTCATATCAGCATTAGTGACTCCTATACTCATTTTATTAAGAGCCCATTTGTCTTTGTTTGTTGATATTGTCTTGCAATGGATATCATGTCTATGATTTTTTTCTCAATGTCTTTCAAGAGTTCTGTGAAATAAGAGATAAATTTGACAGAATCATGAAACAGAATGAAAGGAGAAGGAAAAATAATTTCTATATAAATTCTGATAATTACCTCACAAAAAGAGTATTCATGAGGGATGCATTAGTTTTGTAAGGTAAAAGCAAAATAAGTAAAGTAGGAAAATATTAAGATATATAATTAAGAAGAAAAAATTCCTGAAGTAGTAAACTTGTCAATCCAAAGAATAACCAGATGCCAGATAAAATCATAGTAATAATCAGTTGTGAACTATATCTTTGTGAAATTATTGGACTTTAGGAAGAAATACCTTACAACCTTCCGAAAATCATTTCTGGGGGATGGTAGATGTAAATATGAAAGGTACAATATAAAGCATTTAGAAGTGTAGGAGAGTATGTTTATGTCCTTGGAGATAGTAAATATTGTTAAAATGAGGCACAAATTGCTACTATTAAGGCAAAAATTGATAAAGTGATTATTACAAGTTAAGATTAAGAGAGTGGGTGGGAGAATGTGTGTGTGTGTGTGTGTGTGTGTGTGACTTGACCCATATATAAATAAAGGTCTTACATATAGAATACATAAATATTACCTACAAATCAATACAAAAACGGTAGAGAAATTGGCAAATGCCTTGAGCAGACACTTCATACTAGAGGCTGTCCAAGGATCCCATATACCCATGAAAAGTGTTACTTTATTTAGTTATTGGAGAAATTATAAATTAAAACCAAAATGAGTTGTCACTCTACATCTGCCAGATTGGCTAAAATGACAATTTCAGGTGCTAGGAAGAATGTGGAGCAACTAGAATTCTTGTCCATTGGCCTAACAATTCTACTCTTTAGTCTATATTCCAATAGACAAGAATATGAATATCCATAGCTGCACATTTGTAATGACCCAGTGCTTGAGGGTGCTAAGACCAGCCCCAGGATTGATGATTCGCACATGTACTCACAGGTTTCAACATGACTGCAGTTCTGTTCCTGTGTATGATTGATTATGGTGCAAGCATACAAAGCAAAATCAGCATGAAGAAAAGTCTCACTGGGAAAATGCCAGAGAAAACCTGCTACAAGTTTGCAGAGCCCTCCCCAGTGCAGTCACATAGACAGGCTTAATTCCCCCAGCCACAAGTGGTGACAACACATGTGAAATGCTGCCTGCCAGGGAAACTTGGGAGAGACTCAGTACCAGAGATTTTACTAGGCGATAGTCAAATATGCAGCCCTCTGCCCAGCATGTACCAAGAGTCCAGACTCCCAGCAGGAAAGCAGGTGTTCAGAATAAACTATATTATTTTTATAAACCATTTTGACACAGAGAAATACTTTTACCATTTAGTTGCTTTAAAATCCAAATACTCACATGTCAGCCAAGATCCAACGGTATATGCAGGCCTGTTATTTTAACTCTTCCGCACAGCTCCAAGCTGGAATCGCAGCCTTGCATGACGTGATGCTGTCTCAGTCAAGGGTACATATGTAAGCATGCATATATAAGAACGGCCTCTTATGGGATTATAATGGAGCTGAAAAATTCCTATCCCCTGGGGACATTGTGGCAATTGTAACTTCCTAACACAGTGCATTCTCCCTGTATTTACAGTGATCTGTACTGTGAGCTATATAAAAGTGTAGCACCCATAATTATGTACAGAACATAATGCTTGATGGTGACAATAAATGATTATATAACTGGTTTATATGTTTACTATAGTATAATGTCATTTTAGAGTATATTCCTCCTATCTATAAAAAGCTTCCTATAAAGCAGTATGCCATGTTACACTAGCAGCACCTTCAAATATCTTGTGTTTACTGTGTCTCTTAACTGCATTAAGAGGCCACATTGAGTAATTGGCCTATGCTATCTAGGTTCATGTGAATGTACTCTAAGATGTTTGCAAAGCAATGAACAAATTATATCTTTGTCAGAATTCATCCCCATCCTTAATCAACACATGGCTGTAATTCAAAAGTTTATCACTGGTAGAATATAAGAATACATACATAAATTGTGGTATATTTACATGCTGGATTGCTATAAAACTATGAGAATGTAAATCAAAACAATGTGCAACAATATAGGTGAAATATAATGTTAACTGAAAAGAGAAAGACAGGAACAGGCATTTTGTCATGGTAGGCTAAGCTCTTGGGATTCCTGCATCTCATAGAAGTGCCTGGGATGGAGTCTCACCTCTACTTTCCATCCAGCTTCCTGCTAAAGTGTGTCCTTTGAGACAGCAGGTAATGGCTCAAGTTTGTGGTCCCTGGCTCTCACTGGGGACTGGGTTCTAAGCTCTTTTTTTTAATATTTATTTATTTATTTAAAAGTCAGAGTTACACAGAGAGAGGAGAGCAGAGAGACAGAGAGAGAGGTCTTCCATCTGCTGGTTCACTCTCCAATTGGCTGCAATGGCCAGAGCTGTGCCGATTCGAAGCCAGGAGGCTGGAGCCTCTTCCGGGTGCAGGGGCCCAAGGACTTGTGCCATCTTCTACTGCTTTCCCAGGCCATTAGCAGAGAGCTGGATCGGAAGAGGAACAGCCGAGTCTCAAACCGGCGTCCAAATGGGATGACAGCGCTTCAGACCAGGGCATTAACCTGCCGCTGCTCTTTCTCTCTCTTTCTCTGTCTCTGTCTCTCTCTCTCCCTCTGTTGGTAAAATGGTGCAGTCTTATCTATGGTGCGATCCACACCCTGACACCATCCTAGGCTCTAGTCCCTGCCGTCATTGCTGGAAGCCAGGTGACCCCATGGCCCAACCACTTGTGTCAGCCCCACTGCTATCCTAATGGGATGTTTGGTGTGTTTTGTGGCGGCCTTACACCCTCCCTCCCCCTCCCTCCTCCCCTCTCTCTGGCAGTCTTCCTTTCAGTTGAATTAAATAAAAACTTTAAAATATAAGTAATAAATAAAAGAATGTAAATTGTATGTTTATTTGTATAAAGATAAGAAATAGGGGCCGGCACTGTGGCGTAGCAGGTAAAGCCGTGGCCCACAGTGCTGGAATCCCATGTGAGTGCCGGTTCGACACCCAGATGCTCTACTTCCCATCCAGCTCTCTGCTATGGCCTGGGAAAGCAAAAGAATATGGCCCAAGTGCTTGGGCACCTGTACCCATGTGGGAGGCCCGGAAGAAGTTTCTGGCTCCTGGCTTCGGATTGACTCAGCTCCAGCCGTGGAGACCATCTGGGGAGTGAACCAGCAGATGGAAGATCTCTCTTTCTCTCTGCATCTACCTCTCTGTAACTCCTTCTTTCAAATAAATGAATAAATCTTTTTTAAAACAGCTAAGAAATAGCTAAAATTTAACACTGCAGTGTTTGAAGTCACCTGGGGAAGTTATTGATCTGAGTGTGTTGGTTACTTGTAGATATTCTTTAGGTCAAACACTTAATGATTTTACTCTTTTCTGTTTTATGTTCAGTTTCAATTAAAATTTTACTTATAGGGGCTGGCATTATGGCATAGTGAGTTAAGTTGCTATCTGTGACACTTGCTTCCAATATGAGTATAGGTTTGAGTTTGGCTGCTCTATTTCCAATCAACCTGATTGCTAATGCAAGCACCTGGGAAAGTAGTGGAAGATGGTCCAAGTACTTGGGCTCCTGCCACCCACAAGGGAGACCTGGATGGAGTTCCAGGGTCCTGGCTTCAGCCTCGCTCAGCCCTGATTGTTGGGGAGTGAAACAGTGTTGGAAAATTTCTCCCTGTCTCTCTCCATCTCTGCCTGTCTCTCCCTCTCTCTAATTCTGCCTTTCAAATAAATAAATGGATATTTGAAACATCTATTTAAAAATAGTTTTTAACTTGAGGAAAAAGAATCAGAATTCCTTTAGATATTTAAGCAAAAGGAATATGACCTTGGCTATTCTAGGCATTTGGGGAGTAAACCAATGGATACAAATTTTTTTAAAAAAGAATATTATTTATAAATAAAATATTTCCATGGCAGTTCTACATATCATAATAAGATAATAAAAAGATTAAAATTTAGTGAATTTTTATGCCAGAAACTTCATTGAGTTGTATTGTATAGTTTGACACTGTCCAAGATAATAGTCACTGGATACATACAGCTACTGGACACATACAGCTACTGGACACTTGAAATGTGACAAGTCCAAGTTGATATTTACTATGTGTGAATATTGTAATTGTATGATTTAACTATACATTATGTGTATAAAAACACATCAGATTCAGAATTCTTAGTATACAAAGGAAAGTACTGTCTAATATTATTTTATTACTTTACATGTTGAAATAACATGTATTTTTGAACATATTGGGTTAAGTGATATATAGGATTTAGATTAATTATATATGTTTCTACCCTTTTTAGTGACAGAAAAATGAAAGCTATATCTCTGACTCACTTTATATCTCTTTTAGCACTAACATAGCTTATGTCATTAATTTCTTACATCGAAACTGAGATGTATTAGATCCATTTTATAGATGAGATCACTGAGATTTAGAAAATAAGTAAATGGTGTATTTTATGTGTATGTTATGTAATTTGCAAAGGTCTCATAGCAAATAGTAGAGCTGAAATAATACCAGGGCTTGTGCTGTTCACCTCCTGCTCAATTCTAAGATGACCAGGGAGCACCATCCACTAGATTTTTTGAGGAGACTGAGTTTAATCCAAGAAATCTATTTAAGAAAGCCATCAGGAGCCACCGCAGTGGCGTAGTGGGTAAATCCATCACCTACAGTGCTGGCATACCATATGGGTGCTGGTGTAAGACCCGGCTGCTCCACTTCCAATCCAGCTTTCTGCTATGGCCTGGGAAAGCAGTAGAAGATGGCTCAAGTCCTTGAGCCCCTGCACCTGTGTGGGAGACCCGGAAGAAGCTGGCTCTTGGCTTCAGATCAGCTCAGCTCTGCTGGTTGTGGCAAATTGGGGAGTGAACCAGTGGATAAAAGACTTCTTTTTCTCTCTCTCTCTCTGCCTCTCCTTCTATCTTTGTGTAATTCTGACTTTCAAATAAGTAAATAAATCTTTTTAAAAAAGAATACAAATTCAAAGAAATTTTCTTATTTATCCATAGACTCAGGAAATATATTACCAACTTTCTAATTTCTCCATGGGTTCAGGAAATATATTACCAGAATCTGTTTTGTTTAACAAGCATTTCAGCCAATTTATGGAAAAATAAAGTATTTTTAAATAGGGAATCCATGATGTGAAAGAGCTGTTTGGTGAGCTTTGAGTCTATGTAAACATAGGATGGAGTTCAATTATTGTCATAAGTAGAATTGTGAAAGAAAACCTAATTCCTTTTTAAATGCTTAAGTAAAAATGATAAAATGTAATAATTGCAATTTCCAAAATGCAAAGCAGAAAAAGAAAAACTAGAGTGTGTGTAGGGAGATAGGACTAGGTGGTGGAAGTATGCAGGTCATTAATGCGTTTGTATTTGTTAGCAGGAAGTTAATAGATATTTCGTTCTTGAATTTAAACTGACACTGTATGCTTAATAAATGTCACTAAAAGATACAAATGTATACATTAGAGGAACTAAAAACAACATCAAATTTACAATTACTAAGAGTAGATTTCTTTTTTCTTTCTTTTTTTTTTTTTTTTTTTGACAGGCAGAATGGACAGTGAGAGAGAGAGACAGAGAGAAAGGTCTTCCTTGTGCCGTTGGTTCACCCTCCAATGGCCACCACGGCTGGCACGCTGCGGCCGGCTCACTGCGCTGATCTGAAGGCAGGAGGCAGGTGCTTCTCCTGGTCTCCCATGCAGGTGCAGGGTCCAAGCACTTGGGCCATCCTCCACTGCACTCCCTGGCCACAGCAGAGAGCTGGCCTGGACTAGAACCCGGTGTGCCGGCGCCGCAAGGCGGAGGATTAGCCTAGTGAGCCATGGTACCGGCTAAGAGTAGATTTCATAGAAAATATATGCCGTGAAAGAGAGTAAACAAGAAAATAAGCAAGAAAAAGAAACAGAATCTTTAAAATAAGAAGACTGAAAGGAGATCAAATACAATTTTTTAACAGTAAGAGAATGAAATAAACTCAATTTAGAGAAAATATTGAGTTAAAAGAAAAAATTAGAGCATAAACTTGAATTACATGTATTTTCCATTTGAATCTATTTCTCCAAATATTTAAGTAAAGCTGTAGTAGCAAAGCTGTAGCTAATGATCCCAAGGGATCTAATTCCATATGCTTATCTGAATGCTTTTTTAAGAATTCTTAGGGCCTCAGTTCTAGTGACTAAATTGTTTATATTCACTGGCAAACAGCCATGTGAGTTATAAATGTTAATGTCTCATTTTTAATTATCCCTGCTTCTCTCAACTTGTGGCTACATGTAACTCTGCTTTAGAAAGCAATCATAACTGTCCTTTATTGGAAGCATTTAAAGCACTGTTTATCTTTCCTGACTCTCAGCCTCCAATTATCTAGAAACCAAATGCTTTCAGCATAAAGGTGCAGATGCCAACAGGAAAGCAATGATTTGTATGCTCACTATAATAACCATATGTATTCCTTGTGATGAGACTATTTTTACTACATGCTTGCCTTTCACTGAAATGTTCCTGCTATATTTTGAGAAAACTCCATCATAGAAAACTGAGGGTACCAGGAATCTAGCTATTTATTCTCTTACATTTTATTGATTTGTTAGTGTTTCCAGGTAACTGGGAGGGCAGAGTCTGGATCTGGGTATCGGTTACACGGCAGGAAAGCGCTTTTCTGAGGTGTGATTCCACTCGGTCTCCAGGAAGGCCAGCCCTCCCCTGCCCTACACTCCTCTGCTTTGCAGGGATCTTCTCCCCATACCCCAGGCATGAGTCCTGCCATCAGCTGCAAGATGTCTGCTGTTCCTTCTCTCATGTCTTACCTCCTTGTGGTAACATTTCCTGGCTCTGAAGAGGCCATTTGTCATTTGTGCTCACATGTGATACAGCTGTGGATATGTACAGAAGTAGGCAGTTCTAGAACTGAAGCAGATGGGTTCTGCTGCAGTCTGCACACAGTTGTTGTTGTTGCTTGATGTTGAGGATATGGATACATGAATCACTTGTGTCTTCTGCTTCTGCCAAAGACATTGGCTCCATCTCCTGCAGCTACTGCCTTACGTCGGTACCAGTGGGGCTGATGCTTTGCGTTTCCCATGCCTGGCTGTATCTGTTGAACTCTTGAGCATTTCTTGGTGTTCACTCTTATTGCAACTCCCCCTCAAGATGCAAGTTGGAGTCTATGAGGACATTTTGCTTTTCTGATAGGTACCATGATAGTCAGACTCTCCTCTTCCTTTAATTAGTAGCTATATACTTGAGACAAGCTTCTGTCCTTTAACCTCACTCTTCCATTATAGGCCAATGGTTTCTCAAGAGGCTTCCCTGCTAGGGCTGCCAGAAAAAATATAGAATTCCTAAATTGCAATTTCAGATAAACTGCCTTAGTCTGTTCAGGCTATTATAAACATGCTGTAGACCGGTGCCTTATGCACAACAGAAATTAATTTCTATAGTTCCAAGATGAAAGTACTTGCGGGTTGAGTGTCTGGTAAGGGGCTGCTTCTAGTTCATAGATTGTTCTATTCTCCCCGTTTCCTTAGGAGGTAGAAGGGGTAAGACAGCTTTTGAAGGCCTCCTTTATGAGGGCACTAATCCCTTCATGAACCTCTGCCCTTGTGACTTCGCAATTCCCTCACCTTCACGAAGACCCACTTCTAAACACTAATGCATTGAAAGTCATACATATTTCATTTGTAGCAACAATGACCAATTTTTGCTAAAAGAATATGCCATGAATATAAGGGATATTCTTGTACTAAAACTTATTCATTGTTTATCTGGATGTAAGCTTAGCTGGGATTCCTGTAGTTTTATTTGCTAAGTCTGATTATGGAATTCCATATTTCTTATCAATGTAGACCAGTGAATGGCTCCCCGTACAAGCCCATATAGGCTCGAATCCTAGAGTAAATTTGGTTTAGGCTCAAGGCCAGCACCCAGTGTCAGAAATGATAAATCTGTATGTCTGAATTATTATTTGCTGGCCTTATCTCATTCAGTAATCAAGAACTATTTGAGTCAGCCTTGCAAACTCAAAATCTCAGTCTAAACACTCATTACAAAGGTGTAGCAGGCTGGGTGTAAAAGCACAGGAGCAGAGTGTGCTGTGGTTAAAAGTGGAGCAGGGATTCCCTTCTAAGGGGAACAGCCGATTGTCACCACTCAACTATTTGGTTCCAATGATGCTAGATTTACCAGTTTGTCAAAAGAAACTGGACATCTGGATTGTCATGTGAAATTTCCAGATTTTCAAATATTGGTAACTAAAAAAATCTTTTAAAATATACCTATGGGAATGTTCCTTCCAAACCCAGTTTGCTTAGAGTTTTCATCATGAAAGGGTGTTGTATTTTATCAAATGCTTTCTTGGCGTCTTGGAAGGAACATTCCTCAATACAATCAAAGCAATCTATGAAAAACCCACAGCCAACATCCTATTAAATGGGGAAAAGTTGGAAGCATTTCCACTGAGATCTGGTACCAGACAGGGATGCCCACTCTCACCACTGCTATTCAATATAGTTCTGGAAGTTCTAGCCAGAGCTATTAGGCAAGAAAAAGAAATTAAAGGGATACAAATTGGGAAGGAAGAACTCAAACTATCCCTCTTTGCAGATGATATGATTCTTTATTTAGGGGACCCAAAGAACTCTACTAAGAGACTATTGGAACTCATAGAAGATTTTGGCAAAGTAGCAGGATATAAAATCAATGCACAAAAATCAACAGCCTTTGTATACACAGGCAATGCCATGGCTGAGGAAGAACTTCTAAGATCAATCCCTTTCACAATAGCTACAAAAACAATCAAATACCTTGGAATAAACTTAACCAAGGACGTTAAAGATCTCTACGATGAAAATTACAAAACCTTAAAGAAAGAAATAGAAGAGGATACCAAGAAATGGAAAAATCTTCCATGCTCATGGATTGGAAGAATCAATATCATCAAAATGTCCATTCTCCCAAAAGCAATTTATAGATTCAATACAATACCAATCAAGATACCGAAGACCTTCTTCTCAGATCTGGAAAAAATGATGCTGAAATTTATATGGAGACAGAGGAGACCTCGAGTAGCTAAAGCAATCTTGTACAACAAAAACAAAGCTGGAGGCATCACAATACCAGATTTCAGGACATACTACAGGGCAATTGTAATCAAAACAGCATGGTACTGGTACAGAAACAGATGGATAGACCAATGGAACAGAATTGAAACACCAGAAATCAATCCAAACATCTACAGCCAACTCATATTTGATCAAGGATCCAAAACCAATCCCTGGAGCAAGGACAGTCTATTCAATAAATGGTGTTGGGAAAATTGGATTTCCACGTGCAGAATCATGAAGCAAGACCCCTACCTTTCACCTTACACAAAAATCCACTCAACATGGATTAAAGACTTAAATCTACGACCTGACACCACCAAATTATTAGAGAGCATTGGAAAAACCCTGCAAGATATAGGTACCGGCAATGACTTCTTGGAAAACACCCCAGAAGCACATGCAGTTAAAGCCAAAATTAACATTTGGGATTGCATCAAATTGAGAAGTTTCTGTACTGCAAAAGAAACAGTCAGGAAAGTGAAGAGGCAACCGACAGAATGGGAAAATGTATTTGCAAACTATGCAACTGATAAAGGGTTGATAACCAGAATCTACAAAGAAATCAAGAAACTCCACAACATCAAAACAAGCAACCCACTTAAGAGATGGGCCAAGGACCTCAATAGACATTTTACAAAAGAGGAAATCCAAATGGCCAACAGACACATGAAAATATGTTCAAGGTCATTAGCAATCAGGGAAATGCAAATCAAAACCACAATGAGGTTTCACCTCGTCCCGGTTAGAATGGCTCACATTCAGAAATCTACCAACAATAGATGCTGGAGAGGATGTGGGGAAAAAGGGACACTAACCCACTGTTGGTGGGAATGCAAACTGGTCAAGCCACTATGGAAGTCAGTTTGGAGATTCCTCAGAAACCTGAATATAACTCTACCACTCAACCCAGCCATCCCACTCCTTGGAATTTACCCAAAGGAAATGAAATTGGCAAACAAACAAGCTGTCTGCACATTAATGTTTATTGCAGCTCAATTCACAATAGCTAAGACCTGGAACCAACCCAAATGCCCATCAACAGTAGACTGGATAAAGAAATTATGGGACATGTACTCTATAGACAAATATCATATATTCTCCCTGATTGGTGACAACTAACTGAGCACCAAAGGGGAAACTTGTTGAAATGAAATGGACACTATGAGAAACAGTGACTTGATCAGCTCTTGTCCTGACGGTTGATGTACAATGTAATACTTTATCCATTTTAGTATTTTTTTCGTTCTAGTACCATTGGTTGAACTCTGTAATTAACACACAATTATTCTTAGGTGTTTAAATTTTAACTGAAAAGTGATCCTTGTTAGGAATTTGGAAAACATTATGCTGAGTGAAATAAGCCAATCCCAAAGGGACAAATACCACTTGTTCTCCTTGATCGGTGACAACTAACTGAGCACCAAAAAGGAAACCTGTTAAAGTGAAATGAACACTAGGAGAAACGGTGACTTGATCAGCCCTCATCCTGACTGCTGATGAGCAACTTGATATGTTATCCTTCTTAGTATTTTTTTTTTTGTTTGTTCTACTTAATACTTTTGGTTGAATACTGTAATCAATACACAATTCTTCTTAAGTGCTGAAACTTAACTGAAAAGTGATCACTGTTAAATATAAGAGTGGAATAAGAGAGGGAAGAGATGTGCAATTCCAGACATGCTCAAGCTGACTTACCTCAAATGGTAGAGTTAGAAACATACCAGGGGATTCCAATTCAATCCCATCAAGGTGGCATGTACCAATGCCATCTCACTAGTCCCAGTGATCAATTTCTGTTCACAATTGATCATAATGATAGGACTAAGAACCAAAGGGATCACATAAACAAGAATAGTGTCTGCAAATACTAGCTGATAGAATCAAAAAGGGAGAGAATGATCCAACATGGGAAGTGAGATACACAGCAGACCCATAGAATGGCAGATGTCCTAAACAGCACTCTGGCCTCATAATCAGCCCTTAAGGCATGCAGATCTGGCTGAAATGCCCATGAGAGTATTTCAGGCATGGAAAGCCAAAACACTCTGGCAAAAAAAAAAAAAAAAAAAAAAAAAAAAAAAAAAAAAAACAAAAACAAACCCCTAAGTGAAAGATCTCTGTGAGTGAGATCCCAGTGGAAAGAATGGGTCATCAAAGAAGGAGGTACCTTTCTCTGAAGGGAAGAGAGAACTTCCACTTTGACCATGGCCTTGTCTAAAAATTATCAGTCAGTGAACTCAGGGGGCTTCCATAGCCATGGCAGCTCATGACAAGAGCCTAGGGTGATTACTGAGGCCATAAACAAGAGTGTCAATTTGTTAAGTCAACAACAGGAGTCACTGTGCACTTACTCCTCATGTAGAATCTTTGTCCTTAGTGTGCTGTACATTGAGATTTAATGCTATAACTAGTACTCAAACAGTATTTTTCATTTTATGTTTCTGTGTGGGAGCAAACTGTTGAAATCTTTACTTAATGTATGCTAAACTGATCTTCTGTATATAAAGAGAATAGAAAATGAATCTTGATGTGAATGGAAGGGGAGAGGGAGTGGATAAGGGGAGGGTTGCTGGTGGGAGGGACGTTATGGGGGGGAAGCCATTGTAATCCATAAGCTGTACTTTGGAAATTTATATTCATTAAATAAAAGTTTAAAACAAACAAACAAACAAAACAAAAAATATGCCTATGGGCCAGCTTCGTTCTTCAGTCTTTCTGTCTGTAACAGGCCTAAATGACTGCCTGGCCAGGCCCACATGACTGCACCATCCAAACCGCCTTTCCTATCTCTACCATCCAGGCCCGCCTTCCATTCACCACCAAACCCCTAACTCCACCCAACTATTTCCATGTAGCAGAAACCGCAAGTTCCAAATGTTATGAACTTAGAACTAACACCAGCTGGAAATATTCAATATGGCTGCAACACATGTGCCTGCACATAATGCCCTGATAATAAAATTCCATAGCTGGCACTCACACTCCTATCATTCACGGAGTCATGATACTTCTGATCTTGGCACAGAAATGGGCATCATTCAAGCCATACTCCACCTCTCTCTGAATGTTCAATTAAACTCCACTCCAGATAACATCCCCTTTGCCCCGATGATATAAAAAGATGAGCTCAACGTTGTGGAGGATTTTTGTTTGCTGTTTTCCTTTGCTTAGGTTCTTTTTGTGTTTTGGTTTGTTGTTCATTCTCACCTTTTCTCAAATATTTTTCTTTTGCTTTGAATAAATCATGTTTCCCTGCACATCTCTATGCCTCAGCTTGGAACCATGTGTAAAATAAACCCAGCCAGGGACCCAGTGGCTCACAACAACCCAAATAGTTTTTCTTAGACTTCCTGGCTTATTTTTGACCTTCCAACTGCCTGCTTTGGTCTGGTATTTGCAGAGACTCAATGAATGAAAAGAATGACCTGAATTTGGAAAACAGAAAGGGACTATGGATTAGGCTAGCATAGGCCAGTCTGGTTACTTTTGCAAAAACAATGTCAAGCATGTGATTCTGTTGTAGTAAATCTTGAGAACGAGATAGTCTAGAGGAGGAAGATACCTTAAGCTTGGATTAGAAGGAAACCTTTCCCAAAAGGTTTCTTGTGTTTTTAGTCAGTCATTTGAAGAAATAAATTATCTAATGAATATAAGATAAAACATTTTAATAATAAAACTTTTAATATAATACCTTCAGTTGGAGTGACTTAGATAAACTCCACATAAATGGCCTTTTAAATTGAAATTTAGAATTTATTTATTTATAGTCCTTGAATGTTATGATGAGTTATTCTGATACACGCCCTGGGTTGGATGAATTTCTCAGCATAGGATGCTAAACCAGACTCAGCAGCTCTTAGGGGCGATGTTAGCTCACTCTGCTCCTGAGATCTGTTTTTCATATGCTCAGAGATGTTCTGCCTTCAGCCTGTAACAGAGTTGTACTGTTGAGATTCTGGGAGGCTTTCTACTGGGCATCAGTGATTTCCTCTCCTAAACTACAAACACAACAGCCCTTCTGAGGAGGAAAGCAGGCAGGTTTGCCTTGGCAAAAGTCCAGTGGCTCAGAGTCAAGCCCTTAAGTGCTTTTTCAAGTGCCCAGACGAGTTTCTTTGAGGATCAGTCTGCTTGGTAGCCTAAGAAGGAAATTACCTGATCATTTCTGGTCTGGCATACATTAGTATCCAGCTGTTACTTTCAATTCTGTAGGGGAGCAGAGTTGGACTGGCATCTTTCCTAAGTAGGAGAATACAGCTGGTAGACTATATAAAATCTTGACCTACAAAGGTTGCAGAATATATTATGAAAAAATGTGCTTGATAATTTTTTATTCATAAAATTTCCCTTATCTGTGCTACATATTAGTGCCTCTAGCAGTATTTCTAACACTATTAAGGCCTTGAGTTTTATAGGTATGTGCTGTGATAGTTTTTAATATGTAGACGATATACCCAGTCTCACTGAATCTAAATTTCCGGGGAAGAGGCCTAAGAATTTTCAACTTTCTCAGTTTTCACAGATGCTTTTGTTGTTCACTAACTTTTATAGAAATCTGGTTTAAACCCTAAAGCAAACAGTTTAACTTTATAGTTGCCATCTATTTCAGAATAAGAAGAAATTTAAATTATACCAAAATAGCACTGAGTTATCAGGATCTACTGAGATAGAGATAATTGTTATTGCAAGTGCTTCATTCCAGTAATGCTCTGATTTTTTTTCAAGGCCACAAAGTTTGTGACTCAGAGTAGACTCAGGGTGTGGTGCAGCTATCCCAAGAACACATTCATGTTTTAGAAGGTAAATCTTTTGTGTGCATCTTGAATATTTCCACATTACCAAGAACTCTTTTCTGTAGAAATGAACTTGTAGCGGGTTCCAGCATCACTAGTCTGTCAAATTTTATATATAACTTCACAAAAAAAGATTTATTTATTTATTTATTTATTTGGCAGACTGAAGAGAGAGAGTGACAGAGAAGTCCTCCATATGGTGGCTAACTCTTCAAATGGCCACAATGGGCGGAACTTGTCCAGGTGGAAGCCAGGAGCCCAGAACACCATCCAGGTCTCCCATGTGGGTAGCAGGGACCCAAGCACTTGGGGCAGTTTTTGCCGCCATCCTAAGTGTATTATCAGGAAGCTGAATAGGAAGCAAAGCAGACAGCGATTGAACCAGAACTCTGATCTGGTATACTGACATTGCAAATGGTAGCTTAACTTGCTGTGCCACAATGCTGGCTGTTAGTATAACCTTTGTAACATTGCCATGTACTATTTTTCACTCTTGTCTCAGAGAGGAGCAGATGGGGAGAGGAGTATGAAATGAATTTTTCTCAGGGACATAATCTATTACATCTAGAATCTATGACAAAATGTCAAGAACTGTTCTTACCTAGGCTCCCTTTGCCTTCTTTTTCTCTTTACCTAAATGGAAGCTTGTCTGTTTTACATTCTTAAATAAATATATTTTGGAAAAGATGTTGTGATGTTTGCATACAGGCTTCATACCAATCATGTGGTTTCATTGTTAATGTTAGCATGGCTACTTTTTCTTTTCTTTTTTTAGCATTTCTTTCCACCGTCCCCATCCCAACTTCCCCTGAGGATTTAAGTTCCTATGTCTGATGAATGATAGAATCTTAATCACATCCTGAGCAGCAAAATAGAAACCAAGCTTTATTACTAGCATATGGGACTATTCTCTAGTTCTTTCTCTGTTAAACAAAAGAAAAATAATGAAAGAATTAGAATAACTTTTTCATACTTTCTCCAGCTATTTAAGGTAGCCTTTAGACTGCAGCAAAAATATGATTATGTATAGATTTAATAATCCATGGACAGAAGCTGAACTTCAAACAGGTTTATCCTATAATTATTTTTCCTAATTTAGAGTGTTTATGAGTATTGCCTTATCTTCTGTATTCTAATTTCCATTGAGATGTAGTATAAGAACTGTGGACTTTCTTAATCACCTACATGTGAATTCCCAGATGATGTACTTCCAGAAAGGTTTTTATAAATTTCTATTTACTTATTTGGTCAATAACTAGGTTTTGAGCACCTTTTGTGGGCCAACTGCTCTTCTTTGAACTGAAGATATAACAGCAAACAAAATCAACAAAAAGCCCTGACTTCACAGAGAGTTTGTGTAGGGTCAGGCACTGTGGCGTAGTGGCTAAAGTTGCCACCTGCAGTGTCGGCATCCCATATGGGCACCAGTTTGAGTTCTGGCAACTCCAATTCCCATCCAGCTTTCTGCTATGACCTGGGAAAGCAGTGGAAGATGGCCCAAGTTCTCGGGCCCCTGTACCCACATGGGAGACCCAGAAGAAACTCCTGGCTCCTGGCTTTAGATGGGCCCAGATCTAACTGTTGCAGCCAGTTGGGAAGTGAACCAGCAGATGGAATACCTCTCCCCCTCTCTGCCTCTCCTTCTTTCTCTGTGACTTTCAAATAAATAAATAAATCTTTAAAAACAAAAGAGCTTGTGTAGATAGAAGAGGTAGACAATGAAAACAGCAAGTAGGGCCGGCGCCCCAGAAATAAATGCAATGCGCTGTGTGGAGCTGGTCCATATAGTTTGAAACTAATGAGTCATTTTTCTTAAATAATTAAGCAAAATATTAATGGCGTCTTTTCCTGTTTTTATAAATTACTTTTAAATCAGGCAGGCTGGATACAAAATGGTCACATAGCTACTTGCTGTCACTTTCCCCCCTCTTCCCTTTCACTGCCTTTTAAGGGTTACATTCACCTGATTTTGTAATTTCTTTATGTTGATCATTGCTGCTCATTGAAGTATCAAGGGCCTGCCCATGCTTTTCCCTTCAGCAAATTTAGGTTTCATTAGATTCATTCAATAATAACAAAAGCATACATTTTAAAAAAACATTTTTTAAATGAGAGAGAAAGAGAGAGAGAATATGAACTTTGGTCTGCTGGTTCATTCTCAGAGTACCTGCAACGGCTGAGATTGGACAGATGCTGAAGCCAGGAGCTAGGAACAAAATCTAGGTCTTCTACATAGTTGGCAGAGACCTGATTACATGAGCTGTCACTGCTGCCTCCCAGGGTCTGCACTGACAGGAAGCTGGAATTGGGAACTAGGTGAAGAGCAAACCCAGGCAGTTTGACATGAGATGTGAGCATGATAACCACTAGGCCAAATGAGCAATCCCAAACATAGATTTTTGAGTGTAGACAATGTGTTGTAGACAGTACTCAGGGCTCAAGGTGTTCTTTGCATGTCCTGCACACATGTCTGATGTGTGCTCCTTGTCCTGTGCACACATCCTCTGAGATGATATTACTGAGAAAGCCTAGATAATTTATTCAAATTCATACAGGTAATTGGCAAAGTTTAGCATTGGAATTTAGATTTACTTGACTCCAGAAATTAGAATCTTAGACTACACTAATATTTTTCTCTCCTTTTTTTTTTTAAAGAATTCTATCGCCTGCACTCCAATGTGACTACTGTTTAATCTGATTAATTCATCCCAGTGTCATACTCTATTGGGATATTAATTACATTATAATATTTTATTCTGTTTATATTCCATATCTCAAGATCACAAGGTAGCACTTATCTAGATTTTTAATTCCTTTAAAGAATGATGTATTTATTTATTTGAGAGGCAGAGTTACAGAGAGAGAGGGAGAGACAGAGAGAGAGGTCTTTCATCTGCTGGTTCACTCCCTAAATGGCCACAATGGTTGGAGCTAGGCCGATCCAAAGCCAGGAGCCAGGAGCTTCTTCAGAGTCTCCCACATGGGCGCGGGGGCCAAAGCATTTAGGCATCTTCCACTGCTTTCCCAGGCCATTAGCAGAGAGCTGGATCAGAAGTGAAGCAGCCAGGACATGAAACTATGCTCAAGTGGGAGGCTGGCGCTGCAGGTGTAGGCTTAATCTACTGTGATACAGCATAGGCCTCCAGATTTTTCATTTTGAGTTTTCAAATGAATGAATGAGTTAGTGACTTAAATGAATATAACATCAGTCAATATGCTTAGTGGCTTTACCCAAGAAGATGAATCTCAAGGTGGAAATTCCTGGTAGAAATAATAGTATTTTAGGGACAGATGATGCTTGGGACATCATTGTAATTTATCAAATCATTCTATCTAGTTTTATTGTTCTATAATAATAGTCATGAGAAGAAAAATTGCTGTTTTTATTTTGAAAATTATTATGTTGACGCTATTACAATTAAGTTGACTTAAATTCTTGATGTACTGAAAATGTCGCCAAAGAATTGCTACTATAGGGTTTGCACACCATTAGAATTGCAGGTATGTGTTATATGGAAGAAATGACATCCTCTCAGTGGGTAATTAGCATGTTTGATTTATTGCTATCCAGGTGAGATATCTAAGTAAATGAGCCACACAAAATAAGTGAGGAAGGAGGAAGAGAAGAAGAAAAATGTACACCTTATAAACATCATTGTTATGCCAAATACATAGAAGTAGCCATTTGATTTTAGGAGTTTTCTTCTTTTGTGGAAGGTGGGAATTCCCTGGGGACAGACTCCCTATCCCTTTCTCTCTACATCTATCTATCTATCTATCTATCTATCTATCTATCATCTATCTATATTCAGTTATAGGTAGACTGTGATTCTCTTGTAGCTGGAAACATTCAATTGTGATAGTGTCAGAAAACCTAGATTTAGAAAAGCTAGATTTAGACTCTGGAACTGCAATTTAAGAGCTGTGTGTCAATAAGAAATTCCATTAAATTTTCTGAACCTGAATTATAATTATGTTAAACCGACGATAATACTACTAAACTCACAGGAAGTTCTTGAGAATCATAATTAAATTATATAAGAAACCATAAACAGATCATGCCTTGTCGAAAGTACATAATAATAGTTGTTAGTTGAACACAGATTTCAAGTAGATTTAACTAAAGGGCTCTTTTGTATTATGCATACAGTAGAAAAATGTACCTTTTAGAGAATTCCAAACTATTCTAGGAATGTACTCATTCACTCTGGGAAATTAGTCACATTGGTTAGCCAAGTTTTGAGATTGCCATGAGTTCATTTGCCCTACTTTGCCTTGCCTTGCATTCTACTGCTCTATTTTTTTGACCAAAAAGGGAGAAATAACTTTTAATTGGCTTTTGCTAATTACACACATAATTCATGCTTATTTTATAAATATCAGAGAATAGAGATAGATAAATTTTAATAAATCCCTACATAATGCTATCCCAAAAAATAGATTCTATGAAGACTTTTCATCACTTTTTTTTCCTGACATTTTCCACAAGATGTACACATGGAAGAACCTCAAAAGTTTGTGGATGGGATAGACATTAGCACAGTGATTAAGAGGCTGCTTCCTATGCTTGCATCCGATATGCACGGTGCCTGACTTTGGCTCCACTTCCATTTCCACCTATCTGCCCATAATGTTCACCATGGGAGGAAGTAAATGATGAAATGATGAATCAATTACTTGTGTCCTTTGTCACCCTGGTGGGAGGCCTGGAAGAAGTGCCAGGCTCCTGAGTTCAGCAATTGCAGGCTTCTGGAGAGTGGACCAGCAGCTCTTTCCCTGTCTTGGTCTCTGTCTCTCTTTCATATAAATATAAATATAAATAAATACATAATTTTTAAAAGCTCATAGAAAATAAAACTAAAAATAAGCTGATTGATTTTCAAAAAATTAAAATCTGTGCATAGCTTTTTCATAGCTGCTCATGATCTTTTTAAAGAACACTTGTTAGGTGTATTTATGCATGTTTGAAGATTTTGATGTTTAATGTGCTATTTTAAATATTTTTTGAAATTTTTAATCTCTAAATTATTAGTATGGAAGTAAGGGTGCCTCTTCACATTTTCATTGACACTATGTATTATTATTGCAAACTTTTATTATAAAACATGACCAGGTATAGAAAAAATACATGCATGGGAATACATCATATATGTATATGTACATATAAATTCTATTTTTTTATTTTTTTTTATTTGACAGGTAGAGATATAGACAGTGAAAGAGAGAGACAGAGGGAAAAGTCTTCTTTCCACTGGTTCACTCCCCAAATGGCCACTACGGCTGGCGCTGTGCTAATATGAAGCCAGGAGCCAGGTGTTTCTTCCGGGTCTCCCATGCTGGTGCAGGGCCCAAGCACTTGGGCCATCCTCCACTGCCTTCCCGGGCCACAACAGAAAGCTGGACTGGAAGAGGAGCAAACGGGACTAGAACTGGCGCCCATATGGGATGCTGGTACTACAGGTGGAGGATTAACCAAGTGAACCACGGCAAATTCTAACACAGCGAATACATTTATAACTACTATACAGGGCAAGAAGTAAAACATTTCCAATCACACAAAGGTCTCTGCATGTGCCCTATCCCAGTCATAGTCCCCTCTCTGCTTCCCTTCAAAAGAGTGGAAGAACTCTCTTGGTTTCATAGATATTACTTTTTTTTTGCATTTCTCTATGGTTTTATCAGCAATTATGTATCTATCCCGGGGCATTATAATTTACCTTTGTTCATTAGTTTAGCATGACGTTCCTTTTAAATCTCTCAGCCTGAAGATTCCCTCCTCTGGCCTCCTCCGTCTCTTTTCCTTATAATCTGCAGAGGCGAGTCACAGCCTGCAGAGTTCCTGCAGTCTGATGTTTGCATAATCATTGTACAATTTTTCTTCCCTCTGTATTTCTTCCTACTCACAGCTGCATCCAGAGGCTTATCAGAGTTAAATTCACACTGATTGAGAGATCATAGATGATTCTGTCCTCTCTTCAAGAAGCTCTTTCTTTTTGTGATGTTAGAAGTAATGATATTCAATGCCTAGATGCAGTGATTCTTTCTGGATTGTCACATGTAATATTATTTATTTTTGTTTTTAATTATCATCTGAAATAATTTTAAAAACATATGTTTTCCTTTATTCTTATTTATTAAGAGGTAGAGTTTATCTAGGAAAGACAGGGTGAATACCTTATTTATTCAGTTTTCATGATGTCCAGATAATATCATTTTAAAATCAAACAGTTAAGCATATTTGTGTGTGTGTCTTGAGCCACTAGACTCATTTTTCCCACTGAAGGTCGCATTGCCCTAACTTTGGCCTGTGGAAGACTGACATTACCTTAGTGGTCTTAGACAGTTTACTTGCTATTGGCTTGTCCAGATGTTCCAGTCTCATCTTTTAGATTACCTCTCCTAGAACTGAAATTTGTTATCCAAGAATCCCTGGATTCTTTTAATGGGAATGAGCATTCAATGTTACAACCTGGGTGTTGGTGATGCTCACTGCTGCTGGATTTGTCATTTTTTGTCATGTCTTATATCGTTTTGGTGTATTTCATCTTTCATGGAAATGTATTATATTTTTGATTTTTTTTTCAAGTTCATTTTTTTGGGACACTTTCAGTGTATTTGTGATGTTATTCTCTGTATTCTTTTTTTAAATTTTTATTTATTTATTTTTTTGACAGGCAGAGTGGACAGTGAGAGAGAGAGAGAGAAAGGTCTTCCTTTAACGTTGGTTCACCCTCCAATGGCTGCTGTAGCCGGCGCGCTGCGGCCAGCGCACCGCATTGATCCGAAACCAGGAGCCAGGTGCTTCTCCTGGTCTCCCATGCAGGTGCAGGGTCCAAGCACTTGGGCCATCCTCCACTGCACTCCCGGGCCATAGCAGAGAGCTGGCCTGGAAGAAGGGCAACCAGGACAGAATCCGGCGCCCCAACTGGGACTAGAA
This sequence comes from Oryctolagus cuniculus, assembly GCF_964237555.1. Lineage (NCBI taxonomy): Eukaryota > Metazoa > Chordata > Mammalia > Lagomorpha > Leporidae > Oryctolagus > Oryctolagus cuniculus. The sequence continues at coordinate 51,184,424 of NC_091434.1, forward strand.
CCCGGTGTGCCGGCGCTGCAAGGCGGAGGATTAGCCTAGTGAGCCGCGGCGCCGGCCCTCTGTATTCTTTTTCTTATAATAACTGCATTGAATGTAATCTTGATATTTTCCTCATGGTCATTTTAAAAGTAAATTTAGTTTTCCTGAAATTTTAGAAGAAAGATAGGTACAGATAATTTTTCTAACTTTGCAAAACTCTTCTTAAAAATTGTCATGTAATGTTTAAAAACATAACAGCTAAGAGCCACACCCACCCCCCAAAAAAAAAAAATCTGGACCTTCTCTTTCCCTTATTGCTAATGTCCCTATGCAATTTAACTTTTATTCCACTCCTAACAGAGTCATTCCCAGCAGTGTGGGATCCTGGGCTGGAAGACAGCCTGTTAATATCAATTTTAAGAATTCATAGGAGATTAATTGCCTCAGTCCATTTATTTCATGAGACTTTTATAATAATTGTGATTGTATTTGATAAAATCATTTCTAGTTCCAGTGAGTGTAGCATATCAAGGGGTGGAGGTGACAGTGGAAGCAATTTGCCCTAGGCCCTGGCAAGAATGGGATACACTTTCTCTAGAGAGTTAAAACAACAAAAAAGATCAGCCACTGAAAGTTGAATTACTGTAAAGTATATGCTTTAAATGACAAAATAATCCTTCCACTGGGTCGGTCATTGTCTGTGCCTTCTTGTTCTTTTTGCCATTGATCCCAAATTGGTCTGCTAGATCTGAATTCATTCTGGCAGCATAGTTTCAAACCTTAAGTGAATAAATTTCTCAATTTTATCCCACATGGTTTTTGGTTGTTGAAGAGTTTGGTAAGTTTTACTGCTGAACAATGTTTAAGTAGTGTCACCACAGGATAAAGGACAATGAAATCTCAGAAGGTAGCCTGTTCTCTTAATTTGAAATCATAGCAGACAATGTTATTCCCATGTATAAATCATCTCTATATGCTGTTAAACAAATAATAACCAATTTATATGCAGGACTTGCCTCATAATTTATAGACTTCTTCACTTATATTAGTTGGGCTTGACAATAATTCACATACATAGAAAAATAACTGCCTAAAATCAGCAGCAATGGACTTCTTTTCCAAGTGAAGTTTGCCTAATTATAAATCTCTCTGTTGCCAAGGGACCTGAAGGTCAACGTTAGCAGTTACAGTTCTTTTTTTTTCTTTTCTTTTTTTATTTGACAGGTTGAGTTACAGACAGAGAGAGAGAGAGAGAGAGAGAGAGAGAGAAAGAGAAAGGTCTTCCTTCCGTTGGTTCACTCCTCAAATGGCCACTATGGCCAGCGCTGTGCCAATCCAAAGCCAGGAGCCAGGTGCTTCCTCCTGGTCTCCCATGAGGTGCAGGGCCCAAGCACTTGGGCCATCCTCCACTGCACTCCTGGGCCACAGCAGAGAGCTGGACTGGAAGAGGAGCAACCAGGACAGACTCCAGAGCCCCAACCGGGACAAGAACCCCGGGGTGCTGGTGCCGCAGGCGGAGGATTAGCCTAGTAAGCCACGGCTCTGGCTGAGCAGTTACAGTTCTTTTAAAAACCCATGGACAAATTAGTTCACAGACATTTGCCCAGAAATGGATTATTTGCAGATTATGTGACATAGATCTCTATAAGGGGCACACCCTTCTCCATACCCCTTCACTCTGCTTTTCCTGCTTGCTCTGCTCTAAAGAAGGAAACGTCTAGATACATTTGAACCATCAAAACCAGCAGTTTATACTAACATGAACAAAATAAGTTATAAAGAACAGAGGATGCTTGAATATTACTAATTTTTCTGTAGTTGATGATATCTTTAACTTCACGCTTTGAAAAGATATTATGAATATCACTCTTCTTAGAGTTTCCTTTATTTGATAAGAAAAGTTTAATAAAGCCCTAGCATGTATTTATGTGATTTGGGGAACTATATCTTAAACGGGAGCTTTAAAAACATATCTCTTTAAATCAAAGTTATTAGATTCTATGATGCTGCAGTTCTGTGAGTCAGAAACTCACCATATTTGGATGTTCAATTTTCCAGTTTCAATGGCTTCCTCTGTATTTTTTTTTTCAAACTTAACAAATGTAAAATATTTTAATCAAGTGAAAACAGACAAAAATATGACTCATTCTCCTCGACTGGGGACTGGTTTACTGATGTCATCCCAGGCCCTGCAGCCAACGGCTTTGAGGGGTATGATCAATCTGGGAGCCTGGGTTTCAGCCCAGAGCAGAGGCATTTTGTTCTAAACTCTCTTTATCTCTCTCACCCTCTCCTTTTTGTTTCCTTCCAAGAAGGAAAAAAAGAAAAAACTCTTGAATAGTTTCATGCTTTTCTTGTGCGTCATACTGCATACATTTCCTTTCAGCCCTCATGTCTCCATCCCACAGCTTAATATATATTCCTTCTAGAGACTGTTTGCTATTCTTTATGTAGGAAAAAGAGCCATAAAGATTTATCCTGGACAGCTTGAAAGCTCTGCTCACTCTCTTTTCTTAGACTCCTGTTCAGGGAGGCAATTACTCTGTATTTCCATGGCTTTTTCTAATATCTTTATTCGAGGGTTCCAATTTTCACCTTTTTGATGGAACTTATTCATGACCAAATCTCAACACACATCATCCTCAGATATCCTGAAAGCATTTTTAATCCAAAATATTCAACATAGAACTAGTTATTCCTACTGGCATCCAAATCTGATCTTTTATTTTATTTTACATTGTGGTCAAAAGCTTAATTATTCACCCAATCACTAAGACTAAGATTTTTTTGACTTCTCTATAATCATGAGTCTCTGTTGAATTAGTGTCCAAATATTATTACTTCTTTTCAGAAATAACTCAAGCGTTCAATCCCTTTTCTATTGGTAAAGGGAAGGCTGCTGAAACCAGAAGACTGAACTTTAAATCTTGAGTCCACCACCACTATCCAGGTGACCTGAGGCTCACGACTTGAAATTTCTCTGAACCTAAGTTTCATTTCTTATAAAATGGAAATAGCTACAGTATCTCTAATGCAGGAATTATGGAATTAGAACAATGTCTGTATATTTTTAAGTGTTTTACAAATGTTAAAAATTTTCTTTCTTTTTTTTTTTTTTTTTTACTTATATGAATGTCAGAGTGACAGAGGGAGGTAGAGACAGAGAAGAGATATTCCATCCATTGGTGCATTCCCCAAACAGTCGCTATTGTCAGGACGGGACAAGCCCCAAACCAGGAGCCAGGAGCCAGGAGCCAGGAACTCATACAATCTCCCATGTGATTTCAGAGGTCCAAGTGCTTGGACCATCTTCTGCTGCTTTCCCCAGGCACATTAACAGGGATCTGGATCAGAAAATGAGCAGCTGAGACTTAGCACTGGTGCTTAGATAAAGGATCCAGCATCACAGGTGGTGGCTTAACACACTGTGCCCCTGTGCTGGTTCATTTTCATTTTATTTAAGGTTATTTATTTATTACAAAGGAATAGTTAAAGAGAGAGGGGAGAAACAGACAAAGAGCATTCATCCCTTGGTTCACTTCGAAAAATGGCCGCAACAGCCAGGGCTGAGCCAGGCTGAAGCTAGGAGCTTTGGCACTTCATCTATCCAGATATCCCGTGTGGGTGGCAGGGGCCCAAGTACTTGGGCCACTTTCTGCTGCTTTCCCTGGAGCACTAGCAGGCAGCTGGATCAGAAGTGGAGCAGCTGGAACTCAAACTAGTGCCCATATGGGAGGCAGTGGTTTAATCAGCTGTACCACAATGTCATCCCTTAAATGTTAGCAATTTTTTAAAAAAATTATTTATTTATTTATTTATTTGAGAGGCAGAATGAAAGAGGAGGGTAGATGAGAGAGAGGGAGGGTGGGGGAGAGTGAAAAAAGTAAAAGAGAGAGAGAGAAATAGCTTCCATACTCTGCTACTCTCTCCAAATGGCTACAATAGCCAGGACTGTGCCAAGCTGAAGCCAGGAGCCAGCAAGTTCCTTCTGGTGTGCCATATGGTTGGCAGGGGCCCAAATTCTTATGTCATCTTCCACTGCCTTTCCAGGCACATTAGCAGGGAGCTGCATCAGAAGCTGAGCATCCAGGACTTGAACTGGTGCTCTCATACGGGATGCTGGAATCACAATTGGCAACCTATTCTGTAATGCCACAACACTGGACCTTTTAACAATTATTATTTTTTATCACTATCATCTTCACTCACATAGCCACAACTTTTTCTCTTGGCTAGAATATTGAAACAGTTTTTTAACTGTTCTTCCTATCCCCGTTTTTACTATTCTGTTTTTTAATCCCCAGCAAAGTGCTTATGCTGGTACCAGAGTCCAATCAGAATAGAAGGCAAGCAAGTATTTCAATACAGAGAATGGAAGATGTGTTGATAATCAGTAGCTAGAGAACTGAAAAGAAAAAGAAAGCAAAAGCAATAACCAGAGGAATAGCTGCAGAAGCTTCTATCAATCCACAGCTGAGGGAACAAAGGCAAGAGACTGGGCTTTCAGGAGCTAGCAAGTGAAAATAAAAGTCTTCTTAAGCAAGACTCAGACATGGAGCAGGTGCTTTGCCTGAATATGACTGGTACCTCCAAGAGGGCAGATGAGGCTGGCGGTGGGAGGACTGACAGAAACTTGTGCACCATGGTGGAATGAGGTTGATAAAAACAAGCAACAAACAGAAAAGAGGGAGCTCCTTTTCCTTCTACCATTATTAACATCTCCCCTCATATTCCATTACTGACAGAATTAAACAAGTAAGCAGTTGATGAAAGTGGGCCACTTGAGCATCCCTGCGCCAGCATTTCAGAACAAAGTTTAGAAAGATGGATTGGAAATGCAAATCAGTAGCTCAACAACAAATACAGTATGCCTTCTAACACATGAATCAGTTCTCTTCTTCAGCTCCCAAACATTAAGAGGCTTCTTATTGCATTTATGATGGAAGTTCTAATTCCTCAAACTCTGGTCAAAATCTCCATTTTTCAGTTTTTTGCCCAATTTTCTTTTCTTCCATCATTACTGCCCACACCCTACCACTTAACTTCTAGTTCCTGCAGCACTATGCCATTTGCTCTGAAGTTGTTGACTCAATCTCTTGAAACATTTAATACCTCCTTTGTTTTGCTTTTGTTGCCTCTGTCACCCTCTTTTATGTTTTGACAAATTCCGATTCATTCTTTAAGAGTCATCTCTTCCATTACACTGAGAGCTCCAGGCAAGATTAATGACCTGTTCCTCTGTCCTTTCAAAGATAGATTGCTTTTTCATTCATTCAAATAAAGTGTGTAGTGATCCATTATTCTGTAATAGACATTGTCCAAACAGATAATGCTGAACAAAATATCCTCAGTTTCTGCTGTAGAATTCTCTGTGGCAGAGATTTTTTTTTTTAAACTTGGATTGGAGTAACTAGGTGGTAATTAGGGAAAAGAGAATTGTTTTGGAGGAGAACAGTCATAAATTTGGGTTTCAATAAATGTAATATTCCTTTGGTACATAAAAGAGAGAAATTAAGAGGATTGTTGCATAGGCACAAGATACTTGTCCTCTATCTCTTCCCAATACAACGTTTCAGGGTGAGTTGAGACATGAGATGAAATCCATTTCTTATCTTTGATGGACTGTTTATTTTTAAAGTAACATTAGAACAGCAACTAAAGGAAAAATGAATTAAAATATAGAGAGCCTACTGGGCTAAAATTAAATTTAAAGATGAAATGGGTTCGCAAGTTTTAAAGTAAATCTAAGAAAATTCAACAACAATTACTGACACATCAGTGGATCTGGAACTCTAGATCAGTGGGAAAGTGAGACACAGGTGAACTCATAATTTAGAAACAAGGCAGTCTGCAGTAAGTGCTGATTAATTAGCCCAGAAGGACATCCTGAAAATTTCTACATGTAGAGAAACATGGCACTAAGGAGGTATTCAGTTGTTATTAATTTAACAAAAATCTCTGGGCAAAACCCTTCTTGGCGAATGAAATGGCACTGTTTTCATTTTCATTTTGAAGTGTTAGAGAAATCTGAGGAACCAGTGTTGTGTCGTAGCAGATTAAGCTACCGCCTATGCTGCCAGCATCTCATATGAGTGCCTGTTCTAGTCTTGGTTGCTCCACTCCAAATCAGCTCCGTGCTAATGTGTCTGAGAAAGCAATGGAAGACAGCCCAAGTGCTTGTGCTTGTGCCATGCATGTGGGAGACCTGAATGGAGTTTCAGCTCCTGTCTTCAGCCTAGACAGCTGTTGTGGCCATTTGGGGAGTGAACCAGCAGATGGAAGATTATCTCTTTCGCTGTCTCTCCTCTCTCTCTCTTTAACCTTACCTTTTAAATAAATAAATAATACATAAATATATCTTAAAAACCTGCATATTTCCATTAAATAGCCTAATTTATTAACCTAGGGAATTAAAGATCATTATGTGAAAATTCTTCATTCTTGGATAGGGAAATTCCTGGAGTAAGTTCTAATTTTCAGTCATTGCTTTTATGAACATAAATGTGACATAGTTCACTTTCATTGAAACTTCAACATATATGTAACTAATTATATATTTAATTAAGTGATTTTTAGGCTAAAGGATCATTAGCTGATCTTAAATTTGTAACACACTTGTGAAAAATATTAAAATATCCAAAGAGAGAAGAGTTGTATCTATGTAAGATGTGGCCTTGTTAATGAGGCTGGAAGTATTATATTACAGTTGATAAGGTGACAAAAATTCTTCACACAGCTCACTTTTCTGTAAAAAGTTTTAAAACATCAAAATGGCCCTCTGCTCTCTAAATTTGCTGATGCATTGCAACTTTGGATATTCCTTTATGTCCAATTCAGCAGTTTTAGGAACACTAAAATATTCTGCATGCAGCTGTGTTCCTACTTGCTCAGACGCCACATCTGCCAAGGCAAACACTGCTCTGCTCCCTGTAATTCTACCAGTCCACTAGAGTTTCTCCTGTATTTATGGGATGGGCGTGTTAATTATAAGCTAGAGTTCTGGTGTTTGGTTCTTGACTACATTGTACTTAACTTCATTCTATGTTCTTTTGGTTAGAACTTGAAAGCAATGCCACTTTTAGATTTGGGAGGTGGTAAAGAAATCAGACAATTATATTATGGTCAAGATATATCCTCATTATATTTCCTTGTCCTATATATGTGTTTGAAGTATGCATCCTTTCTTTTTTACAAAATAGGCATTAAAGACTCCATTGCATTTGTATTTTATCTTTACTGGTGGGAGGTTACTAAAGTTGGATTCCATTCTCAACATTAAAAAAAAATCTTTTTAAAAATAGCCATTAAGACACTTTAAAGAGTTTTAGGATCTTTGCTTTTATTTTATTTTGAAATTCATTCATTTATTTGAAAAGCAAACTAAGAGAGAGAGAGAGAGAGAGAGAGAGAGAGAGAGAGAGAATCTCCTGTCCCAAATAGCCACAACAGTCAGGGCTGGGCCATGCGGAAGCCAGGATCTAGGAACTCCAACTAGGTCCCCCACATGGGTGGCAGGAACCTGGGCCATCATCTGCTCATCTCCCAGCACATTAGCACAAATTTGGGATGGAAGTAGCATTGCGAACTGATCCCAGGTACTCCAATTTAGAATGTGGGCATCCCAAGAGGCGGCTTAACCCACTGAGTCACAATCCCTACCCCACATGCCCAATATTTTAATGCATTTCTGCACTAGTTGGGAAATAAACATATTTATTAGAGCAAGGATTTCAATCTGCTAGTGATCATATGCATGTGGAAAATTGTAGTGTTAAGAAAAACTCTGGGAGAGTAAATAATTTCATTTCAGTATTGATAAGTCGTGAAACATAAGTGATCAAAATTGATTTCTAGGAAAAGTTAATATCTGAGTGTCTAATTTTACTTCTCATTCCCTCATCCTCATCCCTAATGTCTGGATAAACCTCACAAAAAGATGATAATTTTCTTATGATTCTCAAATTCTTCATGCCTTAAGTAGATGTATTGCCTTCTTCAGAGTGAGTTATAGAAAATCATATTAACTTACCTTTCAATTCACCTTACATGTTTAAGTATTACTCTTATCTTTCATTTCTTTTGTTCAGTAATTTAAATTTTCCACCATGAATTATAAGCTGGAGAAATTTAATTTCTGTTCTTTCAGATAGTGAGCACTTTACCTCATCTGACCAATTCACTTATTGCCTCTTGAGTAAGTCAGTGTTCTTTCTTCTTCTACACTCATTTTCTTCACTTTGTCTTTCATTCATCCCAAATCCTACCTGTTATTCCAAGACATAGAATGCAGTGTATTTATAGTTATTTTAAACAAATTTTAACATATTTCACTTTTATTTTGCATTTTTCTTTTTTCTGTTTTTTACTTTCATGCTTTTTTAGGGAAGGTTTAGTGCACTTTATTTTTTTCTGTTTATATTCTACTCCCCCCTCTACTAGATTATATTCTTTGTATTTAATTTCCACTTCTTTTAATGATTATTCTAGATATGTTAACATATATAAAATTAACAATCTAAAGTTAATATCTTTAACCTTAGGCTTAAAACGCTTTACTCTCTAAATTATTTCTAGGTATGTTTATATATGAGATGTGTGTTTTTTATATGATAGTCCTTCAAAAAGTTCACAAAAATATGGAATTAAAAGATAAATTTAAGGGTAAGCATTTAGCTGAGCAGTTAAGATGCCAGACAATATACCTGTGTTCCACGTAAGACTACCTATTTTTTGATGCCTGATTCCAGCTCCTGAATCCAGCTTCCCAACCGTGCAGACCCTGGGAGGCAGCAGTGATGGCTTAAGTAATTGTGTTTCTGCCATTTCTATGGAGACCTGGATTGTGTTCTTACCTTTGGCCCAGCTCAGTTCTGCCCATCAAAGGCATCTGATAAAATTGTGCATGGGAGCTCTGTCTCTGTCTTTCTCTGACTCTCAAACAAATGGACAAAAGCTTAAAAAAAGATTAAGTTTATTTTGGTGTAAAAAAATTATCCAAATATATTAATAATTTTTTACTAAAGCACATTTCCAGGGAGTTTTAAATAACCTCTCATGTTTCTCAGGCATGGAAAGCCAAGATGCTGTGGCAAAAAAAAAAAAAAATGACCTAAATGAAAGATCTCTGTGAGTGAGATCCCAGTGGAAAGAACAGACCATCAAAGAAGGCGGTACCTTTCTCTGAAGGGAGGAGAGAGCTTCCACTTTGACTATGGCCTTGTCTAAATAAGATCAGAGTTTGTGAACTCAAGAGGCTTCCATAGCCTTGGAAGCTCAGGTGATTACTGCTGTCATAAATAAAAGTGAAAATTGTTGAATTAACAGGAGTCACTGTGCAACTACTCCCCACGTAGGATCTCTGTCCTTAATGTGTTTTACTATGTGAATTAACGGTAAAACTTCAACTCCAACAGTACTTTGTACTTTGTGTATCTGTGTGGGAGCAAACTGTTGAAATCTTTACTTAGTATATACTAAGTTGGTCTTCTGTATATAAAGATGATTGAAAATGAATCTTGATGAAGAATGGGATGGGATAGGGAGTGGGAAATGGGATGGTTGTGGATGGGAGGGAGGTTATGGGGGGGAAAAGCCGCTATAATCCAAAAGTTGTACTTTGGAAATTTATATTTATTTAAAAAAGAAAGGAAAAATAATCTCATATATGTAAAAATGTATTATATATAATACATGGTATATTCACTAAAAAGTTTGAAACTTAAAAAAATACATAGTATATTAGATATAATACATATACTTTTCATTTTTTATTATTTTTATTAATCCATTGTATATTTAAAAATTGTTGGGGCCAGCATTGTGACACAGTGGGTTAAGTAGCTGCTTGCAATGATAGAATCCCATGTCAAAGTGCCAATTTGCAACCCAGCTGCACTGCATCTAATCTAGCTTCATGCTATTGCACCTGGGAAGATTACCCATATGGGAAACTATGGTGGGGTTCCTGGCTCTTGGTTTTGGCTTGGCCCAGACCTGACTGTTGCAGCCATTTGGGGGAGTGAACCAATGAATAGAAGGTTCTCTCTCTCTCCCTCCCTCTCTCCCTCTCACTATTCCTTTCAAATAAAGAATTCTTAAAAAAAATTGTTTCATAATGCCATTGAATCTTTATGTTTACCTTAGTGTATATCATTTTCCTTTCATGTATTTCCTTTTTGCATCTCAGAATTTTTTGTGATGATTTTATTGATAAATTATTTTATTGATAAATTATTTTTGATGTTTTTATTGACAAATTAGCTATTAGCTTATTTGCTGTTCCTTTCGTAGCTATTTTTCTTTATTTTCCTCAAACTGATCTTTCAATATTCTGACTGGTGTGCTGGAGTTTTTTGTGCTTAACTTATTTGATATAATGTATTTAAAACTTGTGATACAATGTACTTATTTTTTAACCTATCCTGCTAGGGTTTCTCAGATTTTTCTAAATGTGAGAATCAGGATTCCTTTTTTAAAAAAGATTTTATTTATTTATTTGAGAGGAAGAGTTACAGATAGTGAGAGGGAGAGAGAGAGAAAGGTCTTCCACCCACTGGTTCACTCCCCAGTTGGCCACGATGGCTGGAGCTTAGCCGATCTGAAGCCAGGAGACAGGAGCTTCTTCCAGGTCTCCCATGCGGGTGCAGGAGCCCAAGAACTTGGGCTATCTTCTACTGCTTTCCCAGGCCACAGCAGAGAGCTGGATCAGAAGTGAAGCAGCCAGGACTAGAACCAGCGCCCACATGGGATGCCAATGCCACAGGTGGAGGATTAACCTACTGTGCCACAGCACTGGCCTACAGAATAATTTTTATTTTGAAAAATTATCAGCCATTATCTCTTTGAATATTGCCCCTCTTCCATTCTCTTTGTTTCCTCCTCCTGGGACTCTTATTAGATGTATTTTAGAACTTCTTATTCTAACTAATATCACTTACTGTCCCTTTCCTGTGTTTCATCTTAGTGTTTTTCTGTGTTGCATTCTGGATATTTTCTTGAGTTCTATTGTCCAGTTTCCTTATTCTCTCTGCAGTTATGTTGAATCTGCCTGATTTTGTATTAACTGCATATGTTGTCCACTTTATATTAGTTATAGACCAGTTATTGATACTTTGTTAGTGATTGTTCTAGGATTTTAATATGCATTTTAATTAGTCAATCGTTGCATTCAGTGTTGAACCTTACAGAGTTATTTTTCCAATTCCTCTTTGGTGTGCTTTGAGCTATGTTTATCATATAGTTTATTTTTTGTATGCTGTAATTGCTACCATTGTTGCTTTAGACATCCAGTTATATTTCTGAGTGAAATTAATAATGCCTCTGTTTTTAAAATAAACTATCTTCATTTTGGTCATTTCCTTAGATATTCATTGCTCTGTATAGATCCAAGTTTCTGTTATATTCCTTTTGCCTGAAGAATTTTCTTTAATATTTCTTACATTGAGGGTTGTCTGTAATGTATTAACTCAATTACTGTTTGTGTCAAAAAGGTCTTTATTTCTTCTTCATTTTCTGTTTCATTTGAATGGAGCTTCTTTAGGATATCAATCCTATGGCTTTGGTATTTAGAAGTAATTGAGTAAGTCAAGAAGCAGAGAGACAGAAATATAGAGACACACACACACATATACACACACACATACACACACACAAATGCATATGGAAGGGAGAGAGAGAAAAGTAGCTCCCACATGCTGGTTCTTCCCTCAGATGCCTAGAACAGCCTCCAAGTAGGGGCAAAGAAGAGAGCTAAGAACTCAGTCCAGCTATGCCATGTGGACAGCAGGATCCCGAACACTTGAGCCATCACTGCTTCATTCTATGGTTTGTAAAAGCAGGAAGGTAGGAATTTCAGCTAAGAATTGAATGCAGGAACTCTGATGGAAGACAAGCGTGTCTTTAACCATAAGACAAATGCCCACCCATATTTCTTCATCATTTTGAAAGGTATTCTTGGTATGTGAAGAATTATTGGTTGACTTTTGTCTTTCTGAACTTCAAAGATAGTATTTGTCTTCTGTCTTGCAGTATTTCTAGTGAGGACTGTGGTGCCATTCTTTGTCCCTACTTTTGTAGTATGTCTTTTTATTTTGGCTGCCTTAAATTTTTTCCCTTTTTATATTAGAATTTTAGAAATTTACAAATGGTGCATGTAGGTATTTAGTCTGAGCTACTTCAATCTGTGCTTTTGTGTATACTATTTTTTGAGGAAACTTTTGGTCATTTTTTCTTCAGAATTTTTTTCTGTCTCATTTGCTGTTTTCCTTCCATTTTAAAAGCTATCTTGTTCTCATTTTATTGGACTTCAAGCTTCTTGCCTTCCCTGTAACCTCAGCTCTCTTTTGGGTTCAAAATTTGATTTTGAAGATTATCTGATTTTCAATCATTATTATAATACAAGTGAGGCAGTTGCCAGTTTTTTGCTTCTTAGGAGATAAGAACTCTTTCATTCTAAATTTGAGGTGATATCTAATGACTTTGAACAATAAGTTATGAAAATTAGTATATTTCATCTTTTTTCTACTTCTCCTTTTCTTCAACTCCTTAATTTGAGTCAGTCTATTTATTACTTATGCCATCAGATTTGTTTTTTGTGCCATCAAAGAAAGAGCAACTGGTGAATTATCCAGGGCCCGCATTTGTCGTCCATAGAACTGGAGAGGCAAAGGAGAGCTTGTTGGAACCTTGGGGAATGTGGCTGTAGGACAAAGCTACTTCCCTGGAATGCATTCATTCTCTGTCCACAGCCTGGCAGCAGGGGAATAAGCACTCTGCTTATACTCTTCTCCTACTGTGCTTTCAGCTAGCCAGATCTCAAGGAGCCAAAGGACAAGTGTGTCTGTGATAGCTGTGTGAGTGGCCAATGAACTCAGTAAGGCAAAAAAGGAGAAAACCAAAATGCATTTGCATTGTTTCCTGTGAAAATTTGTCATATGAAGACACATATTCTTTTTTTAAGATTATTTATTTTACCTATGTTAGTCATATCAAATACATATTATGTTTTTTTTATAGTTCATACTTGTTTATTATTTACCTGAAGGTAGGTAGAACTGAATATGCACAGATGACATTCCTGGGAGCTGTTTTTTTTTTTTTAAAGATTATTTATTTTAAATATAGAATTACAGAAAGAGAGGGAGGTAGAGGGAGAGGGACATGGAAAGGGAGAAGGAAGATGGAGAGGGAGACGGAAGAGGGAGAACTTGCATCTGCTGGCTCACTCCCCAGAGGCCCACAATGGCAGGTGCTGGGCCAGGTTGAACCTGGCCAGGAACTCCATCCAGGTCTCCTACATGAGTGGCAGGGACCCAAGCACGTCCACCATCTTCTGATGCCTCTCAGGTTATTAGCAGGGAGCTGGATCAAAAGTGGAGCAGTCAGGACTGAAACCGGAACTAATACTGCATGCTGGCATCACAGATGGCTCCTTAACCCATTGTGCTACACCACTGTAGCACATACACATTCTACATACACATTCTAACAGTGGATATTCTATTTAGCTGTATTGGTACAAATGTAGGATGTTTAATTGTATAGCTTTTTTTAAAAAAAAGATTTATTTTATTTGAAAGACAGAGTTACAGAGAGGGGTAGAGACAAAAAGAGAGGTCTTCCATCCCCTGGTTCACTCCCCAGATGGCCACAATGGCCGGAGCTACGCCAATCCGAAGCCAGTAGCCAAAAGCTTCCTCTAGGTCTCCCACTTGGGTGCAGGGGCCCATGGACTTGGGCCATCCTCTACTGCTTTGCCAGGCCATAGCAGAGAGCTGGATCAGAAGAGGTACAGCTGGGTCTCAAAACAGTGCCCACATGGGATGCTGGCACTGCAGGCCAGGGCTTTAACCTGCTGCGCTGCAGTACCAGCCCCCAATTGTATAGCTTTTATCAACAGAATTTTTAGATTTCTGACTGTTTTACTTTTAATTGCCCACTGTACAGCTTCGTGATTCAGTGGACTCAAAAAAACATAACTTTGTAGACTATTCTAAATTTAAAAGAAGAAAAAAACTGTTGATTATTATTACCTTAGTAAGTCCTACTCTGTAGTCATGTCATTATTCAGTCATCTCTCTGGTTACCAATAATCCAATGATTTACATTTAAGTTTTAATGACCATTTATATGTAGATTATATAAATCATTTCTAAATAAAAATGGAATTATTAAAATATTCTATGTCGCTTTTTGATCATGAGGCTGACCAGTAATTCATATTTATGGGAATGGAGGTCTTGATTCTTTTTCTTAGGGAGCAATAGTCAACCTTGGAGATGAAGCATAATTATGTGAGAGAATAAATAAGAGTGCATATCAGCTTATGATATGTAGGGAAATAGCGATTCCGGTTAATAGATGTTACAGGATTTTAGAGAAAGAAACTTGTTGGCATGGCTGAAGGAGTGCATAAACAGCTGATGAAAAAGTTAGAAATTATGGTAGAATTACTTTGCTTCTCAACTCAGGCTCTAAAAAAGTCACCATTGTTGAAAAAAATGTCACCTTATCTCTGAAGGTAATAAATGGTGGCTTGAAGTTTATCATCATCTTAACCAATTATTTATCTCTATCCTCAAAATGGCAATTTATATATGTTTTACAAGGACAGGTAAAGGGTTGATATTCTTACTTATAATTATTTTTATATTTACTATTCTGCCTATCAATTTCTGGATAATTAACTCAGTTTCTTAGATACGTCACTAATGAAAGTGTCTGATAAATAACTGTGGCCACTATGTGTTTCCCATTTATCAATAAACCAACAAATTTTTTCTTGTCTCTCCCATCTTTCCAGCAAAACTTGTGCCTTGCTTTTCCTTTTGCATTGAATTTCCTCAAAAAGAGCCTTCCTCTACCACATTTATTCTTTTGCTAGCCATATCTCATCCAATTACAAACAAGCCTCATACTGTTTTGTTCATAATAAAGTCTTCTGCTCATAGATAATCACAGAGAAGTACGAGATCTCACCTTACTACAGCAGTGCTAGACATCAGTGACCGACCAGATTCTGTATTTGTCAACCAATTAATTATCTTCTTATCTGCATAGCTTTATATTCATAATATAAAAATGGTATATTAATTTTCCCAGCTTCATATGAGAAATTGGTAAGATAGTGTGATACATTTCTTCCAGATAGGAGTAATAAAATACTAGAAATAAATATATACCTCACTAAAGGTTAATGTAGCATAATGGAATACAATAAAGACCTTGAAAATTTTCTGTTGCATAAAAAAAAACACTAATTGGAGTCATCTGACCATTTGGAGCTTCTTTCTGTTCCTTAAATATATCAAACATCCAACATCAGTGTGTATAAGCTTTTGTTGAAGGATTGTTTTTCCCTGGAAATTTGTCATAGTTGGATACTCTTTTTGACATTTGGACCTCAGTTTAAACATCATTTATTAAATAAATAAACCTAAATATCATTCTTTTAAAGCCAATTCAACAGGTTTAATATGTCTTTTTCTACTGAATACCTTCATCTACCACCCATAAACTTAGAGCACCTCCCTAAAAACTCTCCAAGCTCCATTATTTATAATATTGTAAATTGAGGAACAGTTTAAGAAATTATCAATAACGGGATGGCTAAATGAGTTATAGATTGGACATATGATAGGATATGATGCAATCTTTAAAAGAGCTGTATATGGAATTTGTAACATACATTGGAAATGAAAGCACTACAATATGCAAAAGATTACATGTAAAAGGCATTTTCAAATGAAAAATATCTTCAAAGGGATATAAATGTTATAAATGTTAATAATGATTATATATTATATATTAGTGACATTCTTTTCTTTATAATTCTCTGCATTTTCTCTTTTCTAGTAGTGGCAGTAAAACATGTGATACTGTTATGTATTTGAAAATTAAATACTATATCCAAATTCAGTTGAAAAATGTACAGGCTTGACCATGCTCTAGGGCATTGTTTCTTTTTTTTTAGCTTTTATTTAATAAATATAAATTTCCAAAGTACAGAATATGGATTACAATGGCTTCCCCCCCATAACGTCCCTCCCACCCGCAACCCTCCCCTTTCCCACTCCCTCTCCCCTTCCATTCACATCAAGATTCATTTTCGTTTCTCTTTATATACAGAAGATCAGTTTAGCATACATTAAGTAAAGATTTCAACAGTTTGCTCCCACACAGAAACATAAAGTGAAAAATACTGTTGGATTACTAGTTATAGCATTAAATCTCAATGTACAGCACACTAAGGACAAAGATTCTACATGAGGAGTAAGTGCACAGTGACTCCTGTTGTTGACTTAACAAATAGACACTCTTGTTTATGGCATCAGAAATCACCCTAGGCTCTTATCATGAGCTGCCAAGGCTATGGAAGCCCCCTGAGTTCACCGACTCTGATCATATTTAGACAAGGTCATGGTCAAAGTGGAAGTTCTCTCCTCCTTTCAGAGAAAGGTACCTCCTTCTTTGATGACCCATTCTTTCCACTGGGATCTCACTCATAGAGATCTTTCATTTAGGTGTTTTTTTTTTTTTTTTTTTTTTTTTTTTGCCAGAGTGTTTTGGCTTTCCATGCCTGAAATACTCTCATGGGCATTTCAGCCAGATCTGCATGCCTTAAGGGCTGATTATGAGGCCAGAGTGCTATTTAGGACATCTGCCATTCTATGGGTCTGCTGTGTATCTCACTTCCCATCTTGGATCATTCTCTCCCTTTTTGATTCTATCAGCTAGTATTTGCAGACACTATTCTTGTTTATGTGATCCCTTTGGTTCTTAGTCCTATCATTACAATCAATTGTGAACAGAAATTGATCACTGGGACTAGTGAGATGGCATTGGTACATGCCACCTTGATGGGATTGAATTGGAATCCCCTGGTATGTTTCTAACTCTACCGTTTGAGGTAAGTCAGCTTGAGCATGTCTGGAATTGCACATCTCTTCCCTCTCTTATTCCACTCTTATATTTAACAGTGATCACTTTTCAGTTAAGTTTCAGCACTTAAGAAGAATTGTGTATTGATTACAGTATTCAACCAAAAGTATTAAGTAGAACAAACAAAAAAATACTAAGAGGGATAACATATTAAGCTGCTCATCAACAGTCAGGGTGGGGGCTGATCAAGTCACCATTTCTCATAGTGTTCATTTCACTTTAACAGGTTTCCTTTTTGGTGCTCAGTTAGTTGTCACCTATCAAGGAGAACAAGTGGTATTTGTCCCTTTGGGATTGTCTTATTTCACTCAACATAATGTTTTCCAAATTCGTAACAGGGATCACTTTTCAGTTAAAATTTAAACACCTAAGAATAATTGTGTGTTAATTACAGAGTTCAACCAATGGTACTAGAACAAAAAAAAAATACTAAAACGGATAAAGTATCACTTTGTACATTAACTGTCAGGACAAGAGCTGATCAAGTCACTGTTTCTCATAGTGTCCATTTCACTTCAACAAGTTTCCCCTTTGGTGCTTAGTTAGTTGTCGCCAATCAGGGAGAACATATATTTGTCCCTTTGGGACTGGCTTATTTCACTCAGCATGATGTTTTCCAAATTCCTCCATCTTGTTGCAAATGACTGGGTTTCGTTGTTTTTGACTGCTGTATAGTATTCTATAGAGTACATGTCCCATAATTTCTTTATCCAGTCTACTGTTGATGGGCATTTGGGTTGGTTCCAGGTCTTAGCTATTGTGAATTGAGCTGCAATAAACATTAATGTGCAGACTGCTTGTTTGTTTGCCAATTTAATTTCCTTTGGGTAAATTCCAAGGAGTGGGATGGCTGGGTTGAATGGTAGGGTTATATTCAGGTTTCTGAGGAATCTCCAGACTGACTTCCATAGTGGCTTAACCAGTTTGCATTCCCACCAACAGTGGGTTAGTGTCCCTTTTTCCCCACATCCTCTCCAGCATCTATTGTTGGTAGATTTCTGCATGTGAGCCATTCTAACTGGGGAGAGGTGGAACCTCATTGTGGTTTTGATTTGCATTTCCCTGATTGCTAGTGATCTTGAACATTTTTTCATGTGTCTGTTGGCCATTTGGATTTCCTCTTTTGAAAAATGTCTATTGAGGTCCTTGGCCCATCTCTTAAGTGGGTTGCTTGTTTTGATGTTGTGGAGTTTCTTGATTTCTTTGTAGATTCTGGTTATCAACCCTTTATCAGTTGCATAGTTTGCAAATATATTTTCCCATTCTGTCGGTTGCCTCTTCACTTTCCTGACTGTTTCTTTTGCAGTACAGAAACTTCTCAATTTGATGCAATCCCAAATGTTAATTTTGGCTTTGACTGCCTGTGCTTCTGGGGTGTTTTCCAAGAAGTCATTGCCGGTACCTATATCTTGCAGGGTTTTTCCAATGCTCTCTAATAATTTGGTGGTGTCAGGTCGTAGATTTAAGTCTTTAATCCATGTTGAGTGGATTTTTGTGTAAGGTGAAAGGTAGGGGTCTTGCTTCATGATTCTGCACATGGAAATCCAATTTTCCAAGCACCATTTATTGAATAGACTGTCCTTACTCCAGGGATTGGTTTTGGATCCTTGATCAAATATGAGTTGGCTGTAGATGTTTGGATTGATTTCTGGTGTTTCAATTCTGTTCCATTGGTCTAGCCATCTGTTTCTGTACCAGTACCATGCTGTTTTGATTACAACTGCCCTGTAGTATGTCCTGAAATCTGGTATTGTGATGCCTCCGGCTTTGTT
Organism: Oryctolagus cuniculus; assembly: GCF_964237555.1. Lineage (NCBI taxonomy): Eukaryota > Metazoa > Chordata > Mammalia > Lagomorpha > Leporidae > Oryctolagus > Oryctolagus cuniculus. Next base: position 51,203,113 of record NC_091434.1, read on the forward strand.
TTTGTTGTACAAGATTGCTTTAGCTATTCGAGGTCTCCTGTGTCTCCATATGAATTTCAGCATCATTTTTTCCAGATCTCAGAAGGGCATTGTTTCTTAAATGTATGGTTTGGTCCCAGAAGTCCCTCAGACTCTTAAAATTATTGAGGACACCAAATAAATTCTTGTGGATTATATCTATTAATGTCTACCATTTTAAGATCTAAAATGAGAAATTCAAATAAGTCATTAATTCATTTATCAACATACCTAATCAATGTTAACATAACTACTGCATTTTTATGAAAATAACTGCATTTACTCAAGCACATTATTAATGAGAAGTATGACATTACAATTTGGAAATGTCTTCAATAACTGGCTTAATTAAATTCAGAAATCTCACGTTTGCATCTGATTCCAATTTGTTGTAATATATGAAAAAATCTGGCCTCATGCAAATATGTGGTTGGAAAAGGGACATTCTCACTGTCACCCACTCCCTAGGAATGGAGGTTGAGGGAGCACCCAGAGTGTTCAGCGTTTTCTGGAACAGAAGAACTAGAAATCAGATATGAGTTTGAGTCCTGAGCTGTTTACTCACGTGATTCTTGTGTAAATTTTGCATGACATTTAACCCTTCTGAACTAAGTGCTAAATAAGGTTTGTATCTTACTGTGTAGGTGAGAAAAATTAATGAGGCCTGTGAGTACCAAAACTAAGACTGAGCTACAAGAAGTGTCATTTTCAGATTTTCTCAATTTGATCAACAAAGGCCTTTTATAGTAGTTATAGTCAGAGCTCTCATGGTCATAACTGGTAAGGGGCTAATCTTCCATTCTTTCTATTACTTTTAAGAAAGTCTGAGTTTCCATCAGCCTGTCTCCCTCATTCTTATTTCTCACTGTTTCCTTCCAAGTTCTTTCTCTCCTTTTAACTCATCCTGTAAGATCAATAATAGACTTATCACTTCTTTCTGAAGTTAGACAGTGTGAAGGAAACTTTGCCATACCAGAAAACATCATATTACTTACTGCTCTTTCCCTTTTTCCCATCAAAAATGCATTTTAAAAGGCCAAAAATAGCAAAGAGTTGAAGACAGTTGGTCTCAGTCTGGTTGTGTTTAATCATCCCCTATGTTGAGGTCAAATAAACAAGAATAAGAATTATAGTTAATATTTTATTCATTTTTAGAATTAATACAACCCATTAATGAAGAGTTCTTAAAACACACAGGAATATGAAGGGGCTTCCCCCATACTGTTTTGCAAAGAAGGACTTGGGCTCTGAGGACCTATATAAAGCAGTGGTCAGAGGCTATCCCTTCCTCACATAGAATGGGTAGTGAGAGCTCACGCTTCCCACGCCCTCCCACCAGAGAGGACATTCTTGCGGAGCTAGCCCACTTCAAGTTCTTATTGATGCAAGCTCAGTTTCTGTTTCATTTTTTTCCCCTAAAATTCCTCTGATTATACTAGGAATTCGTTTCCTTTTCTTCTGAGTGTGGGACCGTATTTCATCTTTCTAAATACCTTACGTTGCTAGTTGCCCTCACTGACTTAGAGATGGGAGCAACCTATATGTGATGAGACTTTTTTCCACTTTTCTCTGCTATGTTGACTCAGTGTGATGAAAAAAGATGACCACCTTGGAGTGATTGTGGAAAAAGGGATGAGGCCACTATGTGAAAAAGTAGACGTTGAATTTATGTGTGGTTGCTGATTCATCCACATTTTTGCCTGAGCTATGTCTTCTTTTGGAAGCAAAGAAATAGGTGTGGTTCTACAAGAAACAAACCATGCAGAGCAGTTGAAAGTCTCTTTTTGCTGCAAGAGTAAAGATGTGAGAGATGTTATTGATGTCTTTCTGTGCCTTCTTGATGACAGAACATTATGGAGACTCCAGTGCAATAGTTTTAGCTTTGTGAAACAGTTAAAAATATGATGCTACTGTGAAATATAATAACTAACAAAAATTATCTTTAAATATTGGCCAGATCATTATAAAATGATGGTATTGTTAAGGTTGGGATTTATCGCACTTGGCGTTAAGAATATGGCCTGGCCATTCTTTCTGTCACCTGTACTATAAACATTTCATGATTTTCTCTAGGAATTTTAAGACATTAGGTTTTTATTCCCCCATGCTGTAGTGTTGAGTGGCTGATAATTTAACAGTGTAGGGTGTGCTAATAATTTCTTGAAGTCACCTAATTTCCCTCCTGATAATCTTTGCTGTAGTGCTACCATTTTTGAAGCTCTGCTTAAATTCCACACATTCACAAGCTCTTTCCACTTTCCTCCTGTTGCCCTGTCAGGTTCTTTCTGTGTATTTCTATGATAGAATCCATCCCTGTGTAATGTGCATTGCAGATATCAGTGCTTATGTCTGTTACCACCCAACCTGCTGTCTTTGCACGTATTCACATCCTCAAAGTAATCTCCCAACAAATATAAGAGTTACAGGTGACTTTTTACACTGGACCCTCCAGCCTTTTCTTAAGTAGATGAGCACATTAAGATGAGCAAAGAGCATTTAAAACCAAAGTGTGCATGACTGATGCTCATGCTTCAGTAGCACAGTAACTTTATCCTATTGGTGATTTCTGTGTCCAAAATAATTGCAGTGTTTGTAGAAATTTTAACAAAGTCACAACATACTTGAACAAAATTCAGAATTAATACAGGAAATTAACTGCATTGTGGCTTCTGGAGCCAGCTGGTGTGCCTTAGATATTCATCACGAATAAGAACTAGTAAAATTCTCTTCCTACAAATAAATGGCTATAAATTTAATGTTAGTAGGTTAATAGGAAGAGAAATTGCCAAATGTTCCAGATATCTGCTGATTGCCTTAGCTTTGTATTATATTTATAAAAAGATATTTCAGATGCTCTAGGAACAATTTTCAATATCCTCCTGGTTCTAAAACTTGGAAATGGAGATGATGCTAAAGAAAAGACAAGGCACATTTATAAAATCTCATTCATCCATGACTACATTACGATTGCAATTATTCCAAGGAAAACAAAAGTATCTGTGAAGCAACAAAATGAAATCCATGTGTTCCTCCAAATCTCTTGAGATTATATCATTCACATATAAAAAATTAAAATAGGACACTCTCCAACTGGTGAATGGAACCTACATTATAATTTACTATGTATTAGGAATATCCTATTTTTTAAAGTAAGTCACCACAGTAGACTTTGATGTTTTTGTCCTTGATTGTCAAGGAATACTCAGATTTATTACTACATAAATATGTAATAAGTTAATAGTATCAAAGTTTAAAATCAAATTTATGAATTACTCTTTCACCAATTCTTCTGGCATTTTTAAAAATATGCATACACACATGTTTTAATTAAACAGTAACTAAGGCTAAATATACAGTGAGGTCCTGATTTTTAAGCAGTGCAGTCAGTCACTGAGTTTAGAATTTTGAGAAACTTGCCTACATTTTAGTATATAATTGAGAGTTCAATCACATGATCAAAGATTATTTAAATGCATATTTGCATATTTATACTAAAGTGATTGTGTTCATTACTTTAAAATATTTAAATAGAAATTATAATTCAAATACATCCATTATTGTAGATCAATATTGCTGTTTTAGCTTTCTAATGAGTATTAAAGTACTTACATACTATTAAGAATTATAGTGTTTGTGTGTCCATCTGAACAATCAACAGTTTCTGGCTTTAAATAGCTGGTAAATTTTCAGTTCTACCCATTTTATCATCCACTCATGATTTTGAATTAGGGCATTTTAATTTCTTTTAAAAAAAGTATTGCCATAGTAGGGACAATGATCAGATTTTTTGCATTTTGGCATTAATCAAGACTTGACCACTGTTGGACATTTTCCATTTGATTCACCTACATTGGGGAGAGAGATAGGGCTGTATCTTTTTATTACTAACATATTCTCCAAACAAGGATTTTTTTTTTTAAACTTGTGGGGCAGAAATGAGGCACAGTGGATAAGTCATCACTTGGGATCCCTCATCCCACATTAGAGTGGTTGGTTTGAGTGTCCAGCTCCTTTACTTCCAATCCAGCTTCCTGCTGCTGCACACCCTGGGGTGCAGTGAATGATGTAGCAGTACCTGAGTCCCTGTCACCCAAGTGGCAGACCTGGATTCAGTTCCAGTCTCCTGGCTTAGGCTTGATCCAGCTCTGGTTTAGTGGGCATTTGTACAGTGAACCATTGGGTGGAAGATCTCTTTACATCCTTCTGCTTCACTCTCTGTCTCTGCATTTCAAATTAAGTGAAAATAATCAATAAATTTTAAAAATAAAAATTATTAGATATATAGAAAAGGAAAAAAATTAAAAATTGGTATTCAGTGTTTCTGATATATTGATGTTTGGTATATTATTTTAATGAAACACTGGGCCCAAATATGAAATGTAAAATGAAAGTACAACAGAAACAGAAAAATGAAAAATTCATATAAAATTCTGTCCTTTCATAAGGAATAATTTATGAAAACTTTTTACTTTTCTCTCAAAAGCAGATTTCCATAACTCTGTAAAATAGAACTGAGGTCACGAAAGAGGCCACAAAGTAGTTTTGCCCAACATAGAGGACATTTTAGAATACTAAACAAAATACTTACAGACTTAACAATATATGAGGATATACATTGCATGATTTCCCTGCCCTCTCCTGTCCTTTCCATACCAAGAGAAGATACATTTTCTGTACTTCTGACTGCCACATAATTGTCCATTAAGCAATGCACGATCTAGATGCCTGATAGACTGAATGACTTTTTATTTTTTGGGAGGAAACAACTTGAGACTCTTAGGCTTTTAATATTTTTTAAAAGCAGCACATGAATACTGGCACACTCATTTTGTATAAATGGCAGTTAGTGTCACTGAGCTTCTGGACAATTTCCCCTTTGTAGTCTGTACCTTTTTCTGCCATCTAAAAAGTTTCCCTGAGGGGAAGCCCTGAGTCATGGCCTCTCATTTTAGCTACCAAGAAAAAAAAAAAAAAAGTCTATTCCAATACAATCATCCATGTTTCAAGATTTGTTAGGCTTAAAAAATAAACAGATTAATTATTAAAACATAGAAACATAAAAGTCTGTAAAAAAAAAAAGAAGTAATCTAATGATACAAGCAGAAGCATGGATGAGTCTTGGAATATGACACAAAAAGCTACATACATTGTCATTGTGTTTAACACTCAGGAAAGATGAAATTATAGGGGTGGAAATCAGATCAATGGTGCCAAGACTGTGCTGGCAAGATTGTTTCCAAATAGAGAGACTTTTTGGAATAAGCAAAATATTCTATGGGTTGTGATGATGGTCACATGATTGTATACATTCGTTAGGATTCAAAGAACTACGCCTAAAAATGTGAACTTTGCTCTTTGTAAACTGGGCTTCCACATGTAATACACATAATTATAATTACACATTATAATTATAAATATAATGTATAATATGAATATAATGCAAAAATAAAGGAAGATTGACTAGAGCATAGTGTAGTGGATAATCAGATTTCCTTCTAATTCCCTGGTTCTTTAGTAAGATTTGATAGTCAAATTTCAAACTAATGATAAATGGAATATTATTACGAATTTTAACATTTTTAAAAACTAATTATTTTTATTTAATCAGCCCTTATATAATATTGCTTCTATGCCAGAAATTGTTCCAAGAATTTCACAAGTTTGAACCCATTTAATCCTTAGAACAACACAATTATGTAGATGATTTGTATTATTCTCCCTGTTGGGCAGATGAAGAAACTGAGACATGTAATTTTTCTATGGTTACATCACTGGTTAAGTGATAGAGCCAGTACGTGGACTGCCAGTCTGTCTTAAGGGTTTTTTCTCACAACAGCTACATTTCTGAAGACATTTTTGATGCTACCTTCCTAGTTAGCAAAATTTGATTTATATTTTAATTGTCAAAGTATAGTGGGTAGCATGCTAGAACTTGGAATCCTGTATTTGACAAAGTTCTTTGAATTCTGACAACTTGACTTCTGACATCTCATCTCTCTGAATTCCAATACAAAATGAGAATGCTCATCTAGCCCATGTTATTTCACTGGATTATTGTGAGTTTCAGAGTATGTGTATACTCAAATAGTATGTAAATAGTAGGATGCTACACATACCAATGCTATTCATCATAATTATGATCTTGGCTACTGGACTCTCCATAACTTCTGAATGTGACTGTTGTTTGCCTTAGGAGATAACACAGTATTTTAAAATGTAAAATCACAAACTTTTCTGAAAATATGACCTAGCTAATATATGAAATCCTGATGAAATTGAAACTCATATGTAAGAATGTTAAAGTAAATATATTCTAATACAGAAAAATCTTTATGCCTAAATATGTAAAGATATATTTTACTGTTTTTACAGATTTATTTATTTAGAAAATCAGAGTTACAGAGAGTGAAGGAGAGACAGAAAGAGAGATCTTTCAGCTTCTGGTTTGCTCCCCAGATTGCCACAACAGCCAGCTATGTGCCAGGCCAAAACCAGGAGCCAGGAGCTTCATCCAGGTTTCCCATGTTGGTGCTGGGGACCCAGTCATCTTCAGGTGTTTTTCCCAGGTCCCAGGTTCAGTTGGGGCATGAACCATATGGTTGGTGACCATTTGGGATGCCGGCATCCAGGGTGCAGCTTTACCCAGTCTACCACAATGCCAGCCCCTGTAAAGATATATTTTAGTAGACACATTCAGATAGAGATATCATGCATTTATAGAGTCTCAATATAGATGACATGTATAATTGACTTAATTTCTGGATATATTTGTTTGCTTGAAAATAACATGCTAATGACATTTTTGAGTTATTCTTTTGCCTTTTGTATAAAGAAAATAGTGATTGTGTTTGAGCTGAGGAAATAAACATCACATGATTTCTTTGAACCTCAACTCTTTATTAAAACACTGCATTTTTTAAAAAAAGACATATTTATTTAAAAGGCAGGGTAACAGAGATAGAGGGAGAGACAGAGAGGGAGACAGAAAGAAGGAGAGAAGAGAGAGCAGAGAGAGAAAGAGAGAGAATCTTCCATTTGCTGGCTTACACCCCAAATACCTGTAACAGCCAATGCTTAACAACAGCCAAGGCTGGGACAAGTCTGAAGCCAGGGTCCAGGATCCATCCAGGTCTTCCACATGTTGGTAAAGAGTACTTGGGACATCATCTGCTGCTTTCCCAGGTACATTGATAGGAAACTGTTTCTAAAGATGAGAAGCCAGAGCTTGAACCAGCACTCTGATATGGGATACAGGTGCCCCAATTGGTAACTTAATACACTCTGCCACAATGCCCACCCCTCTTATCATTTATTTTTAAAAAAGATTTATTTATTTATTTGAAAGAGAGTGACAGAGAGGGAAAGGCAGAGAGAAAGACACACACACACACACACACACACACAGAATATCCATCCACTTGTTCACTCCCCAAATGTCTGCAATGGCTGGGGCTGGATCAGTCTGAAACCAGAAACCAGAACTTCATTCTGGTCTCCCATGTGGGTGGCAGGGACCTAATTAGTTGGGCATCTTGCATTGCTTTCCCAGGAACATTAGCCAGAAGCTGGATCAGAAGCAGAAAAGCTGAGTGGGAAGCAGCACTCTGATACAAGATGTTGGCATTGCAAGCTATGGCTTAGCTTGCACACCATGATGCTGGCCCCCTAAACATTTATTGATGTCTAATTTGAAAGCCTCAATTTTTGTTCTCATTTGAAAATAAGGAAAATGATAGCACTTACTCCATTGCATTTACTTAAGGATTAAGTTAGTTAATGTATATAAAGTTCTTACATGGTATTTGACACATAGTAAACACTTAATACATTCTAGTCATTGTTATTATGTTCACAGTGATTTTCAGCTAGGAAGAGAGTATCCTCATAGGGTAGAGTCTTTTTCTGTTAAAAAGTTTTCAAAATGTACACGTGCAAACATGCAACTAATCAGTTACGTATTCTCCTTCTGCTCTAGCTCCAGTTTGTCTCCAAATCCTTTCAAGAGCATTGTCTTTTTCCTTATTCTCTAAAATGGATGTCCTGGAATCATCTATTTTGGCTCATTGCCACTTCTATCTTGGACTTTCAATCATCAGTTTCTATTAATTCTTTTATTTATTTATTTATTTGACAGGTAGAATTATAGACAGTGAGAGAGAGAGACGGAGAGAAAGGTCTTCCTTCCGTTGGTTCACCCCGCAAATGGCCGCTACAGCCGGCGGTGCGCTGATCCAAAGCCAGGAGCCAGGTGCTTCCTCCTGGTCTCCCGTGCAGGTGCAGGGGCCAAGCACTTGGGCCATACTCCACTGTCTTCCCAGCAAAGAGCTGGACTGGAAGAAAAGCAACCAGGACTAGAACCCAGCACCCATATGGGATGCTGGCACTGCAGGCGGAGGATTAACCAAGTGAGTTACGGCGCTGGCCTCTATTAATTCTTTACCAATACATTGTTTGCAATACGCATTCAACAAAAATCTATTGGGCATAAATAACCAAACAATGCCTTTAATAGCAGGAACTTTTCAATGTGGTGCAGGGTTGGGGGTCAGACTTATAAATACAGTGTGATGTTAGGCAGGCCTGTGCGGAACATGTTGGTCAGTTCTGTGAAGAAGCAGGATGGTCCATCACAGGAGGTAATGATTGAACTTTGCTGACTCTGCCCACTTCATGAGCCAAAGTGTCCTCTTTGATTTCTCCCTTGTTTAGTTGATCATAGCCCATCAGCAATTTTATTCCCCAAATGCACTCAGAATCCATCCACTTTTTTCTACCTCCACTGTAGATCCTTAGTCCAGACTATCATTATCTCTTATTTGGACTAAAAGTGTCACCTAACTGAAATCTCCACTTGCTTACCTTATTATCCATTTTTCTCCTTTTCCATTTAGATTTTTCAAAAGTAAGTGTATCAGAGCATGACATTCTTCTGTTTATAAACCCTTTTGTTGGTTTCTTATTATGGTTAGAAAAAAAAAAAGATTCAAGTTCCAGCTGCCCAATTTCCCCAATCCAGCTCCCTGCTAATGTGCCTGGGAAAACAATGGAAGATGGCCCAAGTGCTTGAGACCCTGCAACCACCTGGGAGACCTGGAAGAAGCTTCTGGCTCCTGGCTTCAGCCTGGCCCAGAGCTGGACTTTACAGCCATCTGGAATGTGAACCAGCAGATGGAAAATCAATTTCTCTCTCTCTCTCTCTTTCTTTCTCTCTCTCTCTCTCGTTCTCTGTGTCTCTCTCCATCTCTGTAACTTTGCCTTTCAAAGGAATAAAATAAATCTCTTTAAAAAAAGACTTTGTGAGTGTGATTAAGGACTCTTGAGTGGAGGCTGTTATCTGTTACCTAGGAGAACTCAATACAGACAAATGTGTCCTAAGGCAGAGAACCTTCACATGCTGTGGTCAGAGAAAAAAAATAATAGAAGTTGTGTCAGAGAGAGGATATGTCTGGCTCTGAAGATGGAGGAGAGGCTATGAGACAGGGAGTGTGGCTGACTTCCAGAATTATGAAAAACAAGGAAATGGATTCGCCCCTTGAGCTTCTGGAAAAGAATGCAGCCGTCCTGGCGTGGTGATTTTAGCCCAGTGGGATCCATACCAGATTTCTGACGTACAGATTGTGAGACAGTATATTTGTGCTGTTTTAAGCCACAAAGGCTGTAATAATCTTTATGGCAGCAGTAGAAACTAATATACCATCCCAGACCATTGATGCCTACTGTATCTTTTACTTGTAATGTCTGTTGTCCCTCAAGTTCTGCAGAGATAAACCTTTTTCCAATTTTAGGTCTTAGTTCACAGTTACCTCCTGAAAAGGGTTTTTCCTGATGACCTTATCTCTAACAGCCCTCCTCTTGTTGACTCCTGAACAATTCTAAAACAACAGACTGCTATTTCCTTCATGATATATCAGTGTCTGAACTTACCTCATTTGCATATTTGCTTTCTTACTTATTGCTGCTTTTCCCTTCAAGATTGTAGCTCCAGGATGTCAGAAACTTGGCAGTGGTGGTGTTCACTACTATATCCTCAGTGCTTTGAATAGAACCTGGTAGATATAGACAGTAAATAAATATTTGTTGATTGAGGGAATAAATTAGACCAGGGCAGTGATTATCTCAGGCAAAGATCAGAAATTCTGAGTGTGGCCTGAAACTGTTCTATGTTCTAGGGAAATATTCCTTATGGATGAGATAACATATGAAAAACAGAAAGAGATGGAAGCCAAGAAGTAGGCACTTATTATTATTATTATTTTAAAATATCATGCTACTTTAAGTTACAATTTTATATCTTCTAAGTACATGAAACTATTAAAAAATTTGGTGCAGCTGTATTAGCTTAAAAAAGAGAACTTAGCATCCATTCTAAGATAAGCAGAAAACTAATCTCACCATGATTACATAGCTGATCTTAAATTAATATCTTTTTATGCAATAATATGACTTATTCAGTAATCATGAATTAAGGATTTTTGTGTGCTATAGAATATGCAATATGTTGGGAAGATAAACAGAGATAAACAACAACATAGTCCTTATCAGAAGTCACTTTTTAAGGAGCAGGGAGCAACTGAGTGAAGGATTGCGTAACAAAATCAACAGGCCTTGGTGACAAATTGATTGAGTTGAGGGAGAAGGCTGAGTCTTCTGTTTCTGATCTTTGGGACAAGGGAAAAGGTGGCAGTGTCAAAGGGTACCAAGGACAATAGCAGCCAATTAGCATGTAAATGGAATAAAGGCAGGGGATCTAGTAGTTAATATAGCCCAAGACAATGGATAGGGTGGGGGAAGAGCTGAGCACAATTTACAGAGATGAATTAGCAATGGAAGTTTGCCCAGAAAAACAGGGGGCCCAGGGGACTAGGGAAGCCATGACAGAAAGGAGTTTGAGTAAGAGGGCAATAGTCAGAATTCAAATATAACTGTGAGGAGGGAAGAAAGTTTTGGAGGGTTGTATTCGGGGTGGTTGTTGATCTCTCGAGCTATAGGTAGGAGTGTGCTGGTGCTGAAATCCTGATGCAGAGGATGAAGATGACTGAGAGCAGTGAAAGCAAAGAGACTATAAAAGATAAGAGAAATCACCCATCCTTCCTTTCTTCCTTCCTTCCTTCCTTCCTTCCTTCCTTCCTTTCTTTCTTTCTTTCTTTCTTTCTTTCTTTCTTTCTCTCTCTCTCTCTCTCTCTCTCTCTCTCTTTCTTTTAAACAATGAGCAGTGAGTGAAGAGCAGATTTACAGGGTAGAGGAGAGGTACTAATACAGGAAGAGAGGAAGAAGGTAGAAGGCAGAGAGAAGACAATGATGTGCAGTGTCTAGAAGGAGGTTGAAGGGATGGGATGCAGTCCAGAGAAAGGTATCACCCCTAAAAAGGGCTGAGACAGCTTTATTCCTGAAGCTGGAAGCCTGTGAGGTAGGTCAACCAAGAGCTGGGAAGCCCAGAGAACAATCATTGGAAGTCAGATATCATCTAAGTAGAATCCTCAATTTTGTCATTCATAAACTTGAACAAGTAAAATTCTTTGAACTGTAATTCCTTATATATGCTTTGAGAAAAATAACAAGTAGCTCTCAGGGTTTCTATGACAATTCATTAACATTTACCCACTAGGAACATATCATAAAATGTACACAGTTAAGATGGGCTTTTTGGAATTAAGACAGATTTCTGAGCTTTCTTCAACAATTACGGTATAGTCTGTTCTTCAGGGACTAAGAAATACTTCCATCCTCTATGCTTAATTCAACCATATCTACTGATATTAAACACATTTCTAAATGGTAGTGTAGGACCCTGAAGTCAAAATTATAGGCAAAGGCCAAGTTGCAAAATATTTCTCTACTCATTACTTGACTCACAAGGGCAATAAAAATATTGATTTATTTCAGCACTCATGAATGCATTTGCAGTGGCTGGTCTTGTGGTACAGGAGGTTAAGCTGCTGCCTGCAAAGCTGGCATCCCATATAAGAGCTGGTTCAAGTCCTAGCTGCTCCACTTCTGTTCCAGCTCCCTGATAATGCACTTGGGAAAACAGCAGAAGATGACCCAAGTACTTCTGTCCCTGCCACACATGTGGGAGACCCAGTTAGGGTTCCAGACTCCTGGCTTATGCATATTCCAGCCCTGGGCTGTTGTGACCATTTGAGAAGTAAACCAATGGATAAAAGATCTCTTTCTCTCTTTCTCTCCCCGCCCCATCTCTCTGTAATTCTACCTTTCAAGTAAACAAATATTAAAAATAATTTTTAAAAATATTTATTTATTTATTTGGAACAGTTACACAGAGAAAGAGAGGCAGAGAGAGAGAGAGGGAGGGAGAGGGAGAGAAAGAGAGAGAGAAGAGGTCTTACCTTTGCAGGTTCACTCCCCAAATGGCCCCAACAGCTGGAGCTGTGACAATCCAAAGCCAGGAGCAAGGAGCTTCTTCCGAGTCTCCTAGGTGGGTGCAGGGGCCCAAGGACTTGGGCCATCCTCCACTGCTTTCCCAGGCCATAGCAGAGAGCTGAATTGGAAGTGAAGCAGCCAGCACTCGAACTGGCACCCATGTGGGATGCTGGCACTGCAGGTGGCGTTTTTACCCACTACACCACAGTGCTGGCCCCCCAAAATACAATATTTGCTATACCCCTATTACACTATGAGTTTCTAGTATGATGCAAAGAGGTGGCAGAAACTGGAGGGAACTGTGAGAAGATGCATTGTGTTTTAAATCTTTCCATGTAAGCTGTGTATTATGTTGATAAATTTAAAATAACTATGTAATGTATTGATAATAACTCTCTTAGTAACAGATCCTAAGGTGCTGATCAGAGCAGGTATGCAGTGTTATGTCCACTGACTGCTGTAAGACTGATAACTTGATGATCTGATCTCCACATGGCGAATAGTTTCTCAGAGTTGCAGGTTTTCTACAAATGTATATTTTCTCTGTGTTCCAGTAAGGTTCCACACCAAGATGGTTGAAAATCTTGCCAACTCTTTGGTATCAGTGTTGTGTTGATGTCTAAAATTACTTCATAATAGAATAGAACTTGGGAAGCTCAGAGGGTACTTCGTTCCTTGGCTTGCATTTGTTTATTTCCATGTTATTCTGTTTGAATATTTAGCAAGTTCATTTCAAAGTCCTGAATTCACTCAGATATTCTACAAAGGATTAGCAGAAGGGTGATTTTTGGTCCTCGGGCCATTTCTTAAGTGGGAACAGAGTATTCCATGAGAACGGTGTGGTGGTGACAAAAGTCATCAAAATGAGATGTGTCTAAGTAAGGTTATACTGAGGGATATAGGAATAGAAAATTGGAAATGACTTGGAAAATTGACCACCTCAGGAATGTTTCTATAGATTTTAGCTTCAAAGCTAAAATTCAATTTAATGCATATGTTTTTTCTATTAAGAAACATAATATCAATGCTTTATTTACCTAATCTCATTTTATAATCTCTCCTTTGGCTAAATTTATACAGGGCTTACTGTGTCCCACACATATGTATATGCAGTGGCTTATATATCTTTGTTTCATGTAAATTTATTTGCTCAGCACCTACATATGTTCATTGAAGGTGATGGCCTTTTATTGTTGTGTGCGTCATCCTTTCCTTCTTTTGCTTAGTACAGTGCCAGGTACCAATCACTGATAAATAATTACGAGCGATTGACTCACCTGTATGGTATAGAACATCCATTCTGATTCTAGGGGGATTCAAGGTAGCAAATGTATTGGTTTATGTAAAATGCTGACATCATTAAGATCTTAGTAAGCATGAAATTGGAAGAGAAGTTTATAAATAGTGCTACTTAAAGGCTTGTGTGATTGTCATATTTCCTAAAAAGCTGGTTGAGGGTTAATGACACTGCTATCTATGCTTATGTAGCTCTTTGTAATTTGGAACTTAGTTAATAATATATGGTTCATTTTAGTGTCACTCAACTCTGTAGCATTGGTCAGGGCAAAGTCCTTTTCTCAAGGGAGTAAATTGGAGAGTTCAGAAGTAAAGGAGTAGGTTTATTTACAAAATTGGTGAGTGGCAGAGCTGGTGTTTGAACCTTGCTGCTTCCAAATTCAGTGCACTGCCCATTCTACACTGACTTAGCAGACTATTTTTCTAACAAAACAAAACTTTCTACAAAAAAGAGGAACCTGCATATGTGGTCCATTAACAGGGGATGTGAAGAGATTAGGAGAGGACCAATGAAGGACTTGAAAGAGTTTATGGAAAATTGATTTCAAAGTAAAGTTTATTTTGGCACAAAACTTTTAAAAATCCATGCTTTTTTTTTATAGTACAGATTTTCCATGAAACTTTTGAAGTCCTCTCATATTTTCTTAATTCAGATTATGATTTGTCACAATTTCAGTCACCTAAAACAGTTTCCTTACCTAGATTTTACCTGAGCTCCATTCTAACATTGCCCTTTCATAATATTGAGGAAAAAAAAAAAAAAAAAACCAGGATATGAGAAAGGAACAAGAATCCTACCTATGTACTTAAACGAAAGGGTTAAAATTGATCCTTTGAAGATTTAAGGTGGACAAGGGAGTCCTGAATTATTTAAATCTTAAAAACTGGGCTAAAGGGCTGTATTTCCTCCCTAATGTCTTTTTTAGCAAATAGTGGAAAAGTTAAGGGGTGTGTGTTTGGGGGAAGGGCAGTCTGGAAGAATAGGATTCTTTGCTTCTAACAGACTTAGTAAAATAAAAAGAAAGAAATAAAAGTTTGTTTCCGTTATTAAGCCCCATCTATGCTTGAAACACAGCTGAAATAGGGCAAGTTCAAGGCACAGAGACGCGTGTTCTGATTTGGTTGTTTACCATCAATCAGACCGTTGCTTGGCAGACACTGGATGGTTATGAGCCTGAACAAGCTGAAAAGGGGCAGGAAAAGAAGTGGAGGCAGCATTCTTCCTATTTAAAGCTGCAACGCTTGAAAAAAGTTTCCGCAGACGGTGCTGGAGCTGGTGCTGAAAAAGTGGGTTTGCAGAGGCTGCCTTGGGGCTGGTGCCGAGAGAGGACCCCTCAGCTGCCTTCATGGTGCTACAATAACCTTAGAATCGACTTTTCACGCCCAGGAGGACCCACATGTCTAATATTTAGATATGATGGCAAACTGGGTGGAAGCAAGACCTCTCCTCATTCTTACTGTTTTATTAGGGCAATTTGTCTCAATAAAAGCCCAGGAAGAAGGCGAGGATGGCGATTTTGCCGGTGAGTTTGCTTGTGATGTTTATTGCACGGTTTGGGAAAGAGATGGAATGTTAAGCCCCAGGAAGAGCATGAAGAGGAGGTTCTGGTTTGAAGTTTGAGAAAGGGGCTGACAGATTTGCACCTGGGAAACGGCTCAGAAGACAATTGGGATGTTTGTTAAGTTCGGAGATTCCCTGTCTGCCATTGGAGAGTGTACATTACTAAGTGTTTCTGGGAAAGTCGACGATTAAGCTCTTTTGCTTTAGTGTAAGGGTGGGAAGTTTCAAAGAAGAGAGTTTAAAAACCGAGCCCTAAAGGCAGTTTTCGTTAGAGGAGTTCCGTTCTGTGGGCTGGAGTTTTCAGAGCAAGAAAAAGTTGCTGCAGAAGCTGGGTAGGGTGGAGTCTTTTTGTACTGAACTTCAGCTGCTTCATAAAATTCTTTGTTTAAAAAAACCTTTGCAGCAACTCTGATAGCTCTGAATTGCCTTTGTCTTTGTCTTCTGTTCCTTTCTCTTTACAGACTTACACTTCTTCACCATTTTCATTTGTGAGCTTAAAGCCATTTTTGCTTACTGAGCCGGAGTCTCGTTTATTTCTCTGACAGAGGCTGATGGAAGCCAGATTTCTTAAACAGTGGTATTTTCCCACCCGAGTGACTCGCTCATCAGGACAGCGGTGGTTCCCTAGTTGGATGGTGGGAAGCAGGAAACCAGCATGCCTTATATACAACTTATTTGGCATGGGCTATTTGTGTGGGCAGTATCCCTTAGAGCAAAGTTTTGGGTGTTTTTTTTTTTTTTCTGGTTTTTTTCAGAGACACATCTTGCCTGATTAACGAATTTTTTCCTATGCGATTTGCATATACTAGGGTTGGGTTATATGTTACAGTTAAGCAAAAACGCATGAATTATAGAACAGACAATATTTAAACTGGTTTCTCTGATTGTTAAATCCTTACTCTTGAGGAGTGAAAATTCAAATAAAGATATGTGTTCCTTTTTAATATACCATTACAGATTTCTATAAATGTTTAACATTAAACTCAAGCTTTTAAAACTTAGCATATTCATTAACATTTTCAGTTGCTATCTTTCAAATATATATATATATATACACACACACACACAGATACACGTGTCCATACATGTATATCAAATAAACTAGCTGCTTCTGTGCATTTTTCTCCAAGTTGTTTATAAAATTAATCTAGCGAGCATAAGTTCTAAAAACTTTTAAAAAGTGAAAATAAGCATCTGGAAATGGAGATTCAACAGTCCGTCAAGAGTCCTATAGAGGGGGCACTTTCTAAGATCTTGGAGCTTTTTGAAAATGAGGCAATTTGCAAAATGTAAACTCTTGAGTTTCCTTGCAATAGTACGAGCAGAATATATTGTTTAGTATGGTGTGGCCTACAACTGAATGGAAAGTGGAAGTTTGGAAAGTGAAGGAAAAAATGCAGCAAAATTACAATACAAATAGAAAATCTGAATATAAAAGGAACAATTTGCTCCCCTCCCCCACCAAAACAATCAACTTTAAAAAATGTAATACAACTTTCTTTTTCAACTCTTGTTAACATTATAATTTACTTTTGTAAAGCTTGAAAGTAATTGAATGTGTGAACCAATGAAAAGAATGTTCAATTTGGAATAGGCCATATGCCAAGAGACTTTCCCAAATAGTTGTGATTATCTGTAGGTATTTCTGAAAACTGAGTGAGTTTTCCTTAATACTAATTTACATAAATGTTAGGAATGTGATGCTTGGTACAAAGAAGTTCCCAACTCCAAATCAACCCCTCTACCCTCAGTATAATTAAACACCACAGAAACTGGAATTCCAAACATCAGATTTTACAGAGAAGGGGTAATTGCTTGCATATGTATTGCAAATAATAAATTCCCCTTTTATTTCTCAACCTAAAAGTGTGTATGTTATAAAACTCAATAGCAAAAAAAAAGTAACTACTTAAAATGATACAGAAAAGAATTCCAGAATCCAGTGTATTAAGAGTTACTTAGCTTTATTCTATTACCTACCATGTACATTTTGATTTAAGTTGATTTTGTTTGGATACTTGGCAACATCTTATTTCCCTTGTTCAGACATGTTACAAGCTTAATGAAAGTTTAAGAATTTAGAGACTTCATGTGAGATTGAGTTAGGGAAGAATAAGTTTAGGTAAATAAATTAGAGAAATATCTAAGGCACACATCAAAGCAAGACTATATTTTTCAAATTTTAGCTATAATGTCATATATTATAGTATTTATTTTGTGTACAAATGTCAACATGTTTATAAGCTTTTACTTTTGCCTTTTTAAGAGTTCCAGATATATTTTTATGAATGTGACTGTGGTTATTTGCCAGTAAATTTTTAAAAAGCTGAGTTCCTGTATGACAAAAATATATATGTATGATAATGGAAAGTTTCCAACACAAAGAAATATTACCCTGATTTGATCATTGTAAATTGTATATAAGTATCAAATATCACATTGGACCCCATAAATATGTATGAGTTTATGTGTCAATTAAAAATCTTAAGAACCTTGAAAAAGTGAGTAAATGCAATTTAGGGATTTTAGGTCAAAATAGTGCCATTTTTCAGTATATAACTTAGAACTGATTTGAATTTTTAAATTATATGAAATCAAAGGAATGATATTTGGGAATCAGGCTAACTTTATTTGAAACTATTCAGTAATAAAAATCAGGGAGTTAGAAGACAAAATCAGCTTTTGAAAAGTTTTCTCTCTCTCTCTCTCTCTCTCTGTATGTGTGTGTGTGTGGTGGTAGGGGGCTTTGAAATATTCCACATTATTTTTTGTAAGAAAAATACAAAAAATTTACAGTAAAGTTCATAATCCCAAATAAGTCTAACATTTAGTGAGCTATATACATTCTTATTATTAGAAAAAATATGCATACACTATTTGTGTGAATAATCTTAGGTATGAACCACTTTATTCAACTCTAGAGGAGGAATAGAGAAAAGTGAAGGTGGAGAAATGTACTATTTTATTTCCAGATGCTGTAAACACCATTGCTTTCAGAGGACTGACAGGTTACATAAACAAGTGAACCAAGTGAGTGTCACAGGAGATGATGAGGCTTCTGCAGAACAAAGATGCATGTCTACCTTAAAGCATTCAAAATTAACATTTTTAGAAAGCATTGTACAAGCCAAATAAAATATATCTTAGTGCCAAATATAGCTCATGAACCATAAATCTGCAGCACTCACATTTCAATCCTACACTGATATCCTGGGACCAAGCCAACTCCTTATTACTAAGGGAAGAGGGGCTCATAGTGTTTTCTGTATCGTGATCTCTTGTACTTTCGCACAAAGGAATAGGAAGATGCAGGTGCCTAACACCTGGCAGGGCTTCGATAGCATCGTTTTGCAGAATACATAGAATATTAATATGGAACTTAAGGTAGCTGTTCATTCATAAATTGTTTTCAACTCATTACTATTCATATAAGTACTTTGAATTATGCAAGACATTTAGATTTTTTTTCATAGTAAATGTTTTAATTTATGTCCAGCTGCGTGTAACAGAATGCAGTAAACCAAAAATTGCTGTTTTTTTCTCTTATGTAGCAGACTTTAAGTAGGCAGTGAAAGGCTTGTCTATTGGTTCTATAAAGTCATCAGGAAATTAGGCCATTTGTAGCTCTCTACCGCCATATTTGTAGGATGTGGTTATTGATTTTATGGTCCTAGATGGCTGATAGAGCTCCAGCCACTGCCTATACTTTCTGCATTTGGATACAGGATTGGAGACAAAGGCTGTGACCCTTCTCCCCCAACCCCCTTTAGAGAAACATTTAAGTTTTCGTAACATTTAAACTTGTATTTAGTGTTATGGTCACACACAGCTTCAAGGGAGACTGGAAATGTACTAGCCATAGGTATTAGCAATGTACTCTACTAAACAGTTATGCTGTGAAAAGTTCGAGGAGGAATGGCTATTCAGATACAGCCACAGTTTGGGCCACAATGAGCATATGCATTGGCCACTTTTAGTGAAATAGATCTTGTGGTTTCAAAGAACAGAATATAGTTGAGTGAGCAGATCCACCCTGATTAGTGTTCATTTCTGAGCACACTACAAAGCTAAGGACCCTGGAAGGCACTTAAAAGTTAGGCTATATTTTCTTTCCTAATTGTCTTTAGATAAAGTACTTATACTGTCTATCCAAAGTAAAGTCAATCTTTATGTTGAGGAGTTTATATTTTCCTACATAAGTAGATAGGTGAACAGATTTTGTGAATTTTTTATATAAACCAATACAATGTGTACTTCAAACAGGATTCAAATTAGTTGGTAAGCAGTATATGTATCAAGGTCAGGAGATCTTGTTACTAATGTAGATTCTAGGTTCCTCTCCTTTCCAAATATCCTGATTTAGTAGGTTTGGAATGGGTCTGGGAATCTGCATTTTCCAAAGCTCTACAAGTGACTGACTCACATCAGTAAACCACTGTATTAAATCTTTGACCCGCTTTTGATCTTAATGTGAATCATTGGCTTATATGTTCCAAGTCTACACATTGTGACTTTGAAAATAATTTGGTTTGTAGTTATTCACTTTACTTGTAAGGCTGCCTAGTTATTCTTCATAAATAATCCATTGCAAAATCTTTACTTTTATTGTTTGTTTGTTTTTTTGCTATGTGACATCCAAGTTATGGGCCAGTGTTGTGGTGCAATGGGTTAAGCCAATACTTACAATGCCAGCCTACCATATAGGAGCACTGGCTCCAGTCCTGCTGTGCCACAACACTAGCCCCTAAACTGTGTCTCCTTCTGTGGCGAATATGGCATGGCGAATATGGCATGTGGGCCATTTTAAGCGCTTTTTGCTTATTTTTTAAAAAAAGATTTATTTATGTATTTATTTGAAAGAATTACAAAGAAGGATATATATATGTGTGTGTATTTAGAGAGAGAGAGAGAGAAAAAGACACTCCTCTGGTTCTCTTCCCAAATGGCCGGAACGGCCAGGGCTTGGCCAAGCCAAATCCAGGAGCCAGGAGCTTCTTTCAGATCTATAAGGACTTGGACTACATTCCACTGCTTTCCCAGGCACATTAGAATGGAACTGGATTGGAACTGGAGCAGCCAGGACTCAAACCAGCACCCAAATGGGTTGCCAGCACTCCAAATGGTGGCTTAACTCACTGCGTCACAGCACTGATCTCTGAAATTCACTATCACTTCTGGAAAAGTAACTCCAGACCCAAATCTCCCTAATGGAGACTTAGATGAATTATTCTGCTATGCAAAGAACACTTGTTATCCAAATAGATTTCCAGTTGAATAAAAAATTTTCATTTTCAACATTTCCCCTAGCTTAACTTTCTGATCTTCACACTTTCAGCACTATCAGCAAAAGCCTGAGATTCATCGTTCGCTTTTTAAATTATTTTATATGTATACACAATGCAGGATGTGAGGCAAAAACAGCAAAAGAAAGCTTTGAGAAACTGGTACTTAGAAAATTGGAATCATGTTTAACTGTGGCCACAGAATAAAATCTTTGGGAGTCACAGTTTGCTCCATGTAAAAGACTAATTCATGCACTGTCTCTTTACCTGGCATGGTATTCAAAAAAATGTGAACATGGATATGCTTCATTTTGAACTGATGGTTCTTGCTCTGCAATTACAACATTGAAAAGTTTAGATTTAAATATGAGAGATATAGTAATGTGAAAATTTCATGGCATGTTTGATCTAAACCTCACGGAAGACTCATGAGCTGTTATAGTCAATATTTCCAAAGGTCACCTTTTAATTCTCTTGGCAGACTTTCCTGAAATGTGCTGGAGGAAGTTTCTACCTCTATTTCCATGTTTCATTCATGAGCTTCTTCTCCTTTCTCTGTTTTCTTCTCAAAGGACTTGGTTCGCTGATTCTGGATATCCTCTTCCTAGACCATCTATGGAAAAGTGATTTGCTTAACAACTAAATGCTGGGACTTCTCAGATCTCTCTCTTGGACTTGACCTTTCACATGAACTTCAGAGTTGTATATCCAACTCTCATCTGGGTGGTCCAGAACCAGTTTAAGTTCAGTATCTCCAATACCCAATTCATTATGTCTCCTCTGAGATGGGATCAATGTTCTTACATATTCATTATGACAGCAAATCTTCTACACCATCCTACCTGGCATTCAATCAGTACAATTCTAATCAGTGTCTACCATTTTACTTGCTAAGTGTTTCTCAGATTTACATCATCTCCATCTCTACTACAAATGCTTCAGTTCAGGCCCTCATCATCTATCCGTGGTTTACTGCAATAGCATTCAAATGTCCCTTTGTTTCCCACGTGCCTATTCCCCACCCACACATATACAGATCTACTCTGAGTGTGATATAAAACTAAAGCTTGATCATTTCATTTCCCTCTTTAAAATCTTCCATTGCTCACAGGAACTTTGAGAAAAAATAGGGTTCCAGGTTCTTAGCATGCTATGCAAGATGCTCCTGATTTGGCCCATTTCTTGTACTTAGTCACATCACTTGTCATTCTGTGCCTCAGAATAATGAGTTGCTTGTAGCTTCCACCCTTCAACACACACACACACACACACACCCACCCATACACTCATGCATTCACACACTCATACATTCATTTTTCCTTTTGTAATCTCTACTGTCCGCATTCTACTCAGAATTTACATTCTCTCTCTAGTTGAGCTAAATGCACCTCCTTTGCATTTCACAGCTCTAAGTCACCTCTCCCAGGCAGGAACTGTATCATATTGAGAACACTTTGACCCATGAATCCATTTCACAGTTTCCTAGAAGGTTAGTATTCTTAAATCCTGTTTTTATCATGTTATTACCAGTCTAATATTTTAATCTCAATTTGTCATTGTTTATTGCATCAAGCTTAACACATTATATTGGCATTGACTCTGTGTGTTTTAAGTGTAACAATGCTAAAATTATCCAACTGATTTTCAAGGCCACTCGTAATCTCCACTCTATCAAGCACCTGAAATTATTTCTGTTATCATGACTTAAACCCTATTGATAACTGCATGATATATCATCTTTTATCGTGTCAGAGCCAACTTGCATGTCTAACCTTTGCAATTTGGCTACTCCTGTGCTTCTCTTTCATCCTCCCCCTGTTGACATTTTCCTTCAAAACTGGTCTCAAATCTTATAACCTCTATGAAATTAGGGGAGTCTAGTCTTTAATAAATAAGCCTTTTCTTTAAATGTACATTCTCTCTAAGTGCTTCAAATATGTTAGTATTGACCTCTGGGAAGTTTCTTGGGAGATAAGGGCCATGTAACAAATTCACTTTACATACCAGGTATGGTAATTATCTCATGCATATATGCCAAGTAAATACTATTCGTGAAAAATCTAAACAAATTTTTTACCACCATTCATTTGAGTGAACTGATTTCAATTCATGTTTTGTAAATTATATTTGTGGATTCTTGGGTGATTTTCTTGATTTTCCTATGTCTTAGTTCCTTTATATATAAAATATGAATGATATTTGTCTCAAATAGTTATTATGCAGGCTATCATGTATGTAAACCGCCTATATGATAGCATGATTTCCAGCAAGTAGGAAGTCATTAAATGGTAGTTGATATTATTATTACATTACTATATCACTTAATAGCAATAACAACAAATACTTATTGGGTGATTATGAAAGCCAAGATGTTAGATGTTATAGAAAAATCAACAACTTCTATTCTCAAACAGATTAAAATCAAATGTAAAACTTAATATGCAAATTTCATTTACTACTCTGGTATGGTCATTTTGATAATACACCAATAATTTTATATTTTATTCATAAATTTTTCTAAACCAATTTTAAAAAAATTACTATTCAGATGGAAGGGTTATGTTGTATTGTCTCCTTTGGTAGGTTTACTACTGGAAAAAACAAAAGAAGAGGAAAACAAAAGCCTCTTCCCACTGGAGAGTTGCTGAAGGCCCCATGAACTGAAGCATCACTGTCCCTCTGCTATTTCACACCCACAAATACATCTCATTCTCTGTGATTGTTCCCAGGGTGTGCACAAGCCAAGCTTGATCCACTCCATGTCCCAGTGCCACCTCATGCCTGGTTACCAACCTTGTCTCTTTCAGAGTTTATTTTCTGAAACTATGATGGTCATAAAAGTTTCTGTTACGAAGTGGGAGCTTATTTCCCACCTTGCATTGCTCTGGGTTCTTTGCAACGAGAGGGATTGCTTAACTAGGCAGGGATTTACAAGGCAGCTCCTGGGACTACTTGGATACAGTAGTGGGAGTGACCATCTTTTCCCAGACTTTGCAGCATTTCCCAAAGGCTGTTAATCTACTTCACTCTCTGCACTCCCAGAGATTCTTGTGAAATTGACTCCAGAAAGCAGAAACGGATGTAAGATACAGGCACATTTTTCTTATGTTGCTGCACTTCTCTTTCTTCTCAATTTTTCAACCTTACAAATAAAGATGGGAAAAAAGCAATAAAGATGAGGTTAACTTAGAGGGAAAGAAGTGAAATTTATGTAGCTATGGAATTCTTTATCTTTTATATTCAATAGGGTTATTTTGTGGCCATCAGCTTTAGATGTTTTTCATTTTGGGATTCTGAGACTCCAAATGATTCCCATAGCAAATGCAATTCATTTATAGACATTGACTATTTTCAGTTCTCCTAACAGCAGCTGTGTGCTTATTTATTTGTTTCTGTGGAAGAAGAACTTATCAGACTCATTTATGCTGGTTTGTAGTATTGTTAAGCCATTTCCCCCCCTCATTGTTTTTCAGAGCTTTTTGAAGAAATGATTCTACATAATTTAATTCAAGGATCCTGTGTCTCACATTAGTGTTCAATTTTTAGCTAGGATTTCTGGTGGGATGGGCTGGTAGACAGTGAGACCAACTGATTACCATGGAAAGATGAACTGCAAAGAAGTTTCGAGTTTTCCAGTATCTCAGTAAGGAAGGCCGAAAGGCACTACACGTTATGACACAAGTCAGACATCTTGAGTGAAGAGCTTTCTGTTATATGAATTTATACTGGAAAAAAAAGCAATGAGGTCAACAAATGAACAACTGTTAATTCTATCAAGGGAACTTGAGTTTAAGCCTTGATGTGCGACAGTGGTATGTCTTTCTACGTGCTTGTAAAAAAAAAAAAAAAAAAAAAAAGCACTCAATTTTCCCCCCAACCCTTTACCAGCTTCTACTTAAATCTTGAAGTCTTCTGATTAGATTAGATATGTTGTAAGTATGATTTGTATTTTTCTGCTTTAAGCATAGTATCACTGAAGTGAATTTTGCTTAGACACAATTCATAGATTCCAAAATCAATTGGCATTCCCATTATCCTTGGAAGGTTTTTTATAGTGTGATTTTCTTTGATTATTTAAAAAAGGTAATAGTGGAGGTATTTATTTGTGTAGTGGATTAAACCAAATAACAATGAAATTATCTCTTCAGAGGTAAATCAATTAATATACTCCAAGTTCCACAGTGGATATTTTGTGTTTTCGTACCTGAAGAATGACCAAATTAAATCAATATGCTTTATGATATTTTACTATATTCAGCACATAAATAAATAGTTTTCTTGCACCTGCCAAAGGTACAGTTCACATGAGCCACCTCATGTTCTTGCCATGTGTTCTTTGAGTAATGGCTGCCAAAGCTGTAGAAGTAAGAACCACTTTACTTATTTTAATTTTTAAGATAAGTATGCTTTCAACCTCCTTTCTGTTTGAAGAAAACCCAGTTAGGATTTTGAGGCCATCCTAGCTTTTACTAGTGTCTCACACTGCAGCTCCATCTGCATATTATTTTCCCAAATTTTGCTTCAAATCAGACTTAGTTTTAGTCTGACCTACATTATTCTGCATCCTTTTATTTCTTACCCCATAGGGAACAATTGCATGCCACTTGTACTCTGTAGTTATTGCTTTAGTGCACATGTTTAATAATACTACTCCCTTGTAACGTGAGTTCAATATATGGCTTTTGCCTTTTAAAATCTTGGTGTGATATTCTCTGTCTGTGGGAATTAGCTGACATAGTGACCCTAGGAGAAAATCCCACTATTCCAATTACGTTGTGCTTTAGGCTATAGGAAGATGAAATTCAGTTGTTATAGAAACCCCAAAGTGTCCATGGAGAGTTACACAATCTAACATTAAAATCATTTCAAACCTATCATTTTTCTTAATTTTTTTCATTAATACATAATAATTGTGCATATTTATGGGACACAATGTGCTGATAAAATCATGGTAATTAGTACATCCATCTCCTCACCTTTACTTTAAGTTTGGAATCTTTGAGCTCTTCTTTTTCAGTTCTTCCTGAAAGACAACAAGTCTTTTCTAACAGAAACTGAAAGTCTCTTCCTATATTCAAAATGGAAACTTTCTCACCAGATTCCCATGGTTTTTAAATAGGAGTTTTGAGTTTTGTTCTTTCAGG
The DNA here is from genome assembly GCF_964237555.1 of Oryctolagus cuniculus. Lineage (NCBI taxonomy): Eukaryota > Metazoa > Chordata > Mammalia > Lagomorpha > Leporidae > Oryctolagus > Oryctolagus cuniculus. The sequence goes on from NC_091434.1 coordinate 51,228,795, forward strand.
ATTGAACCCTAAAAAGGCCACATCATGTATGCCCAAAGTGACTTTTTCCCAAAGCACAGATTTCTGGAACCATTTCAGAATGGGTATTTCTGCCACCTCTTCTTTCTCTCCCTGCTTGCAATGTCTTCTCTTTCCTGCTTTGGCAGATTTAAAAAAAATCATTTTTTTCTACTGTGAAATCCTTCAGCAGCCTTTCAAGTGACACTGAATATAACTGTATGCCTCTGTGGCAATCAGCAGGATGTGGAAGATAGGAGAGAGGGAATGGGAAGTGTCATGTGCATGGGACAAGGGTTCTCTGACAGGGAGGAAACAAAACTGGCTGATAGTTGACTCTTAGACTCTCACTGAGATCCCCTAAAATATACTGCTCCATGCTGATGTATGGCCTGATCTATATCTATATGATGTCTTGTGAGATTTATTTAGAGAGTTTCAAGGAATTTGTCATCTCTCAGTTTGTGTTCTTTGTTCTGTTTTTTTTTTTTTTTTACCATGTTCTAAAACATAGCTATCTTAGAATAAATAATAAATAAATAGTGCCATGTAATAAATAAGTAAATAAATAGTGCCACATCCTATTCTTTTGAGCTAACAGCACGTATACTGTCAATTAAGCCTGCAGGCAAAAAAAGAGTATATTGATTAACAGTGGGATTTTTTTGTTCCTGAGAAATTCCTAAGTTCCCAACTATTATTATTTTTATACATTAAGAGCTTTCTATAGCCAGTAATTCCTATATTAAGAACTTCTTTCCTGTTTACTTTCAACATATGCTTAACAATGCCGAGGACTTTGGAGTCCCCTGTTCTGAGTTCTGACTCTGCCTTTTGCTGACCATGTGACTTTGAGCAATTTACTGATCTTCTTTGAGACCCAGTTTCTTCATCTGCATATTGAAGAGGAATTAAACCATTTGGCTCTTTATGGACACTGAAGAAATGTGGGTATTATTAGTTCTTTTTGGGTGGATTTCCTTCTTGGACCATAATAAACTATCACCTCCATTACTGAAATAATCTTCATTAGACCATTCCTAGTTACTAGGTTTGATAGTGGGAAAGCTAGGGGAGCAGTGAATTCTAGGCACCAGGGGAAAAAATGAGGAGGTCGAATATGGAGAAAAAGTGTAACTGGGACACCTGAAATGACAATGAGTTTTTATTTAACTTACATTTTCCCCCTTGGGCCAGACTTGTACTCAGCTCTTAAATATCCACAAAGCAAGTCAGGAAAATAAACTGGCCAAAACCTTTATTGGGATGCCTTTCACAAAGTTGGTGGTCCATATATTAATTTAATTCTTTTTTTCTCTGTAAAGATTTCTACAATTGTTTGTACATTTGACTCAGGTAGAGTTGTTTGAGAAGAGTGAAACTGCTCTATACATAAAACATCCATTTATTTTCCTGATATTTTCTTGATGCCAAGGTAGACTAATCTGAGCCCTGAGGCAGTGTTTTTATGAGGGAAGACACGCACCTTTCCCTGAGCAGTCAATGAAGAGTAAGCAGCTATTTGAACTCACTCAACTTCTAATAACTCAGCTTGGCAATAGAGTCCCAACAGCACTGACCCTGAGTCAGAGAACTGGAATGAAGTCAGGACTTTTCCCTTGTAAGTTTCTTATAAATAAGGTGTGCTGCAGCTTTAATTCTTTCATTTATCCAACTTGATAGCACTTTATACATATTTATCTTACAAGTTCAAAATCAAGAGTTTATAATATCTGTGGAAATTCTTCATGAGCTAAGGGTTGCGTTACTATTTTAATATGCCTTCACTATGATGAAGTTAGCTACATGTAACAAAATCTTTCACATAAATGATAACATGAAAAAAAAGGGAGTGTTTTTTTCTGTTCCAAAAATTTAAACCTTGAATCAAGGAAAGTAAAAGAGGCCACTTATATAATTTTCTAGAAGTTCTCAGAGTCCAAAATAAGAATTAAGTAGGAAAATTAAAAATAGAAGCTTTGATAAATACAACCTATTAGAAGACAAAATGTGATTTTTTAAAAATATAACTGGATGGCAGTCTCTCCAGAAGGAAAAATGTAGCTTCCTGGCAGAAGGCTGAATCGATTATTATTATGATTACTTTTTCCTTATTCAAGTCTCATCAGGAAGCCTGTCTCAGAATCAAAGTTAAGCTCCAAGGGCCTGTTTGCAGCATGGTATCCCTTTTCTCTGGGTCATAAGGGGACTTGGAGCTAGAAGTTTAAACTGGTGACAAATATCCTCAACAGTCTGAGCCAAGTGTTTAGACAAAGGTTCCATCATCCTTCAGGCCTGTCTACTTTCTAGTATATTTTAAGACTCCCATGAAGAAAGAAACATGCAGTTAGAGAGATGAAAGCTTCAACTAAATAGACTGTTACTTTCTTTCATGAATGAATTGTTGAAATAATTTTAAAGAAAAGTTTCTAAATTAAAGCTGGAGCAGGACACAGGAAACCTGCATTCTAAATGCAGCTCTATCAGAGACTAACTCGATGATTTTGTGCAAGCAATTTAAATTCTCTCAGCCTCAGTTTCCTGCCTTCCAAAATCTGTGATACATCATCCAGGACCACTTTAACCATTGAAAGCCTGTGAATAAAAAGTGTCATCAAAATGTTCATGAAGATGTGTAAATGAAAATATTTTATCTGGATGTCATTTTTTATGCAATAAAGTAAACATCTTTTAATACCATTTTCCAACAAGACTTTGGAAGTCCACTTGTAGAATATTTCCATAATCATCCTTCACATAGGCTGGATTTGTGCAGAAATACCACAAGGAGTCTCATGAACATGTTTGGATGAATGAAACCATCAGATGCATGCAATCAGTGTGGGAAAAAATATATATTATATTACTTCACTTAGGATTTGACGTTGTGATTCAGGATTACAATTTCTTCCCTAATACTGGCTCCCTGAAGGAACACATGTCCCATTTATGCTTTTCAGTGAGTGGCTCAATAAGAAGTTTCTGGCTAAAGAAATGATGATTATGGGAAAAATCCCCAATGAATGGATATCAAATTGTATAGATTTACATGTTCAGTTGAACTTTCTAATTAGAAAGGAAATATATGGATGCATCATGTGATGTGTAACATTTTAACAATCATAAGACTCAGTTTCTCTTATAGTTTTTGGCAGTTTGGGAGTCAGAGTTTAACATCATGCCTTCTTACCTGTGCAGTGGAGAAACTCCTTATTTTTTCCAAGAATCTAATGAACCTATTATACTACTATTTTATCTATGATAATATTATTGATAATAATGAGAAGAAGAATAGATGAAGAGGGAGGAAGAGAAAGAATAATGACAATTAAAGAACGGTTATGGCTTTTATCTGAGGAATAGATCATGGAATTTTCTTACTTGTTCTCTATTACTTATTTTATGCTTGCTCTTAATTTCTTATTTTTTTTACAATAATGTTTCTTGGGAGATTATTATAGTATGGATTTGTAGAAAGTTTGATTTACCTCCACTGGTATTTTGAGCACAAAATATTTTGGATCATGCTGCTTACCATTCTCTTTTTTCCACGAAAATGGGATTCCAGTTTTGTGTTCCTCTCTCCCATTTCCTTCCTTCACTAACACTAGTTGTGTCCTGTAAACATTCTGGAAAAGAGAAAAAAGCCTCTCTTAAATGTCTGCATAGTAACTGTGTGTATCTAATGCAGGTGCATGACATATTCATGTTAAAAGTCTTGTGAACTTATTTAAAAAATTACAAATGCTAATATCCACATTAAATCAGAAATTTCAGTGGGAGAAAACTGTCAGGTTCTAGTTAAATGGACTATTTAAAAGTGAGGTATACTGTGTTGTCATGAAGCATTTAACAAAAACTTACTTCTTTGTAGAATATAAATTCCTTTCCTCAGAATCCATTATAAAAGTGTCAGTGACGCTGGAATTTGCTTTGGATATCCAGCTTCTGAATGACTTGACCATTTTTTTAAAAGAAATGTTGCTTTGATATCAAATGATGGTGTCTTGTTTGAAATTGCTCTTCTCCACACCATGTATTCCCTCCATGCAACCTACAGGTCAGTGATTTTCACTTAGTAAGCATGTACTGAGAGCCTCTGCTTAGCAAGTACTTTACTGGATGATACAGAAACAAATATTTGATTCTTAATTCCATGAAGTTGCTTGTCTAGCTTGGGGATGAGACAAATAAGACAAGGTTAATACTTTATGAGGTGTGTTGTAGTGGAGGTGGATGAATGATACTAGGGAAACACAAGAAAGAGGACTGGTGTGGGAGTTAGGGAAAGTCTCAGTGGAGGGAACACTCCAGCAGTGTCATTTGTACTAAGACTATTATTTCTTTTATGAGGTTCCCATTTTCTCTTTCATAGCCAAATCCTTCCAGTCCTCAATCAAATCTGATATTCATTGTCTTTGAACTCTTTTTGAATATTCCAGACATCTTTTCTCTTTTTTCCTTTTTTTTTTTTTGTTAAAGATTACTTATTTGAAAGGCAGAGTTATGGAGAGGCAGAGAGAGAGAGAGAGAGAGAGAGAAAGAGAGAGAGAGAGAGAGAAAGTCTTACATCTGCTGGGTCACTCCCTAGATGGCCATAACCGCCAAAGATGAGCCGATCTGAAGCCAGGAGCTCCTTCCAGGTCTCCCATGTGGGTGCAGGGACCCTAGGACTTGGGCCATCTTTTACTGCTTTCCCAGGCCATAGCAAGGAGTTGGATCAGAAGTGGACCAGCCGGGACTCGAACTGGCACCCATATGGGATGCGGGCATTGCAGGTAGCGGCTTTGCCCACTGTGCCACAGCACCAGCCCCTCTTTTTTCCTCTTCAAGTGTAGCACCTTAGATCTTTCTATGTACTATCCATGGTTTTATTTTCACATGTCATACTGTAAATGTCATTGATAAATTAATTATGCTAATGAGACTCAAGCTATCTCTCAAATCCAGAAAGTCAGGTATAGATCTCGTGCTAAGAATATAATAAATACTCAGTAAGTGTTTGTGACTAATACGTAAAGCAAAATATACTTATCTCAATGGTTCATTCAAGTACCTTCTTTCTATTGTTAGATCATTGCCTAATTACATTATTAAATTTTGCTGAAGTATTTTGTAGACATCACAGTGAACTTAAAAACATGGAGCCAGCATTTATATTTTGGCTAGCTGTGTTCTTTGCCTCTCTCATGAAAATACATGCTTCAAAGCCTGCTGAAAAGGCTGTTAAATGGGAACAGAGGTTAAATTTGTACTTTATCTGTTTTATTCAGTAAATATATACTGAGATACTTTTCAAAACCAGCTGATCTATATTCCTGCTCTGTTTATTTTAATATAATGTGAAGATTACCAGTGAATAATGTGTTTTCATTGGGAATGCTGATGAAATAATAAAAAGGAAGTTGCTCAAAACACTCTTACATTACAATACCTGATAATTCCTTTTCTAGGTGGGCAATGTGCAGTTCTTTTGAATAAAATTAGTTTCACCATTCCACAAGTCAGTTGCTAACTCCCCTGTGAAAGATTGGGTGATGTCACATCAGAACAATAAAAAGAGATCCACTTTATCAGTGGCAATACTGGGGTTTTCTGTGCTAGTCAGCAGTCTGTACTCTGTTGACTTTTTGTTGTTGTTGTTTTAGAATTCTCTCCCAGTGCAAATAATAATGTTTGATGGCCGGTGCCGTGGCTCACTAGGCTAATCCTCCGCCTGCGGCGCCGGCACTCCAGGTTCTAGTCCCAGCTGGGGCGCCGGGTACTAGTTCCGGTTACTCCTCTTCCAGACCAGCTCTCTGCTGTGGCCCGGCAGGGCAGTGGAGGATGGCCCAGGTCCTTGGGCCCTGCACCCACATGGGAGACCTGGAGGAGGCACCTGGCTCCTGGCTTTGGATCGGCACAGCACGCTGGCCGTGGCGGCCATTTTGGGGGTGAACCAATGTAAGGAAGACCTTTCTCTCTGTCTCTCTCTCTCACTGTCTAACTCTGCCTGTCAAAAAAAAAAATAATATGTTATTCATGAAGTATATCCATTCACTTGATGCACATATTCTAAGAATGTTAGATAACAGATAAGGAGACTGAGAATTAACAAGAGATAAATGATGCAGAAGATTCCAGACAGAGATCTACAATTTAGTTATTTTGGCTCCTAGTCCAAGGTTCTTTCAACCATGCGTTATAGAGATGAGAAAAGGAAGGATGCAATGTTAGTTGCTCAGAAGAACACTCCGCACTGTGTGAGCATCATTTGTGATCAATGTCACATTCTTAGAGACATCAGTGAGACTAACCTCATAGTAGGTGGTAATTAGGGAAAGTGTAACTCAGTATTGTAGTAGCTTCATTTTCTTAGAGATTATTTTAAGCTCTAAAAGTTGTGGATCTGCATGGAGAGATGTAATGGGAGGGGGAGAATAACCACACATCTTTTAATATATCTAAATAAAATTTACTAGTGATGAAGTTGGTAATCTTTCAAGCTAGAATCTGCATGGAGATTAAAAATGGAAGCAATGTGATAGAAAAATAAAAAATATGAGCCATGGAAAGAAAAAAATGCTTGCTTAGCATTCAATGAGACGCCCCTAATTATGAAGACTTCTGCCTTAGCTTTATATACTCCACTGATTATTAAATTGATGGGACAGTCACCAGTCAAATACTTATTGAATTTCTTCTTAGATCCAGGGATTCCAAGTGTCATGTTAGCCAATGGAAGTAGAAAGCGTTAGAAGTGGTCTTCATACTCAGAGTACCAATATGAGAGATATAATTAGTGTCAGATTTTTGTACAGAGATATGATGGGTATATAACCAACAACATGCATGTAGACTATCTTCAGAGAAGATCAGACATCCAAATTATTTCAGTGGAAAGATTTCTAATGAAAATGTTTATTTGCCAAGGGAATATTTTTCTTCTTACTGCAGTGGCGTTTTTGATTATCATGGTTTTCATGAAGGCAATTACAAATGAGCTAAAAAATTAATCACCTGCAGAAATATTTTGCCAATTTATGTGAATACTGCCCATGTCTAGTCAATCAAGCAACCATGTATTCACCAAATCAAGTGCCATGGTGCATTCAATCTATATATTATTAATAAAGTCAGAGGTAGAATCGTTGGTTCCAATGTTCTGCAAAGTAAACATTTGTACTAATTGAGTTAAGAAATATTGGATATGAAAGCACTGAACAAAAAGACAAATAAGCTAAGAGTCAGTTCAGGAAATGGAAAATCAAGTGCAGTAGTTAGAAAATGAATACAGGTAAAACAGAGAAGCAGACAGGGAAAAATAGTGTGGTGGAAGCCATCAGAAGGATTCTTAGAAGAGCTTCATGGTGCCTGCATTGCACAGGATGATGGAGGAAAGTTACTGGACCTGGTAGTGTGGAGTGTTCTAATGACCTCTGAGAGAGTTTTTGTCCTTTAAGTTAAGAAAACAAAGCAATATTTCTAGAGATTAGATCTTTTCTATAACTTCACATACTGATTTTTGAACTACTATTTTCTTTTTTTTAAAGATTTATTTATTTATTTGAAAGTCAGAGTTACACAGAGAAGGCAGAAAAAGAGGTCTTCCATCCTCTGGTTCACTCCCCAATCGGCCACAACAGCTGGAGTGGTGCCAATCCGAAGCTAGGAGCTTCCTCCAGGTATCCCATGTGGATGCAGGGGCCCAAGGACCTGTGCCATCCTCTACTGCTTTCCCAGGCCATAGCAGAGAGCTGAATTGGAAATGGAACAGTCAGAACTTGAACTGGCTCCCATTTGGGGTGCCAGCACTGCAGGTGGCCGCTTGACCTGCTGGGCCACAGTGCAGGCCCCTACTTTCATATGATAGTTATTTAGTTCAGGTATTTGACTAAAATATTACTCGAATAAATTTTAGATTTATATTGTTTTCTAGTCTTAAGGACCTTCTATCAAAGAAATGATTAATACAATCAGTTGGTGTTTACACTGTATTAATGATTTTAGTGCTAGGAAAGTTCTGTAGTTCTAGTAGGACTAAAACAAAAGAGAACTGGGATTAGTGGATTTAACAATGGATTATATAAAATTATTGGCTTGCTGGTTATGTGTACTGATAATGATGCTTTTGTTACCATAAAAACCACAAACTTCTATTGGTTACTTAGAGTCAGTATTTTGGAGTCAGACACGGCACTTACCTTCAGCCTCCTGTCACAACTCTCAGTAACTCATCCTCCAATTATTGAATGATTGCCTAAAATGTTAACTTCACAGTTAAGATTTAACAAACATTTATTGGAAATGGATTATGTGCCAGATTTTTCTGTTAGGCTATAGGGATAACACAGTGTAAAATCACCAAACATTACCTTCTTTAAACTTAAGATCTATTTTGAGAGAAACAAATAATATGCAAAATGAAAAAAGTTTTCAAATTTTTAGCTGCCACACAAAAACATTTTTCCTATTTAGGTCAAGAATGAATGATATATATCTGAACAATATCAGATTTAAACAGTTTATTGTTCCAATGGTTTCACTGGTGGTGAAAATATTAAGTTGTTTCTTTAAACTAGGACATACCAAAGGGAGTAGGGCATTTTGACCAAACCCTTGGCAAAGAAAATTTCAAACAAGGATACCACAAAACATTTAGTTCCACTAAAAATTAGCCCATATTTTATTTTTTTTTCATCCAAAGTGTATTTCATTCCAGTCCCCCTTTTACTGGTATGTGTGAATTACACATTGAAGTAGACAATGGCCTGGATTGAGATTCCATGTGTCTGCTTAGTTAAGTTTGCAAAGCAGTGCAAATTTCACCTCCTCTAGAGGATAACATAATTATGTTTGTGATTCTTATAGCAAGTATGTGATGAAACTACATCCATGCTCTTTTTAGTTCTCTTTATTTAGATGTCCTTAGCAGGTCTTATTAATTCAATGCATATTTTAGATTCTTCTAAACCATTTTTTATTTTTTGCCTTTGCATTTGTTTGGGGTTAAACTTTCAAATGTGTTATAACTTGTACATGCTGCAGTATTTTTGGAAGAAGCACTTAAAAGAAAAGTGAATTTGTGTAATGTTCACTTTGAATGTGATCTGATAGTTTAGAATTATTAATTTTGTGCTTCGCATATATGATAAACTCATTTAGAGCATTTTGCTGTTCAGTTCATTAAACTGTACAGAAGGTTTACCTATTTCCTGCACTATAGCCTGAATACTATCCATTATTGAGGTGGGTAAAAATACATTTAGTTAGAATTATTACACAGTCACATTAACAGTTGCCTAGGCCAAATTTTCCATTTTGTTACCAAAAATTATTTTTCAGCAACCATGGCAACTAATCTTCAATCATATTTCTACTATTTTATTGTAACCTTTTAGAGTAACTTAATAGATCGTGTGTTTATTACTTTCCCTAGGGTGAATTAACACTGGATGATCTGCTAGCTATTTTAGAAGTTTAAGAAGACAATGTGATTTTACAGTGTGAGTTTAATGGAACTTATTCTTAGATAAAAGACTTAAATATTTAGTACAAAGATACATAACTCTGAGGAAACAGCAATGAGCAAATCTGTGAGCACATGGAACTTGAGTACAGCTGTTAGCTATGAAGGACAAAGTAATGGTCTCCCAAAGAAGTTCCCGCTTTAGTCTCTGTAACTCAGGTATACGTTGCCTTGTATGGAAAAGGGGGTTCAAGTTTGCAGATAGCATTATAGTTGCCGATCAGCCAATTATTCTGGATTAACTGGATCTTTTGTAAGAAGGAGAAAGAGATGCAGTGAAGGAATCACTTCTCGGCCTTTTGGCTAAGATGAAGTGTAGAGATACAGTGAAGGAAGACGTGATGATACAAGCGGGCTTGGAACCAGAGAGATTTGAATGTGCTACTTTTCTGGTTTTGAAAATGAAGGAGCTATTAGTCAAGAAATGCAGGTGGCTGCTGGAAGCTGGAACAGGTGAAGATTTTTGTTGTTGTTGTTGTTGTTTGGTTTGTTTTTGGTCCTCTAGAGGGTGTGAGTCCCTACCACCACTTTGATAATAGTATGGTGAAACCTATTTTGAACTTCTGACCTCCAGAACTATATGGTGATAAGTTTTTATTGTTTTAAACTAGTAAATTTATAGTAATTTGTTACAGAAACTCTAGGAAGTTAATACAACAATATCACATAGAAGAGGGAATTGGAAGAAAGAACCATGTAGATGGTAGTTTCAGAAGGACTTACCTAAAGTTTCTGGCTTGAAATTTAAAATAGAACCATGAGCTAAAAGTATATAGGCAGCTTTTAAAAGCTGCAACAGACATTGGAATGGATTCTTCACTAGGCTTCCAAAAGAAATGCTGGCTAATTGATTTTGGACAGTGACAGCCATTTGGAATTTTCGACCCCTGGACTTTGTTTTTAAAAGATTTATTTATTTATTTGAAAGGCAGGGTTACAGAGAGGCAGAGGCAGAGAGAGAGAGAAAGAGAAAAGAGAAAGTCTTCCATCTGCTGGTTCACTCCCTAGATGGCCACAATGGCCCAAGCTGCACCAATCTGAAGGCAGGAGCCAGAAGATTCTTCTGGGTCTCACATGTGGGTGCAAGGGCCTGAGGACCTGGGCCATCTTCTACTCTTCTACTGCTTTCCCAGACCATAGCAGAGAGCTGAAGCAGCGCCCATATGGGATGCTGGCACTGCAGAAGGCGGCTTTACCCTCTATGCCACAGCACCAGTCCCCAACCCCTGGAATTTTAAGATAAGGTTTTGTTGTTTTAAGCAGCTAAGTTTTGGTAGTTTGCTATGGTAACAATCAGAAACTAGTAGAGAAAGATAATAGATGAATTATTCATATTATGTATGTGTGTGTGTATATATATATATATATATATGATTTCAGGTAGTAAGTGAAATAAGTATCAAAACAAGGCAGGATTCTGAAACTGTTTTTCAACAACTACTGTCTCCTCACCACATGTGGCTATTTAATTTAAATTATTTAAAATCTAAATGCTATTAGTGTGGGTAGTGACCAATGCTTTGGACAAGACAAATAATAGATCATTTCCATCACCACAGAAAGTTGCTTTGGACAGACTTCTGATAGAAGCATGGCTTTAAAAAAAAGATTTATTTGAAAGGCAGAGAGTTACCGAGAGGCAGAGGTAGAGAGAGAAAGAAGTCTTTCATCTACTGGTTCACTCCCCAATTGGCTGTAAGAGTTGGGCTGATCTGAAGCCAGGAGCCTGGAGCTTCTTCAGGGTCCCCCAAGTGGATACAGTGGCTGCAGGACTTGGACCATCTTCCAGTGATTTCCCATGCCATGGGAGAGAGCTGGATTGGAATAAAGCAGCTGGGACTTGAACCCGTGCCCATATGGGATGCCGACACTGCAGAATGTGGCTTTACCCGCTACGCCACAGCATCGGCCCCCAGAAGCATGGCTTTATATATGGTAGATTCAGTTTCAGTGAAAAAAGGAATCAAGGATGTGAAAGGCCAAGGGAAAGGCATTCCAGACCCATGGAGCCAAATGTGAAATAATACACAGTGTAGTGCAGACTGATGTGATAAAGAGCATTTAAAAATCTCACAGAATGCTTTAGGTACATGATAATGATTTTATTTTAAGGTACTCATAACTACTCATTCACTCATTCATCAAGCATTTACTAACAACTGAATTTGGTGTCAGGCTTTATGCTAGGTAAATATAAATAAATAGATGTGGATGTGACAGATATTAAAAACTCACAGTTTGATGGAATTCTCCTTTTAAAAATTATGGTTCATGAGCTGATGTTATGCCACATTGAGTTAAGCCACTGCTTGTGATGACAGCACCCTATATCTGACTGCAAGTTCAAGTTCTAGCTCCTGTGCTTCAGATCCAGGTCCCTGCTAATGCACCTGGGAAGGCAGCAGAAGATGGTGCAGGTGCTTGGGCCCCTGCCATCCACGTGGGAGACTAGAACAGATTTCATGTCTCCTGGCTTTTGCCTGACCCAAACCTGGGTATTATAGTCATTTGGAGAATGAACCAGCAGATGGAATTTTTCACCTTCTCTGTTTCCCTACTCTACCATATCAAATACATACATCATACAAATTTTAAAAAAATTGAGGTTCATTTGATGTCTTCAGGGGCCATTGGTTCTAAAGGTGGAGAATTGAACTACAATTTTGCTTAATGCTAGGGGAATCTGGAAGAAGGCAACTGGCAAAATTCTACCACATTTGTTACTGCCCACTTGTTCAGTACCCAAAGGCATTTTCCCTGTCATTTTGTGGAATTGATTGAACTCTGACATCAACACACGTAACACCAGCAGAGGAAATCAGAAATAGACATGAATTATGGGGGCCTCATGAATGAGTAGCATCTTTCTTAAATTTTGTTAAGTCCTTCTGCGAATCAGTCTTGTATTAGGAACTTCATCTTGATGGCATATCTTTTTTTGTTGTTTGGCTATCCATTTGGTTCATCTTTGTTTTTCAGCTTGTATTAATGATATTGACTTTAAACTCTCATGTCTTATAAGAGAAAAAATTGAGCCTCTGGTATGGGTGTCTCCTTTAAGTTTCCCAGATGTGTGTGTGTGTGTGTGTGTGCGTGCGCATGTGTGTGCACACATGCATGCATGCTTTTTCTGTTGCCTTATTTATTTTAATATTTTTCTTTTAAAATTTATTGCTTTAGGATACTATCACATTGACTCATAAAATAAGTTATTATTTATGTAACAGAAAGTGCTGGAGTTGGCAGTCAGTGGGATCCAATTTTCCATAACCAAGGAATATTGGAAAGCTCTTACTCAAAGGTAATGCAGGATCTCAGGGGCTCTATATGGGAACTACCTTTTAAGGCAAATGCATCTTACCAGTGAAAGTGATGGAGGATGATTTCCAGATGTTGAAATGCTTATTTTGGCAACTGCTACAGAAAACTGAAGCATGTGTTGCCAGAATAACCAGAAGGGATGTGGAGCACTGATGTAAGAGGGCTCAGATGCATAGAAAGCAAGGCAAGCAGAAACCAGAGCATATAGATACAGGGGAGATAGTTGAGCCAAGAGAGGAAAGTTTGGAGCACTCAAATGCATGTAGTCAAATTACATAATTATACATGGTCAAACTGGGCCTGCCTCTGTGCTGGGTTGTACACTCAAGCTTATCACTGCTGCCCACTCCACCTCTCCTTCCTGTTCATCCTTCGGTATCTTTTCTGTAACTGTTATGTCAACATGCTAACCGAGGAGATTGTCTGAACTAATATGTTTGTTAGACACTATGGGGTTAGTGAAACTTACATGATTGGAGTCAAACAAATCCTTAGTTCATTATTTACCATTAGAGTTGTTTTACATTCACTTGACAGAGTTGTTTAGCTTCTATTTCTTCATCTATAGAATGATAGAATGGAGATTATACTATCATTGCAGAAAGACTGTTGTGGGAATCAAATGAAATTATGCACATGAAGTACATGCACTTCAGCAAGCCTCCAGAATCAAGATTATGCTTTTGTCCATTTAGGAAAAAACGCATTTTTCAAATGACATTAGAGAACTGAATGTAATGTTTTCAGACTTACAGATTAAATATTTTTAGTCAAGCTAACATTTTGTGAACTCTTTAAATAGAATCACCTAGGGAACCAGATATCTGTCTATAAATCAGGTACTCTCTTGGATTGTTTTCTAGAAGGTGAAGAAAATACAAAAATAAAAATTCATCCTTTTACACACTGAATATCTGCCATGATTCCTTTTGTTCAACACTTTTAAAAACTATGTGCTGTTTTTAAAATGAGGACTATCAATTGCTATCCCTAACTAATCAACCAGTTCCAATAAGTTCCTGATAAATAAAATCCCCCATCTTCCTGAACATCTTGGTGAGATCTTTGCTCTTAACTCCTAAATAATTTTTAACCCCCCACCCCTTCCTTCTGCGGTACTCTCTACGCCTGCCACTTTCTGGAATACAGATTTTAAATTTCTGTGCTAAGTGTGGTTGTGAGCCAGAAAATCCAGGCTTTTGGAAAAAGTCAGCCTATGCTGGAGTTGGAAAGTAAAGACCTAGTTCATAGTCTAGCTGTTTTCCCAAGGGGTGGAGCAACAGGAGCCAGGATAACAGGAAGAGAGTCCTGTGGGAGCTGGCTCATTCTACACCTGGGCAACTGTGAATTTGCTAGGGAATCTTTTGAAGTGTCTATTTTTAACTGACCTACATTGTGTCTGGCTTTCCTGTCATTTCAGTTTACCACATTAGCTATCCATGCCCTTTGCCATTTTAGTTTTTCTGAAGAAATATCAGATGTAACTCATCATTTTTTTATGTATAATGACATGACTTGTAGCCTGGATGTCATAGGTAAGCTGCATGACCTTGTATGTGAAATGATACATGTAAGTCTCAGGTTCTACATCTACAGAAGCAGAGCTCTGACTACTTCACAGTGTGTGCAGATTGAATGAAATCATGAGTCAAAGTACTTAAAGCAGATAGGATGACTCCTTTCTCAGTTCCCTGAGATTTAGATAAATCCTGTCACCTACTGACTCACTGAGATTATTTTTGTTTCTTTTGAAGCTCTTAAGTAAAAGAAAAAGAGTACCAAAGTTCTCTTTCTAGTAAAATCACTAGGGTCTTAGACTCCACTAAAACTTTAAGGTGAACTACATATTTATCAGTTTTGTTCAAAAGTCAAGTGGCTTTTAAAACCAAATTGGCTTTCATATAACTTCTTACTTGGATGTGATTTTCCTCAAACTATTGAGAACTATTGGAAATACATGCAGTCAATTGAAGAGGCTTAATTACAGCAAGTCATTCAAAATAATTATTGAAAATAAAATTAGGAAGGTATTCTATTGGTTTTTGTAGTTAAAGTAAATGGAAAATTACAATTTTGTGGTCTTAGGTTTTTAACTTAAACACGTTGGCAACTCATTATGGAAGATGGGATAGGGTAACTGAAATTGAAACTTATAGAAACAACAACTGAATTTCAGTTGTTATTTAATTTATGGATTATCTGTCATCACTATTTAAGCATTTTCCATACATTCATGTTTTCAGTTATTTATGAAATAAAAAATGAGACAATCAGAAATTGGTTATTTTCATTATAACTTTTCTTGAAAGGATCTGAAATCCAGATTGACTATCTTCACTTGGATGGTTGCTTAAATTGTCATTTTGTCTTCATTAAATATAAGTCAAAAACCATTTTTGGGCCCTACGATAACGTTCATTTATCATAGGGACTATTATACTTTAAAGAAGGCATGATTTTGAAGGATGTCTGGGGCAATTCTGTTGTTATAGAAAGGATGAAGTGATTGTATTCATGTCAGAGAAGATAAGAATAAAATGTGCAAAGGGGGATTATTAACATATCTTAAAATGTTTGCAGGGATTTTCTGTGTGGAAATGAGTTTAAGCTTATTTATTTTTGCAACTACAATAGGTAGAAGTAGCTCCATATGGTAGAAAGTATAGGTAAAATAATTTGGCTGTCAGGTAATCCATGATTTGTTCATTGAAATACAATTAAAGACTACTCCATAGCTCTGCTTCATATTTATGTACAGAAAAACTCTAATAAACCATGTGGGTTTCCCTATGCAAGATCATTTTAACAATTGTACTCAACTGAAAATACTGTTGGCTCCCTTTGAGGTAATGAATTCTCCATTCTTGGAGTTACCAAGAGGATTTATAGCATTGATAGATGCTATAAAAGGGTCTCCTAACAAATTGGGCTACATATCTCATGTTCTCTTCTGATATGCTGTGTAAATGAATTTAGTGTTTAAGGAACCAAAGATAAGCTCTTCAGGTTCATTCTAGGACAAAGATCTGAGACTAAGGGAGGTTTCAGTGAATGTCAGGGAAGGTTATTGTATACAGAAACCTTTATTTTAAATGGAGGTGAAGAAATTTAAGCCTGATTTAGACAGATTTTTCTTTTAAGATAAAAAATGATATCCCACTGAAATAATTGCATTTCATATGAGCATTTTAATCTTTGAGAACTTGTAAAGACTTTAAAATTCACATTTCCAAAAATATGTTCAAAAGAACTCTAGTTCTAAATTTTCAATGTCAATCCCTTTTTATACAATCAGCCAATGAATTTTATATTGATGTGACAAAACACCAGTTGCAGTTGTTCCCTGATGTGTGACAGTTAGTATGAGCTCTATTTGCTTCATGTGCTCCGTTGCTTATCATCTGAGAGTGTTCTGGATATAATTTATTGCCTGTTAAGGCATCTCCAAATTACAGTTGTGACATAGGAAACAACTGCAACTATTCAGTGGCTACACAATTGCTCACTTCCATTTGACCTTGTCATGGACCATGAACCTATAAGTTTGATTCCCGAAGGCACACACATTGTTCAGGAATGTTTACCAGTAATGAGTGAGGACTTGTTTTCCATATTGACCTCATACATAATTACATAAATTAAAGCAAACCATAAAAAGTGAGGGTACACATAAAATACACTTCAAAAAGAGACTGTAAAACCCTTGCATTGCCCTCAGCTTAAAATTACATAGCATGGAGCACATGTGTCATTTAAAAAATGGATGTTTAAGTTCCTACTAAGACTTTGAAAGAACATTAAATAAAAGGTTCTATTTTATTTTATTTTTAAAGATTTATTTTATTTATTTGAAAGGCAGAGTGATAAAGAGAGGAAGAGACAGAGAGAGAAACAGATCTTCTATTTGCTGATTGAGTTCCCAAATGGTTATCAAGGCTGGGCCAGGCCAAAGAAGGAGTCAAGAACTCCATCCAGGTCTCCCACATGGGTGACAGCGAGACAGGCCCTTGAGCCCTCTGCCATTACTTTCCCAGGCACATTTGCCAGGAGCTGGATCAGAAGCAGAGCAGTTAGGACTTGAATAGGTGTACCAATATGGGATGCCAGTGTCGCGGGCTGTGGCTTAACCTGCTGCGCCACAATGCCAGCCCAATAAAGGTTCCATTTTGATAAGTGCTACCATGAAGTTTTTCTGTAGAAAAATTTGGCTAATAAAAAGAATGTCAGCATGGAAGGCTCTTCTGCAAACTTATGGCTTGATGATAGAAATTTCTAATGCTAGGTTTCCAAACTGTCTTGACACCACTGAATGTTAAAAAAAGAAAATTGAAATGCAGAATTCAGGTCTCACCTCACCAAAGAGATCAGTAATTTTTTCCCTAAATTTTAATTTATTTATTTTGAGTCAGAGGGAGAGAGACTACTTCCATCCACTTGTTCATATTCCTTATGCCCACGGTGCCTGTGGAGCAGGGAATTCAATCCAGGTCCTCCATGCAGCTGACAGGAAGCCATCATGGCACCTCCCATTGTCTGTATTAGCAGGAGGGTAGAGTCAGGAACCAGCACCAAGAATCCAACCCAGGTTGTCTGATAACTGCTGGGCTAAAAGGCCACCCACAAATCAGCCATTGTTTGTTTTTTTTTTTTTTTAAAGATTTATTTATTTATTTGAAAGTCAGAGTTATACAGAGAGAGAAGGAGAGGCAGAGAGAGAAAGAGAGAGATTTTCCATCCACTGGTTCACTCCCCAATTGGCTGCAACAGCTGGAGTTGTGCTGATCCAAAGCCAGGAGCCAGGAGCTTCTTCCAGGTCTCCCACATGAGTGCAGGGACCCAAGGACTTGGGCCATCTTCTTCAGCCATTGTTTTACACTTATAGTTTCTTCCTTCTTCAAGTCTAATTTATAATTAAGCTTTTTAATATAGATACTTTTGGTTAATAGTGTGGTAGATTGTTGTTTAGATGTATAGTATTCATAAGGCTTCTGCAAATGAAATTGTATTCCGTGTGACTGCTGAAAGAATTTTAGACTTCCAGAAGTAAAGGAAATTTAAACCTGATATTACAGATATTTACAGATACTTTCTTTTAGATTTGGAAGGCCGAAAGTTTTAGCTATCAGTCGAATATTAATGTTCAGAGATTATTAATCTATAAGCATTACTACAGTCATCTCACTTTTTAAAATAATTGTGGTTTGTAGAAATTTAGTTTTAGTGATCTTCACCATTATTTTCTGAAGCAACATATTACATGTAACGATGGGGAAACCCTCACCCAGAATTCACAAATCAAATTTTCTTTTTGATGAGAAGAAAGTTGAAATCATTTTGTCTAGAAAAGTACCATATTCCATTTTTCAAAAACCTTCTCTTGTGGTGTAATCAGTATTTCTTGTTGATCATGTGAGAGTTAAAATTAAATTTATGTCCACTCATATTATTTAGGAGTTTCCGTTTTTGACTAAAACCATGGTATTTGTTACTTCCTAATCTATATGTGAAATCAAGTTTGTGTGGTGAAGCTTCACTGTGGAAAACGAAGATTCATATAAGTCTATAACTCTTGAATATGTGGAAGTAAGAGATAGTTAAAGGTACTCTCAGTATCTTAAGATTTCGAGGTTTAGCTAAATCTTTTTTGATGATTACATCATTCACAATTTTCTGACATCAAATTGGGTGACAATATAGATTTTTTGTTTTATACAAATATTGTATTTTTTCTTCCTAATTTTATATCTTTCATATCTTGATTCACATCCTTTGTTGCTTGGTAGACATCACTGGCCTATCACATTCTTGGCTTCTTCATCTTCCCAATTTCAGAGTCCTATTTTTTTCTGGATGCATTCATCCAAAAATTGCATTCTTTTGTGACAGTGTTTGGGCCTGTGCTTGGCTCTTTCTGAACTTTTCTGCCCCTAGGTATCTTTTCTTAGATATGATACCTAAGCCACATGACATATTCCAAACCCAGCCATATTTTGAACCCAAGTGTCACACATCATATGTAGTCTTCTCTTTTCCCAAATAAGTTGGCTTCAAAAACTGGTTTCTTCAAAAAATGGGTTGTGTTCAAAAAGGATTGTGAAAAAGCTGATATTTTTCTCAGTCCTTCTGATAATAATGTGACTAATCATCAAGGTAAAATTTGTATTGCTTGGCCGGCGCCATGGCTCACTAGGCTAATCCTCTGCCTGCGGTGCCGGCACCCTGGATTCTAGTCCCAGTTGGGGGGCCGGATTCTGTCCCAGTTGCTCCTCTTCCAGGCCAGCTCTCTGCTGTGGCCTGGGAAGGCAGTGGAGGATGGCCAAAGTGCTTGGGCCCTGCACCCACATGGGAGGCCGGGAGGAAGTACCTGGCTCTGGCTTTGGATGGGCTCAGCACCAGCTGTAGTGGCCATTAGGGTAGTGAACCGATGGAAGTAAGTCCTTTCTCTCTGTCTCTCTCTCTCTCTGTCTCTCTCTCTCACTGTCTAACTCTGCCTGTCCAAAAAAAAAAAAAAAAAAAAAAAAGTATTGCTCTTCTTGTTAGCCATCACAAAGCACACCAGACACCGGAGTAAG
The DNA here is from genome assembly GCF_964237555.1 of Oryctolagus cuniculus. Classification (NCBI taxonomy): domain Eukaryota; kingdom Metazoa; phylum Chordata; class Mammalia; order Lagomorpha; family Leporidae; genus Oryctolagus; species Oryctolagus cuniculus. The sequence continues at coordinate 51,248,193 of NC_091434.1, forward strand.
GGAAAGGGTTTATTGTTTATTGGGGGAAAACCCAGCAGAGGGATGAAGGGGAGGGATGAAGAAGGATAACGAGAGAAAGAGAGTATGAGAGAGAGAGAGAGACAGAGACAGAGAGACAGAGGAGAGGAGCTAGTGAGAAGAGAAGATAGAGCAGAGAGAAGAGAGATGAGAGGAGGAGAGGAGAGCAGATGAGAGGAGCCAAGAGAGCAGGAGAGAAGAGCCAAGAGAGCCAAGTGTTCAGGAACAGGTCCTTTAAAAACTTTGCCCGAGGGTGAGCAGGGAAGCAGGAGCACGAATAGGATGGGGGTGGAGCTTGACAACGGTGGTTGAGCCGTGTGGCCACCTGGCTTCCAGCAATGGCGGGGGTGGGGAGGTGGGGTTGGGCCTAGGATGTAAATCAGTGTACAGATCGCACCATAGATAAAACTGTGCCATTTTCCTAACACTTCCTTTGATGAATCGAAATATATTTTTCTTTGAATACAAGTATATTATCCACAGAGAAGTTACTTAGTCCTTTATGTACTAAAAGCATCACAGAACTATTTAGTGATTATCACTCAATTCTTTTTTACTTTTTTTTTTTTTTTTAAGATTTATTTATTTATTTGAAAGGCAGAGTCAGAGAGAGGCAGAGAGAGGGAGAGAGATCTTCCATCTGCTGGTTCACTCCCCAAATGGCTGCAACAACCAGAGCTGGGCGGATCTGAAGCCAGGAGCCAGGAGCTTCTTCCGGGTCTCTCACGTGGGTACAGGGGCCCAAGTGTCTGGGCCATCTTCTAGTGCTTTCCCAGGCCATAGCAGAGAGCTGGATCGGAAGTGGAGCAGTTGGGTTGCTGGCGCTGCAGGTGGCGGCTTTACCTGCTATCCCACAGTGCCGGCCCCCACAATTTTTTCGTTAATCCCCAGAAGAGTTTAGGTTTATCCTCAAGTGTTTCTTGGGATTTGCCATCAAATTCTCTTCCAACTCATTTGGCAGAGACCCAGCAAGCACCCAAGAGGAGATAAAGCTTCTCTTTCTCCTCTAATTTATTTGTCATGGATATTTGCTGTGGCCCTGGAATGTTGGGGAAGGTATGCAGGTGGAAATTCAAGACAATAAAAATCACCGTGAGAATGCTGTGGACAGAGAAGGTATTGCACTCTAGCTTCTGGATGGCCCTGGTGTCTGAATTTCTCTACCAGAAGCAATGCTTCTAACTGTGCCAGCTTCCTCCACATGTCAAATCATCTTCCTAAATTCCACGATGGATCAGTATTCAAGAAATTTTGGTTTGAAGCGTGTCATAGAGTTTTAGGAATTACAAACAAGCTACCTACCCCTGTTATCTCCTTTCCAAATACTTAGATTTGTGAGCAGCGTTTCCCCTCCCAGGATCACACTTTCTCTGTGAATTCTATTAGGATAAGAGCATCATTATCCTCCACTCCATAGCAAATTCCACCAGACTGACTCGTAGAAATAAGCCCTAGATTTACAGGCTCTCCCCTGGATTCTGTGTTTATGAATGGAGAGTATGTTAAAATTTTTTCTTTTCTGGTTTGCTTGATTTGTCATTGACAGGTTGCATGTCTTGACTCAGTGTTCAACATTTCACTCTTAAGATTTTCATGATTTTGTGTAGATTCTATAGTATATCAATTATTAATCTGCATTGAAGTTCTTAATGAATAAAACAGTATTTTGGGTAATTTCCTCTGGTATTTCAGACATGACTACTAACAATACACAGTTTAATTGTAAAATCATCTAGTAGACACACCAAAGCAGAAAAGAACTACCCATTCCTTGATTATTCCCAAAATACACTATTTTATATTTAGAATTTTTTTGGGTTCAGTGGCTGAATTCCTTCCTCTCTTAGACATTTGAAAGGATCCTCTCATTGTTGGCTTTGAAGTTCCTAGTAATATAGTTTCACAAATATTTCTCTGATCTAATTTCTAGTTATAGCTCATCTGTCACATTTTGGAGGTTTTCCCTCCCCCTCCCTTGATTTTTCTCTCATTCCATTTTTGTGTTTATTTCTCTCTATGAAGTCAGCCTTTACTGTAATAGTTTGCTGTGAAAGCATTTTTTTTTTTTGCATCTGGCCTGTTTTTATGATTCATGACAAAAAATTCATCTTGGGCCTCTAATGGTGTATTTTAAAATAGTCTCCAGACTTCCTGTGGTTTACTTTATTCAAAACTATTCCTTTTACTTCATTTAAAAAAATAATGGCCACATTTCCATAAGCTCTCTTTCTTAACCTTAACATTAAGTTGTTTTGTACAGTATTCCTTCTTTTGCCAAATACTGGGTTTAATTGCTATATACAGTGAATAGAAAGACATGGGTACCCATGAAACCGCCTGCACCAGTTCCTGCTCAAATCTGCCTAGACCCTGAAAATCCAGTTTTAGGAAACAGATGTCTATAATATCCTGTATTCTTGCATTCTGATATGCATTCCGTCTGTCTATGAAGAGGACAAAAAATCAAATTCACATTATTGCTTCATCACTATTTCACTTTCTTATGTAATAATCCATAATAATTATATGCTATTCAGACTGTTTTACTTAACAAATTTGCTTATAACATGCAGAATAAGATGTATATTCTTTGACAACAATAATTGTCTTACCTTCTTTTACTGTTCACCTAAACTGTCCCTTTGCTTTTGCCATGTGGTTCTTCCTAAATGGTATCATTACATGAGCCTATACATTTTCCCAGATCTTCCTGGGACACCTTTCCCTTTCTTCTTCATTGTTCATCCATTCAAATATCATCAAGGTATCCTCACTGTAATTGAGATGTTAGCTATAAGCCACTCTCCAGTCAAATCCTTCCCCTAAGTCTGTGATCTTTTATCTTCTATATAATTCTGTGGTGCTCTGTGTGAGTCCAGATATGGGAGTCAGCCTCATTCATGTACACAACAAAGTCCACTCATGCCAGGTGTTTGGGAATGTAATAATTTAAATGAAGATTTAGGGTTCTAGAAAGGGTCACTTTTTTTTTTTTTTTGAAAGGCAGAGTGGACAGTGAGAGAGAGAGAGACAGAGAGAAAGATCTTCCTTTTGCCATTGGTTCACCCTCCAATGGCCGACGCGGCCTGCACACTGCGCTGATCCGATGGCAGGAGCCAGGTGCTTCTCCTGGTCTCCCATGGGGTACAGGGCCCAAGTACTTGGGCCATCCTCCACTGCACTCCCGGGCCACAGCAGAGAGCTGGACTGGAAGAGGGGCAACCGGGACAGAATCCGGCGCCCCAACCGGGACTAGAACCTGGTGTGCCGGCGCTGCAAGGCAGAGGATTAGCCTAGTGAGCCACGGCACCGCCCAAGGGTCACATTCTGAAAGACCAATTTCTTTATTTCAGTTTCCTTCTTCTCCATCTCTTCTCAATCATTCCCATTCTCTTTCTGTCTTCACACCTTACCTTCTATGAGGAAAAAAATTTCCTTATATCATATGCTTTTGTAGCTGATCTCACTTTTACAGTGCTTTCTCCTATTCTCTCAGCAGCTTAGCAAAATATATTCTTGCCTTTAAGTATTGTATTTTCCTAATGAAAATCCTACTGAATAAAATGATCTTTAGCTCACTACCTGACACTATTTTTTTAAGTGCTCACAATGGTCTAGTTAGTGGGGTAGACATTGATTATGTAGTGAGGAAATCAGAAACAAGGTTTATACATTCATGAAGTTTTCAATTCACCGTGATCCAAATAGCAATAAGTAATTATAAATCATTTGATTTGAATTCCAAATTTGATATGGAAGCCATTCCTATGTACTACTCTAGTATCAAGTACACTGTTATTCCTATAAATAACCATGCATTATTATTATCATTGATGATTTGTAGATTTTCTCTACTATTCTGTAAACTTTCAAAAGATGAATGATGTCTTATTGCATTCTGTGTTCTTGGAGTCGAGCATAGCACCTGTATGTAGATTGCTTGACTGTAGTAGATATTCAATAGATATTTAGCGTTTTTTGAGTGAGCCTTTAAATTTTCAGCGTAGGGGTCAGCACTGTGGTACAGCAGGTTAAAGCCCCAGCTTGAGGCGCCAGCATCTCATGTGGGCATAGGCATCCCATGTGGACGCTGGTTTGAGTCCTGACTGCTCCGCTTCTGATTTAGCACTCTAGTATGGCTTGGGAGAACAGTGGAAGATGGCCCATGTCCTTGGGTCCCTGCACCTGCATGAGAGACCTGAGAGAAGTTCCTGGCTCCTGGCTTCGTATCAGCTCAGCTCTGGCCATTGTGGTCATTTGGGAAGTCAACCAGCAGATGGAAAACCTCTCTCTCTGACTCTACTTCTCTCTGTAACTCTTTCAAATAAATTAAAAAATGGATCTTTAAAAAAAGTTTCAGCTTAATGATTGATATATTTGCATTGCTGTATTTTATTAATTAAGTGGGAAATACTGCCTTGAAACTTTATTAAAATATTAGTAAATAAATGATGCTCAAAGAATGAATTTTTCACAATTCCTTCTATGTGTTTTCTAACATAATTTTACTGATTTAAGTAATGTTAATTTCTTGGTTGAATTTATGGTTCTCATATCATATTTCTAACCCTTTCTAAATACAGGAATTCCTATACCTTCATCACATTATATGTATTCAGAGTCAGAGGTAAGGTGGTTTTTATGAGACCATGGAAACACTTATGGCTTCCACTATTCCATATATGTAGGGATTAAGAAAGTTCAGGGCTCTAAAGGCAATTCTGGTTGTGGACTAGGTTAACACAACTTTTCCAGAGGTTCCAAACTCAAAGAAGGGCTAGTTTGGAAAGGAGGCTTGCAATAAGGAAAGTTGAATGTTAATGTATTCTAGAAGATGATGAAATCTCTTATCTTATTAATTTGGCAGTGCTGAGTTCCTCTTCTGTAGAATGCAATTTCCTTTCTAAAAGATATGAGGCATCTGTTCCCACTTAGAACCAAAAGGAGAATTCCTCAGCTACATCAGCTAGTCAGGCCTACTCAGTGCTCAAATTCCACTTACTGTTCAGGATATTTTACTCACATAGACAAGTTAGTGCATCTAGTGTTTCACATTATTTATTGCAATTATAAGTACCTGCATCTTTGCAAGTTCATTAGGATTTTTAAAACTGCAATAAAAGTGTATATGTATATTATTAATTTAAGTTGAACAAGATGGCTAGAAAATTTTCTTCAGTCAGATCAATTGAAAACTCTTGAAAAAGTTTCACAAAGCAAATATAAATATATGTATATATATACACACATATATTTTGATGACCTCTTTCTTTTAGTATTACGTGGTTACAAAACATACACGACAGACTATTATTTTCTTATGAAGCTAAAATATATCATAAAACACAATCCAGCTCTCTGTTTCAAAATTTACAGTCAACAGGTACTGACCATTTGTTTTCTATCTTCTCCTTTGAGAAAATTCTTGCTCAAAAAGAAAACTTTTGTTTCCTAGCTGGGTAAAACTATATAAACTCCCTCTGTACTTACTTATTGGAACTGACATTCATATTCTCAGTGTGTGTCAGACTGTATTTTTTTCTTTTTTATTGCTCTTTTATTTCTTGAATTGTTCAGAAAACTCTCCGGTGCTTTTGAGCTTACTGTTTTTAGAGGCTCATGAGTATTGCATCATAGCAACATGGTTTCTTTCAGGGAAGAAGGCCTTTGGGTGTCCACACCCTTTTCTGTAACCATCTGGTTTGCAGATGATAAATACAAGCATTGGATTGTCCCTTCCTTCTTCCTTCAAAGAGCTGAGAAACAAATTGGGACTAAAATTCTAATCTGGTGATCTGTAATCTATTAATTTTCATCATGGTGTCAAGTTCTTTAAGAATCAGTTCTGCAGCTATGTATTTTTTAAAGGCTGAGCATAAGATACCTATAATATACTTGCAGGATGTTTTCCATGCTGCTATAATGTCTTCATTCTTTCCTAGAGCCCAGCTGTGTCTTACTCCTTTTTTTTTTTTTTTTTTTTTTTGACAGGCAGAGTGGACAGTGAGAGAGAGAGAGACAGAGAGAAAGGTCTTCCTTTGCCGTTGGATCACCCTCCAATGGCTGCCGCTGCAGCCGGCGCACCGCGCTGATCCGATGGCAGGAGCCAGGATCCAGGTGCTTTTCCTGGTCTCCCATGGGGTGCAGGGCCCAAGCACCTGGGCCATCCTCCACTGCACTCCCTGGCCACAGCAGAGAGCTGGCCTGGAAGAGGGGCAACCGGGACAGAATCCGGCGCCCCAACCGGGACTAGAACCCGGTGTGCCGGCGCCGCAAGGTGGAGGATTAGCCTATTGATTACTCCTTTTTCATAGCCCATTTTAACACCGTCTTTCTCTTTGAAGTCTTTCCTAATGAGTCTAACTTCCATTGATCTCTTTTTCATTCCCTGGAATACCTGCCTTCACACAACATCAAGATGTATATTTGTTTAGCTGTTCCATGTGTGTGCTGGGTTCTGCAATCAGATTGTAAGTTGTTTGCAGACAGGGTTCTTTGTGTTTTGTGTTCACAACATAAGGGACACAATAGTTCTTCAGAAACTAGTTGTAGGAGAAATACTACCTACATTAATGCCACCAAAGAATCCTCATTAAGTTATGGAAAAATCCGCAGAAAGTACTTAAATAGGAAATATAATCTCAATTGCAGGGTCAGGGTTGGCCTTTACACAGCTTTGGTCCAAATTAGAAAGCAATGCCACTGCTGAGCAACCCAGCACTAGGGGACAGGAACTTTATGCAAATGAAAAACATTCCTTCCTCTGTAGGTGCTGCCCCAGCAGGGATCATAGCATGACTAGGAGTGCTTGGATTGAATATCAACTTGAACTTCCCTCCCTGAGTTGGAGCCTCTGTGACATATGCAAGCAATACACAGCAGCTCTCCAAACAGGATACTTCATGGTACTAGAATCTGCTAATATTGCAAACCCTGTGTGACATGAAGGCGGAGGCTCAGCTCCTGAGAATTTTATGTGTTAAATATTGAGAGGGAGATGTAAGAAGTCATGACCTTTGTGAAAAAGATTTATTTAAGGATATGAGTTTTCAATTGGCATATGAAAATAATATTGAAGAGAATGAATAAACCAGAGAATGGGCATTTATCTAAATGAGATAAGGTGTGTAACGTGTGAGTAACAGAGTGAAGAAAATAACTGAATCTGAAGGTGAGGATGAATTTGTTATTGGGCCATAGCGTAACTGAGAACAATTGTTGAGTTTGCAGGAAGGTGACATAGTTGAAGTACCTTTTAAGAAGATTCAGTATCTAGAATTAAAATAGATTGCAGAGTAATAATAGCAGAAAGAAAGTGTAGGATGTCTGTGGCATTGAGAGCTGAATTAAATGGGGAATGATGGAAGTAAAATATACAGATAAATTATTAGTCAATTCCAAGTGATCATAAAATCTGAAATTATGTTGTATAGGTTAAATAAATGGACTGGATAGTAATTATTTAAATTACCATTCTTTCATGAGTAAGCATTAGTATAATAGTAATTACTATTTTGTGGCTACCATTTATTTAGTGCCTAATAATTGCATGGAGTTACTAAGCCCGTGTACAATATAGTCTTATATATGAAGCACCTGTAAAATGTTAATGTGATATTAATAAAATCTCATCAATATAAGTTCAAAATGTTATTCTTATTGTAGAATCATTGATTTCCTTAATCTATGATATACCTATGGTTTTTCTGGCATGTAAGCTAACTTAAAAAATTATCCACACTCTATAATTCTGAAATCTGTAAGGGTATTTCCTAAGGATAATACATTAGTCACTGGTGATACATGAGATAATTTCAGGTAGCATGCAACATTTTGTATTTGATTATATAGCTTATCCAATTTTTTAAATGTTCATTTATTTGTTTGGAAGGCAGTTACAGAGAGAGAAGGAGAGACAAAAACAGACAGAGGGAGGTCTTCAATCCACTGCTTCTCTACCCAAAATGCTACAGTGTGGGCCATGTTGAATCCAGGAGCCAGAAGCTTCATGTGGTCTCCCACGTGGGTGCAGGGGTCCAGGGACTTGGGCCATCCTTTGCTGCAATTCTAGGCACATTAGCAGAGAGCTGGATCAGAAGCAGAGTAGCTATAACTCAAACTGGTGCCTATATGGGATGCCAGAATTGCACGCAACAACTTAACCCATTAAGCCACAATGCCGGCCTCAGTTTATCAAATTTAATTTTTACATAGACTGAGGTTTAAAGAGGAATAAATCAGAGTAACATAAATTTTAATGACTAGTATACATAAAATTGTAGGTGACATATGCAGATACAAAAACTATAATTATGGTGAGTTAGTAGACACTTGTATGGGTAATACTAATCTGCAGTCTATATATATCAAACGTGTTCAACATTTATCTGAAAAACAAGAAAACAAGGAATTTGGAGAATTATACATACTATGATATATCTAGGATGAAGAATAACTTGTTTCATACCAGAAAAGATTTTACTACCTTAGATAATTTTTTTAAAAGATTTATTTTATTTATTTGAAAGACAGAGTTATAGAGAGAGGTAGAGGCAGAGAGAAGTTGTCCATCTGCTGGTTCACTCCCCAGATAGCTGTGACGGCTGGAGCTGCGCTGATCCGAAGCCAGGAGCCAGGAACTTCTTCCAGGTCTCCCACTCTGGTGCAGGGGCTCAAGGACTTGGCCATCTTCCACAGCTTTCCTAGGCCATAGCAGAGAGCTGGATCAGAAGAGGAGCAGCTGGGACTAGAACCAGGGCCCATATGGGATGCCTGCACTTCAGGCCAAGGTTTTAGCCTGCTGCACCACAGTGCCAGCTCCCCCTTAGATAATGTTTTAAAAATTATTTTCATCTATAACATCAAAACATATGACTAAAGCCTATGTCTTTAAGAATAGTAGTCTATGTCCAGTCCAGTTATAGCTTATCAAGTGAATGCAATGTTTGCAATATTTACTCAGAACAAGGAAAATCTCATTTTTTATTATATAAAATATATTTTATCTCAGCATAAACAGAAGAGATTCCCAATAAGAGTTTGACAATATTTATAAAATGACCATCATCAAAACATCTCAGGTTCTCTTCCTTGGTTTGATCAAGCTCAATTGTTGCTCTTTGATTCTTTACATAGATTTCATTACAAAATCAAGCAAATAGGGGCTGGCGCTGTGGCTCACTTGGTTAATCCTCCACCTGCGGCGCCAGCATCCCATATGGGCACCAGGTTCTAGTCCTGGTTGCTCCTCTTCCAGTCCAGCTCTCTGCTGTGGCCCAGGAGGGCAGTGGAGGATGGCCCCAGTGCTTGGGCCCTGCACCCGCATGGGAGACCAGGAAGAAGCACCTGGCTCCTGGCTTCGGATCAGCGCAGCGCCGGCCGGCCATAGCGGCCATTTGGGGAGTGAACCAATGGAAGACCTTTCTCTCTGTCTCTCTCTCTCACTGTCTATAACTCTACCTGTTAAATCAATAAAAAACAAAAAGGGAAAAGAAAAATCAAGCAAATGAAACACATTGGAAAACTGGATTTCTTTAAGCATAAAAGAGTTGGGTTCATCACCAAACTGTATAATATCTTAATTCAATTAACTAAGCAGTTAACTTTATGTACAGGTCAGCATATACCTTAAGAATTAAGGAGAAATTTAGCAGTGCTTTTCTCTTTTAATGTAGCACAGGTTAATTTCAAGAGTTTGGAGGAAATTTGAAGAGTGAGAATGTGCTAAGTTAAAAACTTGTTTTAACCATGCGATCTTTGTGACTATATAAACTTATTCTATTTTACTGAGTGAAGGAAATATTTAAGGAACTACAAATAAACCATCCCATCAGATGGGCACTCTACTATATATCAACAACTTAGTTTCTGGTTAAAGTGATGGGTAGAGTGTATCTCCTGTGGTCACATAAATAAGGCTTTGAAAACCAACTCTTCACTAGCTTGGAGTCATCATTTTCCTTTTGTGTGTAAGATAGGACAGCACTGCCTACCTCAAGTAGTCGTGGGCAATTATCAGATGGCATCTGACAGGCTGTCTAGTTTAAAGTAAACACTTAATAAATAAGTGGTCCTTATTATTATTACTAGTGACCTGTAGCATTTTAATTCATCAATATTTTCAACGGTCAGTTCCACATTACTTTTCTAATTTATTTCCAACTCAGCATCAGACCATTTAGAATCTATAGCTTATATCACCCAACTTCATGTTATCTGTCTCCCATTTCTGCCTTTCCATGCCTGCATTACTTCCCAAGAAAAGTCACTTGCAGCACATGACTATTAAAGGGAATGGGTGTTACTACTTTATACTTCCTTTTAATAAAAGAATGATGATTCATACTTTTTAAGTTTAAAATAATCAAGGTACAAATTTTGAATACATTTATTTTAAAGAATATTTGTATCTACATCAACTAAAAGGCTATATTTGTGTAGTGGTTAACAGTTAATATGCTTTCTTATCTAATTTATCTCATTTCATTTCAGATGAGAATTAGTAAACCTGTTTTCTACTGAAAGGACAGTCTTAGAGAAAAAGTGGCTTAGTCAAAATCTCCCTGATGATAGTTGCGGCAACTGAGTCTTCTGCTGGCAGAAACTTTTTCCTAGTATACTTTGAACAGCTACAATGAGAAATAGGTTCATAAAATGATAGGGAGGGGGCAAATACAATAACCTGAAAGGAAAGTGGTATGAAAATATAAAACTGACTATAACTATACAAACTGGGCAAAGATCAACTTCCAATTCTCTTTCTTCCTTTATATATGTGTGTGGATGTTTTTAAACTTTCTGTATCTTTATCATGAGCTTTGTTGAAGTGCAATGGTATCTATGTTTAGCTTTCTGTTCTGTAAACACATCTTTCATGCATAATAAATTTGTTAATCCTCATAACAACTTTGTAATACATATAAGACAAAATAAAGAAGGCAACACCCAAGAAATGACTCTGGAATGAGAATCAGAGGGCTCCAATCAGCATTAAGGCCTTGGCTATGTGCTTAAGAGTGCTGGAACATTTTTTGTTTGCTTCTTACTCAATATGATATTGGATAGAATGTGATTATACATTAAGGTCAGTTCTATATTTTGGTATCAGTGAATTTTTTTAAAACTTTGATGCTTATTTTAATTTTTTGCTTTTTACAGGTAGATAATTTAAAAATTCCAACCAATTGTGCTTTGAATGTGCTTCTTTTTTAAAAAAAAAAATATACTTTTTTGGGCTGGTGCCATGGCTCACTTGGTTAATCCTCCACCTGCGGTGCCGGCATTCCATATGGGCACCGGATTCTAGTCCCGGTTGCTCCTCTTCCAGTCCAGCTCTCTGCTGTGGCCCGGGAGGGCAGTGGAGGATGGCCCCAGTGCTTGGGCCCTGCACCTGCATGGGAGACTAGGGGGAAACACCTGGCTCCTGGCTTCAGATCAGTGCAGAGCCCACTGTAGCAGCCATTTGAGGGGTGAACCAACGGAAGGAAGACCTTTCTCTCTGTCTCTCTCTCACACCGTCTAACTCTGCCTGTCAAATTAAATATATATACATATATATATACATATATATATATACTTTTTTAGTGTTGTAAGTTTTAGGTGTACAGAAAAATATCAAAAAGAGTACAGAGGATTTCCAAATACATCAGACTCAATGTTTCCTTCTCTTAACATCTTACATTCATTCACAACCAATGAACCAATAGTGATATGTTATTATTAACTGAAGTCCATACTTTTTATCAATCTCCTTATATTATTAGCTAATGACCCTGTTCAGGATCCTGTATAGGATACCATAGTGCATTTTGTTGGCATGTCTCCTTAGGCTCCTCTTGGGTGTGGTAATTCCCCTGACTTACCTGGTTTTTGATGACTCAACAGTTTAGAGGACAATGAGCCAGGTATTTTATAAAACATTCCTCAATTAAAATATGAATTTTTTTCCATGATGAGACTGGAGGTGTGTGTGTTTTGGAGGAAACTCTCATGTCAAGTGCAACTATCAGCAAGATTTTTCACCCGTGATGTTCAACTCAGTCACCTGGCTAGGGTAGTGTTTGTCACCTGTCTCCAATAAAAATGTTCCATTTTTCCCTCTCTCCATCCTGTAATGTTTCGGAAGAAGTCATCATGTAAACTCACACGAAGGAGTGGAGTTATTCCCCATTTTTCTTTAAAGGTTGACTTTTAATTCTGCACACACTTGTCTAATTAATTAACATTATTGTGGACTAACAGATATTTTATGCTTTTGGTGAAAATCTAGTAGTATTTTGCTTATTTTGTTGCTCAAATTATTCCAGTTTTGATTCATAGAAGTTCTTTTAATTGGTTCCTGTACTTCCTTGATATATCCTGATTATGTTGGTATTTTTGTCTGTTTGTTGTTAGTACTTTCTTGCTTCTTGACTTGGTAAGATACTCTGGGCTCATCTTGTATCTTTCCTGGCCTAATCATATGAATTACTCATTTTTCCAGAGTCCTATCTATTTTATTGGAGCCTGATATCAAAAACCATAATCTGAGATGTAGGTATGTTCATTGTTACTTGAAAGTTACTGCTTCTGTCCCCTCTTAATTGTCACAGCAAGAAAATGTATGCATGTATACCGATATGTATACGCACATATCTAAAATATTTAAATTAAATGTATTTTATTAATTTTTTGGAAGCATGAATCATAGAGTAGCCTTGATTTTTACAGTGGCTCTTCCCTAATTTTTCATATGAAATATAAAACAGAAGGAAGTCAAAATATACTAACAAATAGGATAAAGGTAGAGGTAGGCAAAGCTTAAAGCTAATATCTTAAAAATGCACCCTAAGCCAAAGGTTCTTGCCTGGAATCCTCAGACTGAATTAGTTCTGTACATGTATTTTGTTTCACTCACACTGTACTTTATAAAATCATTTGAATTATTTAACTGGCATTTAGAAACCCCAAGATGTCAGTGCAAACACTACTTTTTAGATTCTCTTTAAAATTTGTCAGTTCAAAGAAACATTGGACCCACTTTATTGATGCACCAGTTCCCTTGGGCTGATGGTGGTTCATATCTTGGGGGAAGATTGCTCAAGATCCAATTCACCAGCCTATCAACCCAAGCCCATTTCTGTCTCACTGTGTGCAGAACACTGCCAAGACCGCTCAGGTTCCACCCACTGGGTACTGTTGTTTCTCATGTAGTAAAAAGAAATGAAAATACTTCTTTACCCATGTCTAAACAGTTAGGAAAACGAGAGAAAGTATTTTCCACTGCCTAAGTCAAAATTTCCCCTATTGTTAAAATATGCATTGTGACTGCAGCAAAATAATGCTACTTAACACTCTAGTGTGAATTAAACCCAACTCAGTAATTTGGACTTTGGTTCTAATACTTGGTTCTCCAAGGATGTCCAGAACTTAAATCTTCCCTCCTGGCACTTCTACAAAATGACTTCATTAAGTAGCATGAACCAACATAGAATCTGAATTTTGGTGTGGCTTTGATATATATGTTGTTATTATATGGTCTAGGTTTTAAAATTTTAGAGTAAAACTCTCATGTCAGAATAGAATTTTATTTTTTTTCACAGTTTTTACATGTCGTACTGCTTGTTTCATGTAAAAGGCCAATAATAAATAATTCAGTCAACCACATTTTACTGCTATATTTAAAGCACAATGTTTGAGTTCTTGTTTTTAGGGATCAGTTCAGTTAAATATATTCAGAATGGGCATTAATGAAGAAATTATTTATTATAGAATTTAGCTTTTGTCTGCTAAAGATAAGGAATATAAATTCAACATTTTTTGACATTTATTTGTTTTTCAAAATGATGAATATATGAGATGATGAGAAGTTTAGGCCATCAGCTGATAAAAAGTGAAAATGAAGTACAGATTGTAAGTAGCCAGAAGTGAAGCAGCTTTTAGCTTGCTATGTTTTACTGATTGAACCAAAATAAATGTGCATGACCACCAGATAGAGGTTGTATGGCAAGCAGATGGAAAAATGGATTATAATTATCTAAATAACAGTGAATTGAGTTTAAATTCCAAGTTTGAAAAAAAATAGTATAATAGTATGAAATAAAATAAATAAATGTTGTGTAAAATAACATTAAAAGCTACAAAAAATCAGGTTTCCAAACTTGACAACTTCTCTCCCATTTTAATTGTTAGCACCATAAGATTTGCAGTGTTCATGTTTGTCTATATATATAAGTATACAAACATAAGTTTTCTTTGTGTTTATACCTGTATATTTTATGGGCAGGTATGCACTTATAAAAGGAAAAAAAAATTTACAGCTGCCCAATGTGAGTATATTTGTATAACAATCTAGTTAATAGAAAATCTATCCTTAATACATGCATATGGAACTGTTTAATATATAAATATATATAAACACTTAAACAGATATTTTTTTATGTGGTCAACATAATATGGTCTACAAAATGACAAGTTGACTTTTTACACAATAATTTCCTGGGAACATATGCAATTTAGGTTAGCATTTTAAAAAAAGCATACCTGTTGAATATGAATGTGACTTAACCATTAATGATGTCTCTGCACTTTCAACACCGAGAAACCAGTGCTTGAATCAGTACCTACCTCAGTAGATCTTGTGCTACCAATCATTTTATTCTAAAACCCACCTGAACACAACACATCCAGGCAATGGCTGGCACAGATGAGACTGTTTCTCTGCTCATCTTCACTTCTGATGACAAAAGCAAACATCTGTGTTAATACTGTCTGGCTTCAAATCCAGAACCTATCATTTTCAAGGTGTGACACTTACTTTGAGCCTTTGTCATGGATATGGGGGTTGTGTGAAATCAGGAATGTAAAAAAGGACAACACTTAGCACATACAAAATATTTAACAAATGCAAACTTTTATGGTATTTCTGTTTGTACCACTACCATGATTACTGTCAATTTAAACAAAATTGTTTTAAGTTGAATTCTTTCATTTTCATAGATCTATAAAATGAAAAAGACCAACTTTTAAATGCTGAGTCACCAGTTCTTTGTCATTAATCCGGAGATTTTCAAACTGTAGATAAGGCCATAGTGTTTGTGAATGTCTAGGAGTGAAACAATTGAAAGGCATTAGCCTACAGATCATTAATAATTAATTTCCAGGTGAAACCATCTATAACTCTTCTGATTCATCAAGTGTTGGTGATTTGATCTCTTTAGCTTCTCTCCCCCTTTTTTTTGTGTGCATAGAGTTTCTTTCTCCTTTTCTCTGTCCATAGGCTCCTGAACTCATACTAGGCCCAGAGAAATGCCCAACTAACTGGATTGCTGCCTGGAGTCTTTTCCTCCTCTCTGATGTTAATTCCTTCTAGAATCTCAGGTGATTCAGTCATCCTTGTCTTCATTTCACAGCCCTCTAAGAAAAAGATTTTAGTGCTCTCACATCACCATAAATCAAGGAAACTACAATAATGTTAGTTGGTGTTTAGGATTTCTGTGACTGGAGATAGCCAACACTATCTGGCCTTTCTTCCACTTCTCTCTAGACAGAATATTCAATCAGTTTTAAGCATACCAATGTCTATACTGTTGTCCAAACATACTTCGTCTTCAACTCTTTTTTCTTTAAGTAATTGCTTAGGTTTTGCCCTAGTATTTACTTGTAAAACATCCAGCCAAAGAACATTCAATTAATACTGTTTTATTAATTTTTTCAATAAATTAGAGGCATATTTTAAATTATGTGAACAATTATATGAAATTAAATTTTTATTCCTCTGTATTTTGTTGAATGAATTTCACTTGTAGTTTTTAATACTCTTGTTCTTTTCAAAAATATTAAAGGCATTTATTTTAAATAAAAATTCAGTCAAATGATAAGAAAGTTAGAAGTATTTAATTAGTATTGAAGTCAGGGATTACTTATAGGACCACCTTAAATGTTTGAAATTCAGTTTCTCTGATTAACAGTTTTTTAAATACATAATCAGATTCATAACTTTTCCAAAAACAAGTTCCCTCTTTTTTCTTTCCTCTGACTTTCTGAAAGTCTGCACCAAAATGATACTGTTATTCTGGAATGTTGATGTGGTAGGAAACTTCTACTTACGTCTGTAAAAACTAGGCCATGATTACATATCATAAAAATAGATGTGAAACGTGGCTATTCTGGCCTCTTGAGGTCAGAATTTTGCCATGAGCATATTTAATCAGTACATCTCTGTGAATTATTTTTCAAACAGACATTTTAATAACAGATAATTAAATTATGAACCTTGGTGGATAAATTTACAGGTACCCTGTAAAAAATCTCATCTTCTGTATTAATCCAAAATTCAGTATTCATATTTATTTTGCTAATTACATTGTACTAATAGAAGTGACTTGTTTTTAATGTTCAAATATTTTCTGTGAGAAATATGTAATTACTGATTTACACGTAGTTCTCCCTTTTTTCTCTATTTTGTTTGCCAAGTGTAAGAAAGTAATCTAGGTAAAAGTTATTGTTATACAAATGATGAAATTCTCTTAGAACTGTAAAACCGACTGAATCATACTCATGTGTTTCAATGATTCAGTTCTTTAATGCATATTTCAGTAGAGTTGCCAGAGTTTTATGTTTTTGGACAAAAGAAAGTAGCCTTGATGTTTTTTTCTGAGTCCATTTGCACAAAAAGTCATCATATATTTCTTCTGCCCCAAGTCCAGACAGTCAGTCTTACTATACAGTTATTTATTTGTTTGTTTTTTTGAGAAGTAGAGTTACAGACAGTGAGAGGAAGAGACAGAGAGAAAGATGTTCCTTCCGTTGGTTCACCCCTCAAATGGCTGCTACAGGCGGCGCTGCACTGATCCGAAGCCAGGAGCCAGGAGCTTCCTCTGGGTCTCTCACATGGGTGCAGGGGCCCAAGGACTTGGCCATCTTCTACTGCTTTCCAGGCCATAGCAGAGAGCTGGATTGGAAGAAGAGCAGCCAGGACTAGAACCAGCGCCCATATGGGATGCTGGCACTGCAGGCGGAGGATTAGCCTACTGTACCATGGCGCCAGCCCCTTACTATTCAGTTTTGAACTCAGTTGCTGCCCTTGCTCAACTGAAATCCTCAGGGGTCAATGGCAGCTAAAGCCAACCTTTGAATGTAAACCTTTGTCTAATAAAATATCCTAAGATCCATTTTCTTTGAAGTTTGAGGACAATGTAATCCACTACAAATGTTTTGCCAGTTGAGAACTTTCAGTAAAATCAGATTTTCTCACTGAATTCCCATATGTTCATGAATTTTTAAAGAAAATTCAGAGAGTTTCAGGGTAAAAAGAAATACATTTTTTCTTTTTTCTTCTCTCTCTCTCTTTTTTTTTTTTTTTTTTTTTTTTTTTTTGGTGCTTTGTGTTTCATTTGCTGCTGGGTGGCACATAGACAAAGCAGCTTATTGTCCTGTTATGTGAACTTTACAATTCAGCTAGCTATCAATGTTATTTCCTATAACACAAGAAAGAACTTAAAATCACTTTTTAAGCTGACAGTGCTTAAAGATAACATTCCTTCTGATAGTGGGAATGAACCCCTAAAATCTATACAAAAATGTGGCCCTTTAAAGTTCCCCAGGAGCGTCATCTGGGGTGCCACATATGCTACTGGAATTTGGGGTGTCATACGATATCACCAAATGCTTATTAATAAATCCCCAATATTAATAAGCCCGAGAGGGTTCTTGCCTAATATTTAGAGAAGAATTGTAAATGCCGGCATTAATAAACGAGGTAGCATTTTGGTACATTTTAGGCTTTTATTTAGTGCAAAAGATACGTAGGAGAGTGAGAGCTTTATTTAAGAGACAGAGAGGTAAATATGGATTCATACAAGCACCAGGAACCAGCCACATGGAGGAGCATCTAGGCTAGGAAGCCTCTGGCAAGAGGCCAGGAAAAAGAGAAGGGGCAGGGACACACAGTGTCCCAGGCTTTTTTTTTTTTTTTTTTTTTAAAGGCAGAGTGGACAGTGAGAGAGAGAGACAGAGAGAAAGGTCTTCCTTTTGCCGTTGGTTCACCCTCCAATGGCCGCTGCGGCCGGCGCACAGTGCTGATCCGAAGCCAGGAGCCAAGTGCTTCTCCTGGTCTCCCATGCGGGTGCAGGGCCCAAGGACTTGGGCCATCCTCCACTGCATTCCCAGGCCATAGCAGAGAGCTGGCCTGGAAGAGGGGCAACCGGGACATAATCCGGCGCCCCGACCGGGACTAGAACCCGGTGTGCCGGCCCCGCAGGCAGAGGATTAGCCTATTGAGCCGCGGTGCCAGCCATGTCCCAGGCTTTTAACCTACTTCCAAAGGGGAGTGGTTAATTAACCTGATTGGCTGGTGGGCACCCAGGTGTGGCCAGGTAGGGGCATGAGATCACACAGGGGCGTGGCGAAGGCATGGTCTTCAAGCTCACAAACCTAATCGATTTTAGCCTATATGCCTGCCTACATCACTTCTAATAAGAATTGTAATTTAAAAATATTTTTATTTTCCTCATGCCTGTGCACAAATTCTACTTTTCTGAGCCCATCCCTGCTTATTTAAAATAACTCTGACTCCTCTCCTGAAATAATTCCCTTCCCTTCTGGCATGCCCTGTCTTTCCTATACTGCAGTTTCCTTTATCAAATTTGTCACTATCAGACATAAAAGGTTAAACTTGGGGCCGGTGCCGTGGCTCACTTGGTTAATCCTCCGCCTGTAGCACCAACATCCCATATGGGCGCCGGATTCTAGTCCCGGTTGCTCCTCTTCCAGTCCAGCTCTCTGCTGTGGCATGGGAAGGCAGTGGAGGATGGCCCAAGTGCTTGGGCCCTGCACCCACATGGGAGACCAGGAGGAAGCACTTGGCTCCTGGCTTTGTATCAGTGCAGCACCGGCCGTAGCAGCCATTTGAGGGGTGAACCAACGGAAGGAAGACCTTTCTCTCTGTCTCTCTCTCACTGTTTTTAACTCCACCTGTCAAATAAATAAAAAAAAGATTAAATATTTATTTTCTGTTTTCTTTTTTTAAATTTTATTTAATAAATATAAATTTCCAACATAC
This sequence comes from Oryctolagus cuniculus, assembly GCF_964237555.1. Lineage (NCBI taxonomy): Eukaryota > Metazoa > Chordata > Mammalia > Lagomorpha > Leporidae > Oryctolagus > Oryctolagus cuniculus. The sequence goes on from NC_091434.1 coordinate 51,267,250, forward strand.
CATTTATGGATTACAATGGCTTTTTCTCCCGCATAACTTCCCTCCCACCCACACCTCTCCCATCTCACGCTCCCTCTCCCATTCCATTCACATCAAGATTCATTTTCAATTATCTTTATATACAGAAGATCAATTTAATATATATTAAGCAAAGATTTCATCAGTTTTCACCCACACAGAACATAAAGTGTAAAATACTGTTAGAGTACTAGTTATAGCATTAATTCACATTGGACAACATATTAAGAGATCCTACATGAGGAGTAAGTACACGGTGACTCCTGTTGTTGACTTAACAATTTGACACTCTTGTTTATGGTGTCAGTAATCTCTCTAGGCTTAGTCATGAGTTGCCAAGGCTATGAAGCCTTTTGAGTTCGCCAACTTCGATCTTATTCCGACAGGGTCATAGTCAAAGTGGAAGTTCTCTCCTCCCTTCAGAGAAAGGTACCTCCTTCTTTGATGGCCCATTCTTTCTACTGGGATCTCACTTGCAGAGACCTTTCATATAAGTGTGTTTTTTTTTTTTTTTTTTTGCCAGAGCGTCTTGGCTTTCCATGCCTGAAATACTCTTGTGGGCTCTTCAGCCAGATCCGAATGCCTTAAGGGCTGATCTGAGGCCAGAGTGCTGTTTAGGACATCTGCCATTCTATGAGTCTGCTGTGTATCCCACTTCCCATGTTGGATCGTTCTCTCCCTTTTTTATTCTGTCAGTTAGCATTAGCAGACACTAGTCTTGTTTGCGTGATTCCTTTGACTCATAGACCTATCTGTATGATCAACTGTGAATTGAAATTGATCACTTGGACTAGTGAGGTGGCATTGGTACATGCCACCTTGATGGGATTGTATTGGAATCCCCTGGCACATTTCTAACTCTACCATTTGGGGCAAGTCCAATTTTTCTCTAATTTAAATGTAAACTCTTGAGGACTAAGTTTCTCTGACTGCGCACATGCATATCCCTAACACTGGTTTGACACCCAATATATATAAGGCACTTCATATATATGTTGGATGAATGGAAGCAAATATATTGAGTTTTTTTTAAATATGACTTGGGATTTGTTGCCTGCATCCATTATTCATGGTTACTTGTGCAAAGGCAGGGTTTTAGGCTGGTTTGTTCTTTAAATATTTGTTCATTTGTGAAAGTAAATGCAAGGCTGGCGCCGTGACTCACTAGGCTAATCCTCCGCCTTGCGGCGCCAGCACACCGGGTTCTAGTCCTGGTCGGGGAGCCGGATTCTGTCCTGGATGCCCCTCTTCCAGGCCAGCTCTCTGCTGTGGCCCGGGAGTGCAGTGGAGGATGGCCCAAGTGCTTGGGCCTTGCACCCGCTTGGGAGACCAGGAGAAGCACCTGGCTCCTGGCTTCAGATCAGCGCGATGAGCCGGCCGCGGCGGCCTTTGGAGGGTGAACCAACGGCAAAAGGAAGACCTTTCTCTCTGTCTCTCTCACACTATCCACTCTGCCTGTCAAAAAAAAAAAAAAAGTAAATACAAACGATATATATGAAATCTTTTCAGAAAAACTGTGGCTATTTAAATATGTCAGCAGTTCTTCTCTTTTCATTATTTGTTTGACCATTATGTCCCCCAACTCCTGCTAGATGTCAGGAATACAGCAACAAATAGAAAAGATATCCCTGTCTCTATGGATAGGATATTCTAGGAACTAAAGCAAAAATTTGGGAATGAAAATGATAAGTGGTTTTCAAAATAAGCACCCTTTTGAATTTGAGCGCATGTTAGGTGCTAAATAAATAATTGATAATAAATAAGTAAATGAAATTTTGAAATGCTAAATCAAAACTTAATCCGTTTTCACTTATTTCTGTAAGTGAAAAGTCAAATATTTTTCATAGACATTCTTCTTATGATATATCAGCACCTCAAAGGATTTGCAATGAATTCTCCACAAGCACAAATACACAGTTTCTAGCCACAAAAGCCAGCCATCTTTCCATGAATTACTAGACAAAGGAAAACTTTCATGCAAAACAGTAAGCCTATTCCCTTCAAAGATAAAGGAGTTAGGGTTGTTCTTGTCCATTGCTTTATTATCAATATCCAGGGCAGTGAGTCACACAGCCAAGATAGAAAAATGTGTTTTGTTGAATTAAACTGAAAGAGTAGAAAGAAGAAAAAGTATCTAATTCTGTGGCCAAAAAGACTTCTAAAATATCACAATACTGACATCTTACTTAATTATGACTCTTTTTCATCTTCCTTGGCTTCAAGGTCACCTATGCTGGTAAAAATTCATAGCTGATGCATGTAGAACCATTGAAAGAGCATAAGTTAAAACAAACAAACAAACAAAAAAATCAGAGACCATCATGCTTAGTAAAATAAGACAGGCCCAAAATGATAAATATCTTATGTTTTCTTTGATTTGTGGCAGCTAATATATAGAGTACAAAAAATGCAATGTGTGTAAGTGAAATTGACTCCTTGAGACTTGATTACTGTTTATAGCCATTGTCTATTCTCCTGGGGTACAGTGGTCATTCTACTTGTTGAATTCTTTATTTAGTGGAGGATTAAACCTGTGGCTATAAAGCAAATGAAAATTATTATTGTGAACAGTAAAAGATAAAAAAAGGAAGGAGGAAGGAGGGAGGAAGGAAGGGAAGTGTCAGGAGCTTAAAACTGTATATATGAAATACATGAAATCTGCTCTCTTTACATAAATTTAAAAAATCCAAAATATAAGCTGAATGAGGGCAACTTATTGTAATATAAACTTATTTATAATATTATAAGCATTGGGTTATATCATGTAGCAACATAATAAGTCTATTTGATAGTTAATTATTTTTTAAGGATTTTTTAATTTATTTGAAAGGCAGAGTTACAGAGAGGCAGAGGGAGAGAAAAAGAGAGAGAGAGAGAGAGAGAGAGAGAGAGAGAGGTCTTCCATCTGCTGGTTCACTCCCCAAATGGCTGCAACAGCTGGAGCTGCGCTGATCTGAAGCCAGGAACCACGAGCTTCCTCCAGGTCTCCCACGTGAGTGTAGGGGCCCAAGGACATCTTCCACTGCTTTCCCAGGCCACAGCAGGGAGCTGGATTGAAAGTGGAACAGCCGGATCTCAAACCAGCGCCCATAAGGGATGCCTGCACTGCGGAAGGAGGTTTTACTTGCTACGCCACAGTGCCGGCTCCAGTAGTTATAATCCAACCTCTTATTCTATGTTTTAACATGAGTGAAGTTTGAATGAATGTGTAATACAGATAAGTTGTTGTTGATTCCAAATTTAAATAATTTCCTATTCCACATACCACAATATTCCAAGTTGAAAGTAGGTAGGTGATTTATGAAAGTAAACATTATCTAGCACCTAAAAACTGTTGGGTGTAAAATAGGGAAGAGTGTTTTAAAAGATGAGAAATAGAGGAAATTTAATAAAACACTACTATTTTATCGACACCATTTCCTCTTTTTCTATACTTAAATTTTTCTTTTTTTTGACAGGCAGAGTGGACAGTGAGAGAGAGAGACAGAGAGAAAGGTCTTCCTTTTGCTGTTGGATCATCCTCCAATGGCCAGCATGGCCGGCGCACCGCGCTGACCTGATGGCAGGAGCCAGGTGCTTTGGTCTCCCATGGGGTGCAGGGCCCAAGCACTTGGGCCATCCTCCACTGCACTCCCGGGCCACAGCAGAGAGCTGGCCTGGAAGAGGGGCATCCGGGACAGAATCCGACGCCCCGACCAGGACTAGAACCCGGTGTGCTGGCGCCGCAAGGCGGAGGATTAGCCTAGTGAGCCACGGCACCGGCCTTATACTTATATTTTTTTAAAGATCTATTTATTTAAAAGGCAGGGTTACAGAGAGGCAGATGCAGAGAGAGGTCTTACATCCATTGGTTCACTCCCCAAATGGCCGCCAATGGCCAGAGCTGGGCCAATCCAAAGCCAGGAACCAGGAGCTTCCTCCGGTTTCTCACATGGGTGCAGGGGCCTAAGGACTTGGGCCTTCTTTTACTGCCTTCCCAGGCCACAGCAGAGAGCTGGATCAGAAGTGGAGCAGCCGGAACCATTCGGGATGCTGGGACTGCAGGCAGTGCCTTCCCCTGCTACTCCACAGTGTCGACCCCTATACTTACATATTTTTAGAAATATCTCCAAACCAATTCTCAAAACAAAAGAAAATAAGGATCTATTCTTCAATCCTTTGATTATTTTAAAATTCAAAACATGAACTTTCAGATTGCTTTAATAAATCATGTACAGACAAGTTCCCTTTTGGTAAATTGTTAAAGATTTTTTCTTGCAAATTTATGAAAGCACCCCCCTCCACACACACAAATACCACCCCCCCCCCCCAAAACAGGCTGAATACTCAGTTGACAGCATTTCAGCTTTAGAAAAACCAGCCATCTGTTTTCTATAAGGTAGTTGTTTTTTCTTGTTAAATTCTCCATGTGAGATGTTTTCCTTGGGATTTCTGTTTTTGGTCTGTGAATTCTTTGCAGTGATAAAACTCACCAGGGGACCATAAAGACACAAATGAATTCTGGGAGAGCTTTGTGACTTCCTATATTCACATTAGAAATTCCCTAGACTGATCTAAATTGGAACTTTCTCCTAGGAGATTCATTACCAAAATGCCAAGAGGTATTAATGATTAAAGTGATTTTCATTTTAAGGTGTTTATACCTTAAGATAGATGCTTCATAAGAGAGATCTCAGGTTTGTTGTAATTCTCAGTGGCAACCTATTTTATCTGAATGAGAACCAGTTAGCTTTGATTTGTGGCGCTATAGAGAAGCAGCAACTGGAGCAACTTGAAGGAAAGAAAGACCCTTAATCAGAATGTCCTTAGTAGGGAATGACAGTTTTCATATTATTTCTTATGTTTAAAGAAAGTCTTGCATTGCTGGAAGTGCTTATTGTGGGGACGACAGTAATTATCCCCAAATCTGCCATCAAAGTAGCAGAGAAGCTTCTAGAAAATATAGATCTCCAGTTTCAAAACAAAATCAGAATCAGAATCACCCATCTCAGAACCAGTATTTTTAAAACATTCTGAATGATTCTGAGGCAAAGCCAGCTTTGAGAAGTACCAGCCTAAAACAAAATCAAGTCTGAAATTTAAAAAGGAATGAAAACCCCTCAATTTGAGGGATGCACAGTATTTAAAAATCACAAAACACATAATTTTTATGGGGCTTATTGTGAGTAAGTCTTTGAATTAAAGAACTGAAAAATCATAAATATATGTTCATAAAAATAACCTGAATCTTGGGGCCAGCACTGTGGCTCACTTGGTTAATCCTCCGCCTGTGGCACTGGCATCCCATATGGGCGCCGGGTTCTAGTCCCAGCTGCTCCTCTTCCAGTCCAGCTCTCTGCTGTGGCCCGGGAAGGCAGTGGAGGATGGCCCAGGTACTTGGGCCCCTGCACCTGCGTGAGAGAACAGGAGGAAGCACCTGGCTCCTGGCTCCTGGTGCAGCGCTGGCCATAGCAGCCATTTGGGGAGTGAACCGATGGAAGGAAGACATTTCTCTCTGTCTCTCTCTCACTGTCTAACTCTGTCAAATAAAAAAATATAACCTGAATCTTTAAATGGCTCTAAAGCATGATACCGGGATTTGCCTCTCACAGTGCCAGCCTACTCTTCAAAAAAACACAACTGGTGACTTCTATGTGAGGAAGGCACAACATATTCTCCAGAGGCTTAACAAGCCTGTTGTCAAGGTGCTATATAGTTAGTTTCAAAAACTTTGCAAGTGTGATTATATTAAACAAGGTGCTTTGGGCAGCTAGTTCAAGTATTGTAGCATGAAGAGGTCCAAGTAATTGCTAGTATAGCTTGTCCAGTATCATATGCTGAGATACAAAAAGCATCTTGCCCTACAAATATCAACTTTCCCTTCTTCCCTGCCCTGATCACTGTTCTTGAAGTCTGAGTGCACTTGTGTTTTGTGCTACTATTTATAAGGACAAACATGATTGTGGGGTGTTCTGTGGGAGAGGCAGGGTTTCTCCACCATGACCTTAGCCCTGTATGAATGGGTTTCTGCCAAAACAACATAAGGTGTGATTTTTCACTCCTTACTCACCACACTCCAGATGCTGATGGTCTCCTCTAAGGGGGAGGAAGGTGGCACCAGTCTGCTTTTATATCCATGTAAAAGGGATACAGGCAAGACAGAGAAGTCTGGGAACCTGTGTGCTAAATAGTACTAGTTTGTGTTTAAATAAGACATTCTGATTTTTCAAAGCACTTTCACATATATTGGATTCTCAAAATAATCTTGGCAGGGGTTATATAATCTCTATTTTTAAGATGAAAAACTTGAGAATCAAAAATGTCGTTTTCCAAATATTACATAGCAAGTAATTTTCAATGCCAATGTAAAAAAGCAAACTGAAACAAAAAATTTGGGTTGCCTCAACCCTTCAATTTCTACCCACCTCCTCTGCACCCCACCCCATCACTTTGCCCTTTGGGGATTCCCAGTGACTAGGCAAATAGTCAAAATATGTCTGGAATGTTTATCAATTAAGGCTGCAGATTTGCTTTGTCTTTATTCCTCATTTTCTTGACTTGGGTTGGCAATGGCCTACTCATCCTGTAGTGCATCAGAAATTTGTGTTCCAGATCTTTGAGGTTGCTGTTCCTTCCAATCTGATCCCTTTCCCCACTGCCCAATTTCTTTGTTTTCATCTTCTTCTGACCATAGTGTGTCTTCTGGATAAATTCCACCACTTTCTGAGTTCTCACCTAATTCCACTAGAAAGTCTAACTTTACCCTCTTAAAAAATGTCTTAAACAGGCCGGCGCCACGGCTTACTTGGCTAATCCTCCGCCTGCAGTGCAGGTTCTAGTCCCAGTTGGGGCTCCGGATTCTGTCCTGGTTGCTCCTCTTCCAGTCCAGCTCTCTGCTGTGGCCCGAGAAAGCAGTGGAGGATGGCCCAAGTGCTTGGGCCCTGCACCCGCATGGGAGACCAGGAGGAAGCACCTGGCTCCTGGCTTTGAATCGGCGCAGCGCGCTGGCCATAGCAGCCATCTGGGGGGTGAACCAACGGAAGGAAGACCTTTCTCTCTGTCTCTCTCTCACTATCTAACTTTGCCTGTCTAATAAAAAAAATGCCTTAAACAATGCTTGTTTTTACTCCTGTGTTTATTTGTATCAAGATTCCTATCATTTATACTTCTTTTGCTTAACTATATATTTTTAAATGTTTATTTATTTTATTTGAAATGGATGGAGTGCGGGAGGGAGGCTGAGAAAGAGAGGGAGGGAGAAAAGAAGTGGGGAGAGCTTGGAAAGATTGAATTTTCATTTTTCCAGCCTCCAGTGCTGGAAACCAAGAACCAGGAACTCCATCAGGGTTTGCCATATAGGTGGCAGGAACTCAATTACTTGAGCCATCATCTGCTGCTTCCCAGATGCGTTAGCAAGGAACTGAATCAGAAGCAGAGTAGTCAGGATTTGAACTGATATTCTGAAATGGGATGTAGGCATTCCCAGAGGTGGATTAACCCAGTGCACCACAACACCTGCCCCAGTTGCTTGATTGTCTGGCTGACTTCCTAACTAGGCTACATCTGCTTGGAGTTAGAATGATGTCTTTTGTTTTTGTGTAGCTCTAGCACTAAATGGAGAAATCGCATAGTGTATGTGTTCAATATTTAGTGGATGCATAAAGATCATCTACTCTATCCGCTCACGGCCTTTGTATGTCTTTATGTGTCCTGGGCATGTCTTAGGAGACCCTTTCCAAAACCATGTAGCATACTGAATTGCAAATATTTCATTTGTTAAAATGGCCATTCCTATTGCTATTATTAGTTCTTAGATTTGAAATGTACTCTATTATAATGCTATGTCTGTAAGAGAAACTAGATTTGATTTGTGTTATTCTGTTTACATTCTCTATCAAGAAACATAACTTATTCCCCCTGAGTTTTAGGAATTGGAGAAATGATTATCTCTTTCAAGGCATAGTGCAGAATGTTCCACTTGATGTGGTTTAAGTGCTATGTCACTTTTCCTGAAATGCATTCTTATATGGCCACATGAAAAGAAATAAAATGGTATAAATTTTTGTTAAATTTTAAAGAATAATTTCTTTTGATAATAAAACATAAGATTATAATTTAAAATAGAAAACATTAATTAGGTTATTAATTGTAACTTATGGAAAATTTTATATAATCTCATCCCTTTATACAAAATATCATTATTATAAAGACTCTGCATATAATGACCTTAATATACATATTGCACCTTAAATTTATATTGGCTTTATGCCTTTATTGATACTTTTATTCATTTAATTCCTAAATTGGATGGGTTGAATGATTGAGCTAAATGAGTCCCCAGTGAATGCAGATATAACCCATTAGCCCTGACTATTAATGAACAACTTAATACATTATCCCTCTTAGTAGTTTTTTTTTGTCTGTTCTACTTAATATGACTGGTTTAATTCTGTAATTAATACACAGTTATTCTTAAGTGTTGAAATTTAACTGAAATGTGATCCCTGTTAAACATAAGAGTGGGAATAAGAGAGGGAAGAGATGTACAATTTGGGACATGCTCAAGCTGACTTGCCCCAAATGGTAGAGTTAGAAACATACCAGGGGACTCCAATTCAATCCCATCAAGGTGGCATGTACCAATGCCATCTCACTAGTCCAAGTTCACAATTGATCATAATGATAGGACTAAGAACCAAAGGGATCACATAAACAAGTCTAGTACCTGCTAATACTAACCGATAGAATAAATAAAGGGGAGAGTGATCCAACATGGGAAGCGAGATACTCAGCAGACTCATAGAATGGCGGATGTCCTAAACAGCACTCTGGCCTCAGAATCAGCCCTAAAGGCATTCCAATCTGGCTGAAAAGCCCATGAGAGTATTTCAGGCATGGAAAGCCAAGACACTCTGGCAAAAAAAAAAAAAAAAAAAAAAAAAAAAAACCTAAATGAAAGATCTCTGTGAGTGAGATCCCAGTGGAAAGAACAGGTCTTCAAAGAAGGAGGTACCTTTCTCTGAAGGGAGGAGAGAACCTCCACTTTGACTATGACCTTGTCTAAACAAGATAAGAGTCGGAGAACTCAAGGGGCTTCCATAGCCTTGGAAACTCATGACTGGTGCATAGGGAGATTACTGATGCCATAAACAGGAGTGTCAATTTGTAAAGTCAACAACAGGAGTCACTGTGCACTTACTCCTCATGTAGGATCTTTGTCCTTAATGTGCTGTACATTGATACTTAATGCTATAACGAGTACTCAAACAATATATTTCACTTTGTGTTTCTATGGGGTGCAAATTGTTGAAATCTTTACTTAATGTATACTAAACTGATCTTCTGTTAAAAAAAAAAAAAGAAGAAATTATCAATTCCCAACTTGACTCTCACTGGGATTAAACATGACAATAGGTCTGATCTGATTTCATCATCATTTAAAAAATCATCTATTATTTTTCACTTTATGTTTGTGTGGGAGCAAACTGTTGAAATCTTTACTTAATGTATGCTAAACTGATCTTCTGTATATAAAGAGAATTGAAAATGAATCCTCATGTGAATGGAAGGGGAGAGGGAATGGGAAAGGGGAGGGTAGCGGGTGGGAGGGATGTTATGGGGGGGAAGCCATTGTAATCCATAAGCCGTACTTTGGAAATTTATATTCATTAAATAAAAGTTAAAAAAAAAGAAAAGAAAAAAGAATTAATTTTTAAGTTTCTGATATCTTTATAAAATAGTGGAGTTTATGCTTTACTATACATAGGCTGATGCTGAGTAGCTAAAGTCTTGGCTGTGTCAGGCTGTCATTGCATATTTCCTATTCCTGCAAGTTATAACTAAACTCTTTAGTCACTCAGTGTACAGTTAAAGGAATCCAAAGCCTAGGGTCCAAAAGGGATAAACAACTGTCTTTTAATTTTAGGAGATGAGGTGAAATAACAAGATAATAGCACTTTATGTGCAATTTTGTATGCATATGCAGAATGATTTTGTCTATCCCTTAAACTTACGTAAACTTAGGTGGACATAAAGCAATGCCTTTAGATCTGTTCTCTTTAGCAATCTAGATGCTGAAAATGGCCTTATGCCCTTGTGTCTGAACCTCTAAAACATCAGAGAGGTTTATTGATGGAGACATACCTTAAATTTCATTCTGTATTCAATACCTCTTGTCAGTTCACTTGATAATATGGTCTAGTCATGAAAAATTCTCTTGAACTCACTGCAAACACCATTAGCCTTTACACTTCACATTTAACCAGTAAAACTACATTTAAAAACTCTTACTCGTTGCTATTCTGTTAACATAATGAGAAAATTCAGATTCACTCAGTTATTTTCGATCATTTCAGTACAAAAATGATATGCATGGATAATTTTATTAGGTCACATGCCCTCTTTTTGTGGCAAAGCAAAATGCACGGTCACACTTATTACTTTATTTACTTTTATTTCTAATGCTTATTGCCAGTCAAATCTATTATGACTAACCTAATGATAACTAACCAGGAAAAAATTAAGTTGTAGCTTGGTTCTTGGAGGAAGTTCCTATTTTCAAACTCCTTAGCAAAGATTAAATTAAAACACAAAATCTAATTAAGAGCTTTTATAATTACTTCAGACTTCAAAAAAAGAGAGAAAATGAAGATATGAACATGATAATTTTTAAAACAGGCAGCTGATGACAACTTGCTTTAAATCATATTTTTCTGAATCTTGATGAAGAATGGGGTAGGAGAGGGAGTGCGAGATGGGATGGTTGCGGGTGGGAAAGAGGTTACGGGGGGAAAAGCCATTATAATCCAAAAGTTGTACTTTGGAAATTTATACTTATTTAATATAAGTTGAAAAAAAAGAAATTTACATTCTTCAACATTGAATTTTGTTGAGTTTTCCCCAATTGTTTTTTCAGAGTCACCTGTTTATTTTAAATAAGAGAGCATATCACAGATTGTTTTCTATGAGCGGAATCATATTTGTATAATATAAACTGAATGTTCTGGAAGAAAAATTCATTTCCTGTGCCCTACAGCCTAACCTAAAAAAGCACAAAATCATAGTTGGTATGCAACCATCTACTGTTCCTACTCATTACGATGCCTGAAGGCTTATTCATATCATGGGGATAGTTTTCTCCGCATCAATATCCTGTGAGGCCTCAGGAAAGCTAGGGGAAATTTCATCAGATATTAGGATGGTAACATTTGGTGGATACGCAGGCAGAGCACCAGGAAATGAAATATTGACCATTTAGAGTTGGGAGCTGAATAGAAAAGAAGGAAGAGTTCCTGTTCTTAGAATGTTTCAGATGCTTCCCTTTGCTAACAATTTTACAACTTAAGAACACACACACACACACACACACACAAAAATTAATCTTTCGCTTTCCTTATCTCTAAGGTAAATGTCACCTTAGAATAAATTCTTTGCCTGGTTCATTTTTTTCTTTCAAATTACCCAGATACTTTTTGCTTCCCATCTTTTATGTGAACTCTATTAGTCAGTTTATTATCACTCTTCCTTGTTCAGAATCAATGTTTAGAGTGTGACTTTCAAATATTATATATGCAAACTTGTCTTCTATTCTATGTAAGGTAGCATGGTTGTTTGAGTGTGGTTTAAATAATGGCTTTGTCACTCACTTGCTTTGTGACTTTGGTTGACTCCAAGCCTCCATTGGGATGGTTAATAAAATTAAGTACAACATTTTCATAAAGCACTTAGTATAACTCTTAGAACACGTTAAAAAGCAACTACTAATATTTGTACCAGACTGTTCTTCCTTAGTATACATCCCATTATGGTTTAGAATTTTTTTTGACAGGCAGAGCGGACAGTGGCCGGCACACTGAGGCCTACGCATGGCGCTGATCCGAAGCCAGGAGCCAGGTGCTTCTCCTGGTCTCCCATGCGGGTGCAGGACCCATGGACCTGGGCCATCCTCCACTGCCTTCCCGGGCCACAGCAGAGAGCTGGACTGGAAGAGGAGCAACCGGGACAGAATCCGGTGCCCCGACCGAGACTAGAACCCGGTGTGCCAGCGCCGCAGGCGGAGGATTAGCCTAGTGAGCTGCGGCGCCGGCCAGTTTAGAATTTTTTAAAGCACAATTAGAGTTTAGAATTTTTCCAATAAAATCTCTTTCCACAACTCTTATTTTTTATGATGTTTAGTCACACTCCTATGCTGGAGTTATCTACACTCATTTCCTAGCACCAGCAACTGGGTGGCTTAAAAATGACACAAACATCTGATCTTCTGTGCCTCTTCAGAAACGGACATTGGTCATTTTGGGTTACAGCCCCATCAAACTTCATCTTAATGAATTACATCTTCAATAACTGATTTCCATGTGAAGTCACATTCTGAAGTTATAGGGTTAGGACTTCATCCTATCTTTTTGTGGTGGGAGGCACAATTTAGCTTATAACAGGACCCGATAGGTGTAATTTCTCTATTCATTCTTGAAACTCCTAAGTTAGTTTAAAATCTTTTACCACTGTAACCCACCCATAATTAACCAAACACTGCAAATTTTTTACCTGATATCTCATGGATTTACCTCTATCTCTTTGTTCCTAGAAATATTATTTTTCCTAATATGACATTTTAGTTAGTGACATTTGGGTTCATTTGCTTCCAATTATTCCTTAATTCTATTGTTTGATTAATATTCCTAAAAGCAGCTTATACTTCCTCCTGTTTATGAAATGTCTGTTTTTAACCAGCATCTTCTGCGTGTCCTTCATATATTAAACATTGTTCCACACTTGCATTATAGAGATAATTTGTTTTTCACCCTCAGAAAACATATATCTCTATTAGAGTTAAAAGGTAAACAAACAAGTATTTTTGCAGGTACTTTGCAAGGCATATTGGTAAGGTAAGATCCGGGCACAGAGAGTAACCAAATTCCAGTGAGCAAGTCTTAAGTCCCTTCTAGAAGAAGAGGCACCACTTTTACCAGCAATTCATTTCACCTCATTTTCTATAAATTAAACTGTGCCTCTTGATCCTACACATTTGACATGTTTTTCTGCCTCTCCATGCCTCTTTTAGGTGGTGTGCTGCCTCCTTTCTAGGCAGAATACCTTACAATTTTTAGTGCTTGTTTAAGAACCCACTTTTACTCATGCCACATGAGATAATTTCAGTTCACAGTGATTCTATGTTTTCAGATTTCTTATACGTAATTTCTCAAACCTATTATCTTATACAAACTATTTTCTTCCTTGACTAATTGCAGTAATTAGAGAAATAGCTGGACAGAAGATACATTCCATTGGGGCTGGTATTGTTGTGAGTAAGTTAAGCCACCACTTGTCATCACAGCATCCCACATAGCAGTAGCAGTTGAGAGTACTGGATTCTCCACTTGTGATCTAGCTTCCTGCTAATCTACATGGGAATGCAATGGAAGATGACCCAAGTACTTGGGCCCCTGCTGCTCATGTGGGAGACACAGATGAAGTTCCTGGCTCCTGCCTCAGCCTGGTGCATCCCTGGCTGTTGTGACCATTTGGAGAGTGATCCAGCAGATGGAAGATTTCTCTCTCCCTCTGCCACTACACTGGCTTTCAAAGAAATAAATCTTAAAAGAAGGAGATACTTTACATTTAGAAAATTCTTAGTAAACACTTATTAAATGTATGATTTAATAAACTCTCCTTTTATTTTCTCAATTAAAAATTCTTCTGTACTAGTTTATTTTTATATGTGTTTTTGTGTCTTTCTGGCATGAGACGTACATAAGCACACAGTTAAGTACACTGAGTTAATACTTGTCGTCTATAAAATCAGTAGAAATAGAGCTGAGCATAAAATCTAAGTGAACATCTAGTACAGTGTTAGATATCTGTAGACATTTTTATAAACTAGTACCCATGGACTAAACTCAGCTTCTTTTAAACTAGACATTATACAATAGAGCTATTTTTTGACTTCTTAAAATGTCAAGGCAGTATAATCCAAAATTCTGTATCTAAATTTGAAAAATGGCTGTGGAATTGCATGTGGAAAACACATTTATAGTTTATCGCTATGTTGCCAGAGTTAGTCACTGGCAACCAATTTTTCCTTCCTCGTTACTGTGCCCTGCTGTGCTGGCTCCTGGGCTGATGACCCACACCCCTGCTTCTCTGAGGCACCCACTACGGACACACTTGTTGGTTTAGAAACAAGAGTGCCACTGTTTTATCCTCTGGTGAGGGAAAATATGGGAAGGAAATTAAAACAGGTGAGAGGAAGTACCTGGGCTCCTTCAGGTTCGTGTTGACTCATTGGCAGAGAGAAGACGTCCATTGCCAGTTATGGGCATTGGTCCAGAAGTAACCATGTTATATAATTGGAAGGGAATCTATAGAAGAAACCAATTTTGATTTTAATTTTCTCACTTAAAAAGAAAGCAACTCCAAAAAACAATGCATTGAAGAAAGGAATTTACAGAACTTGAATCACAGATTTCTTTTGGCTTCTCTGACCTCCAGCTTAGGTGAGATGCTCTGCCTGTCTCCACAGTACCGGAGTTTGCCTTTATGTCTATCTTAAAAGAACTGTGTTTCAGTAGTTTGTTACTGCGGTGGCTCCCTGCTAGTTTGTATGCTCTCTACAGTAGGAAGAAATTCATTACCTTAATTCTGTATTCTCTTTGAAAAACAGCAGATAATAAATATTATTATTATTATTATTTTACAGGCAGAGTGGACAGTGAGAGAAAGATAGACAGAGAGAAAGGTCTTCCTTTTGCCGTTGTTTCACCCTCCAATGGCCGCCGCGGTCGGCGCGCTGCAGCTGGCGCACCGCGCTGATCTGAAGCCAGGAGCCAGGTGCTTCTCCTGGTCTCCCACGGGGTGCAGGGCCCAAGCACTTGGGCCATCCTCCACTGCACCCCAGGGCCACAGCAGAGAGCTGGCCTGGAAGAGGGGCAACCAGGACTAGAACCCGGTGTGCCGGCGCTGCAAGGCAGAGGATTAGCCTATTGAGCCGCGGCGCCGGCTAATAAATATTATATCTAATATAACCTGGATATCTTCCTTCATATTCTTACAATTGTTTTTAGATATAAAAGTCCCTTTTATATAATAAAGCATGTTACAATATGATTTTACTGCTTAAAACTTTTTAAGCAGACATCTAATATTAAAAAATTAACCCAATTGATATTTATTAAACATCTGTTATGATCTTGATACTATTCTAAGATACCGGGATATGTCAATGAAGAAACCAAGATAAATTATTTCTGCTCATATAGAGTAACAATACAAGCATGGCGAAGCAAACAATAAACTCAATGACATAGTAGGTTTAGCAGTTCTACTTACTATATTAAAAGAAGAGACAAATAAAAGAGAAAAAATGAAGTGTAAGAATTGGTGGATTGAAAGTGTACTTCAAAATCTTGCAGTGAAACTGAATTAAAATACATCTATTTTGGTGCAACATTTTTGAAATCCACGCATAGATTTTTTTATGATGTGTATTTTCCTTGACTTTTTCTTTCTTTTTTTTTTTTTTTAAGTGCCTCCTATGTGTGTGGTAATTTGCAGTTCTATGTAAGGTGGTCAGAGTAGGTAGGCTTTATGGAGACGACTTTTGAGAGAAAACTTGCAGCAGGTAAAGAAAAAAAATCTTGAATATGGATATTGAATAACACTGAGAGCATGTTACTTACTTATATACTTATCTCCAGACCACTTAAGAAAACTGATTCTATCCCTTATAAAGAAAAATCTCTTCAACTCAACGAATGTTGGGCTGGGAAAAATTAAGTAGATAGATTTTATTAAGAAGAGTTTAAAATTGTTCATGCTTTTATGTAGGCAGATACATTTGTCATAGTGCATGTACTTAATTTACTCACTAAGGGTTGATATTTAAAACAGGACTAGGGTTTGCTAAAGAAATTGTTATTGAAATTTCTGGATGATAAGACATAGGATGGGTCCAATTTTCTTTGAGCTTTTTTTTTTCAGTTCTTCAATAGTTTGAACCATACATTTGGAAAAAAATGATGTCAAATGCATGATCAGTTTGTCTTTGAGATATAATTGAGTACTATATTGAAATATGTATTGTTTTAGTTTCACATTGTAGCCATAATCTGTACAATTTCCCAATGATTCATGTAAATATACTTAATACCAATATGAAAGTGTTTTATTTGCATTTTTTCTGTTTTAAGTAAAAACAAAAGTTGTAATAATTAATGAAAAACCTTTGAATATGAGATTCTAAAAAGTTTAATGGTTGCATTAAAGAAAGCCACTTTCATAGGCAGTTTATGCTTGTTTCCTTGTGTGCAGCATTGAAATTCTTTGAATGGGATGTTTCCATTTTGCTTTTTCAATTTCAGCAAAATATTAAATATTAAATGAATTATTATTGTTCTATTGCTTTTGGATATATATTTGTCCCTAGTGGAATAAAAATTAACTCAGTTCAAATAATCATTGTATGCCTACTCATATTTAGCTGGTATAATGAAGAGAGGAGGATGACAGAAAAAGTAATGATTTGGATGAATATCCTAAAAAGATTTAATTCTCGATGCTCATGACAAAGTGACAGTCAGCGCTGGGTCCAACAACAAATGTAAAACCTCACAGGACTGCTCCACCCACCTGCTCCCCCACCGACTTCGATGCCAAAGTGGCTGTCTCTGCTGACTTCCTATCTATGGAACTTTCAGAAGCTTGGGCATTGGATAAGGAAAGGGAAATGCTGGTCCTGGAATTGTTGGCATTTACTCAGCAGGGTTAAAGGAAGACTTGAATGCTGTTTCTTGTTGTCTCCCTATGATGATAAACAGTGCCGAGAGCAGAGGGGAGGAAAGGATTTCCTGGAAGAATCTCTGGAACTCAGTGCGGCAGCTAGGGCTGTGCTGTGCAGTTAAAGGCAGCATTTGTGGCTCGGTCCAGAACACGTGAGACTCCTTTGTTGCCTCCTGCTTTGTCCCACAAGCTGACAATGCCATGATTTAAGTCCTTCAAAGACTTCCACAGTCAGAGAGAAACTAAATAAAGTTAGCCCAGACCTTCACGACCTCAGAGGAGACCTCGGTCAACTGGGTCGGGAAGGCTGAAGCCTTGCTGTAGCTTTCTGAAAATCATGAAATATGAGCTGCTCTGACTGACGCAGACTTTTCCTCTCCATCCACACAGAGGTCTGGACCTCAGAGACACACTTGGCAAGAACCATGTGACTCATTGCCACTTCATTCGGAACAGAGGTTCCAAGTGCACATTGTCTCTGGGACATATTTAAGTAGGACAAAAGAGGGCAGACTTGTCAATCATCCCATCAGTGAACTAGTTCCTGCTTTCATTCACTTACACATTCATCCATCCTACGAATACGTGTATTTAAGAATGATTCTGTGACATGAGATGTGAAAGTTGTTGAGCTGAACTCAGTTTGAACTCCTGAAAACTCAGTCCAATGAGAGGAAATAATCTGAACAAACACACATCTGAATAGGAGATCCAAACTTTTTGTGACACAAGAATATCTGCATTATTTTTGCAAGGAAAAGATATAGTTAATGGCTAAGTCATATATTTCTCAATGTCTTTAAGTAGACGCCAGTAATTTAATACACAAATGGAATTATATGTGTCTTGTCTACTCAAAAGGTTTCAATATGGCCATCTTTATGCTGGTCTTTTGTTTTGTTTGCCCAAGTGTAAAGACTGTACATGAAGCGATGGAGGTGTAGGGCATGGCCCAGAGATGGTAAGCAGAACTTCTAATAATTTAGTTACCAAATGTCTATTATAATAAGGTGATAAATTTGCTCTGCCATCTAGTGATTAAGAACTGAATCCTGGAGGCCAGCGCTGTGCCATAGAGGGTAAAGCCACCGCCTGCAGTGCTGGCATCCCATAAGGGCGCCAGTTCGAGTACTGGCTGCTCCACTGCTGATCCAGCTCTCTCCTCTGCCTTGGGAAAGCAGTAAAAGATGGCCCAAGTGCTTGGGCCCCTGTACCCGCCTGGAAAGTAGAAGCTCCTGGTTCCTGGCTTCGGATTGACATAGCTCCGGCCGTCGCGGCCATCTTGGGAGTGAACCAGCAGGTGGAAGACCTCTCTCTCTCTGCCTCTGCCTCTGCTTCTCTGTTACTCTGCCTTTCAAATAAATTTTTAAAAATGTAAGATTTACGGGACGCTATATCTATGAGGATGTATGATAAAAATAGGACTTTTGAGTTGATTTTAAATGAAATGTGGTCAGATAGCAATATATCTTTCTATCTAAAATATTATCACCAATTTATTTGTGAGAATGACTTCATAATGAATTTAATTTGTTGGGACATTTGGTAAGGGTGAAATTCTATAGCTTGAAAGATAAAAAGTTTGAAAGTTACAGTACCATGAAAATCATAAAATAGTGACAATGCTATCAGGTTCCAATCAGTCTTCCTGAATTGTAAGACATTTAAAGAAATATAGATAACAAAAAACATAAGCAGTTCAAAAGTATAGTTTTGGAGTTATTTTTAGATTGTATAAAAAATTGCTTATCCAATACTTAAGACACAACAATTATTTCAAGTTTTGGGCCTTTGATCCAGGCTTTAGATTTAGCTTACGTTAATTTTAGGATTTGGTTACAGGAGTCAGGAGGATAGTATTTCTCAGAATGTGCTAGAAAATGTTATTTTGTTATATTTCCACTCATAGAACAATTATGTCATTAAAAACTTCATTGCAAATTTTTCAAGAAATTGGCTGAAATTTTGCTTTTTTATTTTACTTTTTATTTAAGCAAACGTCTATAGACAAAACAGAAGGAACAACCTAATCATATGGTGCACAACTACCATGTAGAAACATAAAGGCTGTAAAACACCCTGTATTTTCCACCCACTGTTTCTTTGTATGTGTCTTTCATTCAGACATGAACAATGGAAGTTCACTGCGTTTTGGAGCTCTCTGTGATGTGTATGCATTCTTGTGCGAGTGAAGAGAAGGCAGGATTTAGCAGCAAATGTGGTTTTTCCTCGCCTTGCCATTTCAAAGCATTCCAGCTAACTTTCCACATCATCTTAAACTTAATTATAAATGTGCAGGGAAAAGAGACCAGTGATGAATCACAGTATAAAGCTAACCTTTAACATTGCCATTTAAAGAAGGTAATACAGCAGCCCACTTCGCCCATTGGGTTGAAGTCACGTCAGCTTAAACACTCAGGAAGAAACTGTCTTTGTGTTAACACAGGATGGATAGAACACATCATTTTATTCCAAGCTTGAAGGAGACAGAGAACAGATGTCTTCCCCTAAAGAGTTTCTTACAGTCTAGTGATATTTAATTGGCAACATTATTGTAGGCTGTCTTTTGCTGTTTGTTTGTTGTTAAAGTTCTCTACCTATTTCTAAATATCTAATTATTTCATGAATGATATAATAAGAAAAGGCTTCAGACATTTCATGGAAAAATCCATCATAGGGCCGGCGCTGTGGTGCAGTGGGTTAACGCCCTGGCCTGAAGCACCGGCATCCCAAATGGGCGCCGTTTGGAGACCTGGCTACTCCACTTCCGATCCAGCTCTCTGCTATGGCCTGGGAAAGCAGTAGAAGTTGGCACAAGTCCTTGGGCCCCTGCACCCATGCGAGAGACCCAGAGGAAGCTCCTGGCTCCTGGCTTTGGATCAGTGCAGCTCTGGCCATTGGGGCCAATTGGGGAGTGAACCATTGGATGGAAGACCTCTCTCTCTCTCTCTCTGCCTCTACTCTCTCTCTGTAACTCTGACTTTCAGATAAATAAATAAATATTAAAAAACAAACATCTTATAATTCCATTTTAAATGAATGTTTTGAAGCTCTCTTGTATATATCACATATATAAAACCTATCCAAATATAATATATTTTATTGTAATAACTCTCAAATCTAATTTATAATTTATAATATATGTAATAACAAACAATATATATTGCATATTTTACTAAATCATATTGTTCTTATTTAATATTTACATCTTGTGTATAACATAATTTTTAAATTTGTTACATAAATGCTCTATAATGTTATATATATCATATAGTAAGAATATATAACATATGGAAGTACACTTGCATATCTGTATACACATACATTATACTCCACAGCTATGATAAATAGTTTTGAGGACAAAACATATATATTTTCAATAATTTGCACTTTCACTACTACTACTTAATCCCCAGAAAATATGTTTTAATGCTGTTACCCCCCAGGGAATGGAAAGGGAGAAAAAAAAATCACTGCACTTACGCCATAGCTCACTTTTTCACGCAATGTTATCTAATATTTGTGGTTGAATGTTTCCTTTTAGATCATAAAAGTTAATGAATAAAATAATTCTTAATTTGTCTACTTAATAGACTTGTTCAATGGACTCTGGTCTAGGCCTCTTTTATATAGGTTGTGTTTTTAAACTAATTTTTCAACTAAAAGGCACATTGCCTATTTGACATAAATGTTTCTCATTTTTTTAATACTATTTTATAAAAACATATGAAAACATGAATCCTGGTTTCTCCTCGGTTTCAAAACCCTACAGTAGAATTATGCACACACAGAGCTCTATGATGATTACCTATGTATTATGTGCTAAAAGTCTTGAGGAAGATAAAACAGGTTATACACTTAATGTTCTTTTTCTAAGAAAGCCGATTAATTATGAGAACATGGTTGCTCTAAAATCGTTTCCACTTGCCTACTACCTGTGCTGGGCAGTTATATATGTGAAAACCGTTATTTTCTCCGGCTTTTTTGAGATACAGTTGACAAGTAAAAATTATGTAAGATAAATTCTTGGGTTTATATCTTTATCTTAAATTGTGATCATTTTTACCTATTATGTTGAGTGATAATGCCTTTCAAAAATTTAATATCTGTGGCTTTTAAAATTTAGCTTTCACAAAGTTAAGTGTTAAGATAGTAAGGTAGGATGGATGTTATTTGAAATGCCTGTATCCCATAGGAGTGTCTGAGTTCTAGTCTCAGCTCTGCTCCCTAGTCCATTCTCTTGCTAATACACACCCAGGGAGACAGTAGGTGGTAGCTCAAGTTAGTTTGGTCCCTGCCACCCACATGGGAGACCTTGAGTGAGTTCCTGAGTTGGCTTGGCTCAACCTTAGTTGTTGCAGGCTTTTGAGTGAGTAAATCAGTAGGTAGGAGATCTCTCTTTCAGATTAAAAAAAAATGTTAAGCTAAAGGTATGAAACTAATTTACTGAAATATAATTTAGATTCGTTCACTAATGTATGTTTGGTGATTCAATAGGAAAGTTTTATTTATTGAATAGCAGCTCTGTGAAGGGTATATTGTCAAACATTAGAAATACAGTATTGAGTGCCAGTGCTGTAGCGCAGCAGGTTAAGCAGTTAAGCTGACATCTGCGAAGCTGGCATTCCATATGGGTGCAAGTTCCAGGCCTTGCTGCTCCACTTCTGATCCAACTCCCTGCTAATGCACCTGGGAAAGCAGCAGAAGATGGCTCAATTACTTGGACTCCTGCACCCACATGAGAGACCTGGATTGAGTTCCAGGGTTCTGGCTTTGGCCTTACCCAGCCGTAGCTATTGTGGCCACTAGGGGGAGTGAACCAGCAGGTGGAAGATCTCAGTCTGCCTCTGTCACTCAATAAATAAATAAGTAAAATGCAATAATAAATTAAACATACCCTAGTTCTTACCTTGATGGAGTTAGTATATTATCTAAAGGAACAAGTGAAAAATAAATAAAAATGCATTAGTTAATACTCATTGTAATAGATTTCATAAAAGAAGTGATCTTTGCCTGTCTGTATGTACATATTTTCCCCATTTTCCTTAACTTTTCATTTAAATATGAAACAGGATTTGGAAGATATTGTATAATTAGTCGCTATATGATGTTGCTTATGGCTTTCTTAAATTAATTTTGATTCAAAGATAATTAACTCATCATGTGTATAAGTTTTACATTTCTATTATAGTTTACTAAGGGCCTTTAGAGTGACTAATGGAAATCTCTACCATGAAATAGGGCAAGTTTGTTCTTTTTGTTTATCTTCATGTCTAAATAATTGCAATAAACTCATATACCTTTATTTAGAAGCTTTTCTTCTTGGTACATGAATGCATATTGTCTACTGTGGAGGATTTACTAATCTCAATTTCCAGTGATTTGAAAGTATTATTGGGCTCACCAAACACTAAAGTCATGTATTTTCTTTTAAAATACTCTTTTCCTCCTCTTTTTCAAATTATTTCTTTTTTATTTTCCTTTGTTGACCTCATGTTTGGTATTTCTTGACTTCAAAAATAATATATTATAGGAAGTGTTCTACAATTAAATAATATACCTACTCTGGGTCACCAACTTTTCTTCACTTGTCATGTAAAGATGTAAACATTGTAACAAGTTCATGGTAGTCACGTATAATTTTGTACATAAAAACTAAATGAAATAAGTTCATCTGTGTTTTACCCCCTTGGGAAGTTACTTCTTCGCTCAGAGGTTGTTAGGATCCACAAGATGACTGACCATCTTAACTAATTCTCAAATAACAAAATTTCAGGTTACTAACCTGCTTCTCTTTCTTCTTATTTCAAAAGGATATGATGAAGAAATAGCCTGCACACAGAATGGCCAGATGTACCTAAACAGGGACATTTGGCATCCTGCCCCTTGCCAGATCTGTGTCTGTGACAATGGAGCCATTCTTTGTGACAAGATAGAGTGCCAGGATGTGCTCAACTGTGCCGACCCTGTGACTCCTCCTGGAGAGTGCTGTCCTGTCTGTCCTCACACAACTGGAAACACCAATACCAATTTTGGTAAGAATGCTTAGGGTCAACTCAGAATTGATCTGGAGCTTCCCTTTATAGTCAGTGTTTTTCTCTCTTGGGGTTCAGCAAGCCAAGAAAATAATTAAGTGGCTTAGTAGCCTCTGGAGCTAATGATTTTTGCTTACACACTTTAACACTGAGTAGATGGAAACAATAATTCTTTATTCTGACAATATAGAAGTAAGCATGCAATTGGTATATAATGTCAAATAAAGAGTAAACTAGAGTGAGTTTCTAATTCAAACCTAGTGGTTTGAATGAAGTATGGTGCATTTAAGCCTACAATGATGCAAAGAAGGAGCATTTCCTTGTTTGAAATTGACAAAAAGAAGGTGGAAGGCATGCAAGAAATAGGAAATATTGTCATTTTTATCATTGCTCATTTTAATGGAATTAATAGACTATATCTAAATAAATCTATATCCAAGAGGTTGCAAAAGAATAATGTTAAGGGAAATAGTAGAGTTAATATATAAATATTTTAAACACCAGGCATACTAACATACCAGAAAAAAAGCAGATTCCTGCAGGTGTAATGAAGCATTTTATTTTCAAAAGATAACGAAAAATTTATAGCTCTATCCATATATAAAAAAGAAAGTGAAAGTCTGCAGTTAGCATGCAGCTCAAAGTTAGAAGAGCATCAACCAAATAAACTGAAAAGAAGTGGAGGAAAACTCTACAGAAAAAAAGCCAAGTCTGAAAGTGAGTTAACTGAAATCATACAGACATAATTTTAAAGTCCAAAATATAATTCTACAAAAATGAAAAAAAAATGACAAGGAGACAATAACCTAAGTAGCCTAATAAAAATAAACAAACTTGAAAGAATCACAAGAGACCCATTTACACAACTTTATGTTAATAAGTCTGAAAACCTATACAAAATGAATAATTTGTGGCAAAATATAATCTACTCAAACTAATTTAGATAGAGAAAAATTGAGCATACAGATTTCCCTAAAAAAACAGAGTCATTTGTAAAATAGCTAGACTCTACCAAATGTATAGATGGCAGTTGGTTCTACAGTTGTGGAAAGCCATTAAAACTGGGTGATTTTAATACTTTAAAACCTCTTCTTGAACATTGAAAAAGAAAAGGCAAACTTAAGTCTTATTATGAAGGGAGTATTATCATGTATAGCAAAATGTAATAAAGATCACATAAAAAGAAAGCTCTGGACTGATTTTATACATTTTTGTTGAAAAATCCTAAATAAAATTCTGTCTACTAGCATCATAAAAGAACCACTCATGAAAAAGTGGAGATTATTCTACAAGTTTCAGAATAATTTAGTATTAGGAAAACTATTAATAAAACTAATCTTTAACAGACCTATGAAGACAAAATATATGCTTCTACCCATAAATGAAGTAGAGGTATTTGACAAAGATCAATATTCTCGATAAACAGTTAGTAACTTGGTGATAAATGGATATTTCATTGACATGATAAAATATTTACATTTTAGCTAAAAATCTTTACTATGCTGAGTACTAAAGTGTTCTTCCTAAACTCAAGGGATAAGACATGAATGTCTACTGATACCACCACCTAATCATAGCCCTGAATGTGCCCAGTTTTTAAAAAAGAAAAATCTGAGATTTAGAAATCTGAGATTTAAAAATCAGAAAAGAGGAGCTAAAAGTAATCATTTACAGAAAATGTAATTCTGTGGTTAAAAAATCTAAGGAAACTGAGTTTAAAACTTACTATAAAATAGAAAGATGTAATAAGACAGTACAGTATAAAATTAATAAGGGAAAATCAATAGATATTCTATGAGTAAATAATTACAGCATAGAATGGATAATGGGAATAAAAAACCTCATTTATAATAGTAACAGATACTTAAGGATAAACTTAACATTAGATATATAAGATCTTGCTGAGGAAAACCTCAAAATACTACTAATTCAGATGAAGACTTAAAAATTTGAAATGTCCTATTATGTCTCAGTTAGATTGACTAAATATGATAGGCACATCATTCTCAATAAGTTAATAGTCTGAACGTAATTCCAATGGAACATATAACACTGTAAGAATTCAGCAAGTTTCAAACAAAAAACTTATGTAGAATAAGCAAGAAAGACTAGTCAGGAAAACTCTTATAAAGAATAATCAAGTGATGACTGGTCTTCCAAGATTTACATATATTAAAAGGACTCATTAGTTTTAAAAAATATGGTCTTGATGCATTAAATATTTTTAAAACATTGAAGTATATTCAAATATCCATAGTCAATTTTTGTATGATAAAGATGGCATCCTAGAAAAGCAGTTATTTTCTATGTCTTCTTGGAATAGCTAGGCATTCATCTGGAGAAACCAGAAGTTGAGTAAAAATCATATCTCCTAATTCTAAATAAATCAATGATTCAAATTTGAAAATTAAATCATGTAGTTTGAAAGACAACTGGGAATATTTCTTTGTATTCCTAAAATATAGAAGGCTTTCTTAATGCTAAGTCAAATGCAGAAGTCATAAAACTAAGCAAAGTAAAAGAAAACCAACTCACTTATGATTGCCATCTTTTAAATTAAAAAATGTAAATATTCATGAACCAAAACACCAATCACTTCATCAAAATATAGGCAAAGGAAATTAGCTAATAATTTTTACAAAAGGAAATACAAATGGTTCCTCAACATATGAGAAGACTGTACAATTTCCCCTTAATACAATAAATGCGCATTTAAATCACACTGAGCTGTCATTTTCGCCTATCGGATTGACTCAAATTAAAGGACGGTACATTGAGTATCACTGTATGTTGCTTGGGGAGAAATCTCTGCATTGATTGTGGAAATATAAGGTAGTATAACCTCTCTGAAGGGGTAGTAACAATATGTATCAAATTGCAAGTGCCTATACCTTTGGACTCAAAAAAGATATTGAGTTTATCCTACAAGCAAACTTCATGTGGTCATAAATGGGACCATTATTCATCACAGTATTATTTGGAATTGCATGACCATCCATCCCAGCCCGCCCAGGTAAATTCTAATATATATAGATTATCCTGGCGTAATAAATAGTAGCACTCCTTTTCATTATTAAAACTGTCCTGGCTGGGTACGAAATGATACCCTTGTAATAGCCAAAGGTTAGAAGCTATTTTTAGGCCTCTTATGGGGACAAATGAAAGTGTAGTCAACTCTAGTAGTTTAAAAAATAAATCCTTTAATATTTTATTAAAAAACAATTTGGGAGCCATATACTGAAGGCTTCGAACATTTAAAGATCTGTATGATAAACAGACAAATGAACAACAAGGAAAATACAAAAATGAACTTGAGAACAGTGGAGAAGAACAAATAATAGTATTCTTAAGGACAGAATGAGTTTTTTTTTTAATTGCAAAATTATAAACATTTAATATATTTTTTATTTTGAACCATGTGAATGAAAAGCCATGCTCACCAAAAGTATTAGAAAAGCAGAGAACACTGATTAAACATAACTCATTATAGCTTTAATAGTTAATTTATAATTTAATTAACTTAGGTTCTGTATAAACATTATGAAAAATATTAAACCATGCTAGAATTTCCCAAAAGGCTGCACTGTTTTACTTTTTATGTAAATACTGATCTGAAACCACTTTTGAGTACTGCCTACCTGTGATAGGGTGATCTGTTTAAGCTAAATTCTGATTCTTAAGAAACCCATTATTGAAAATATTTAACATATCCCAAATAGTCATTTCTCCACAAAATAATATGTTTTTTCTTTTCTTTTTATAGCTAGAGGAAGAAAGGTAAGTTTTCCTTTGCAATGTCTTTTTCATAAGAATTCTTTCTAATACTATCCATGAAGAACTGTGCTCTGAAATGTTTGCATGCCTTCTGTCCAGTACATAGAACTGTACACACACATCAGGACAAACACGTGAGCACAGTTCATCCACTGTGCTTGTAGATTCCTATTTTATTTGTCTTATGGTTAAATTTATGTTTTGAAATTTGTTTCTGACAGAAAGATGCAAACTTTGTAGGGATTAAGAATGTGTTCTATTAATCATCATAGTCCTTACACTTTCCGTTATGCTTAGGATGTGTTTCTACCTTACACATTGTAGAAGCACAGTTAACAGTAGATGGAAAAAAGAAGGAAGGGTAGGTGTAAGTCATGGGGGAAGGAAGAATGTTAGTGCTACTTCACTGGAGTAGTGGTCGCTCTCCTGCTGGTTGGGGAAGTTAAGATCCAAAAATTACCTGAAAGTGTTACCGAACACACATTTCTTCTGCTATTTCCCCTCCTCCACTTCCAGGGGCCTGAAGTCTAATCCTGGAAACTAACTTCACACTCAAGAGGACAAGGGCGGGGATATCCAGATGCTGCTACAGCTGGCCAGTTTGGCCATGTGTCAGCTGGACATGGATAATCCCATGGAATGAATAGGGTTCCTTCTGCCTTAGCAGTGCTCTCAGTTTTCTGGTTATCTTAACAGTAAGGGCATCTGCTTCAATCTGATCCAAATGGAATGGGCATGGAGATCAAGAGAGTGAAAATGGCCAGTGAGTCCAGTTTTCATGGCAGATACTAGACAGATTAGCAGCTAATTTAAATTTTTTTTTACTTTTACAAACAGTAGAACTTTAATAAAGTGATTTATCAGATAATCAGACAAATGATAGTGATGCTATCAGGGAGAGGCCCTGGCTAGCTGTACACTTTTGGGCTCAATGGACAATATTATACATTTAATATAGAATAAATGTACATGAAGCTATTGACCTTTGAATGGACATCAAAAAAAAAAAAAGGATTGCAAATACTTGTTACATTTAACTGAGTAAATTGAAACTAAAAAATGAATCTAGGCTTTAAACAAAGTAAATAAATATATGAAAGATAGATAAAGGGGTAGGGAGGGAGCATGGGAGGGAAAGATAGAAGTATTTGAATGAGGGAAAAAGAACCTAACAGAACTGCTTTGAAATAATCAATTTATTCAGTTAGTAAACAATTTACTGAGAGGCAGCTGATAGACTGTTCATTTACTGCTTTTTTCAAAGGTAGTGTGGGGCAGGTGGGCGACGCTCATACTTACATGTACTTTAAGATGTGACAGCCTCTTGTGTTATTTTTGACTTTCCAATTCAATTAATTTTTTCTACATTTTTCTCAGATACCAAGAATTATCTAATTAAAATTCAGATATACATGTTTTTAATGTTTAGGTAGTTTTTCCTAGCATGCATTTTCTTTACATTGTTTATCACAACTATTTCTTACTCAAGTCCATTCTTTGGATTTGATCTGTATAAAAATTAAAGGAAACAATTATACATTTCACCTATTGAATTTTTTGTCTTTTACTGAAATAGTAATTTTTCCCATGAAAAATTTCTGGTTAAATATACTAAAGTTGGTTAAGTTTGTTTTTTACTTGAAAAATTATTTATGTATTTTAGGGGAAGAGAAAGGAGGAGAGAGAGACATACACACACACAGAGAGAGAGAGAGAGAGAGAGAGAAAGAGAGAGAGAGAGAGAGAGAGAGAAAGAGAGAGAGAGAGAGAAAGGAAGAGAAATGACTTCCATCCACTGGTTAACTCCCCAAATGTTGCCCAATGCTTCTGGGTCAGAGCCATGGCCAGGATCTAGGAACTCAATACAGGACTCACATGTGGGTAGCAGGAACCCAGTTGTTTGAACCATTACCAAAACCCACTAGGATCTGCTAAAACAAGAAGCTGGAGTTAAGAGCCAGAACTGGCTGTCAAACCCAGATACTCCAACATGGGACCCTGGCATGTAGCTGGCATCTTAACCGCTACACTAAACAGTACCTCTCTTTTCTCTTTTTTTATGTTTCTCATACATAAATCCACACTTTTACATGACATATACTAGTGTAATATGTTCCTATCTAATACATGTATAATATTGTATTTTACTAATCAAATTGTTTTTCTTTTAACTTCATAGGGGCAAAAAGGAGAACCAGGATTAGTGCCTGTTGTAAGTATATGTTTACATGCTGTTTTAAAGTTAACTGAACTATAGTTATATATTATTGTATATTGACATACTTTCAAAAAAGGAACTTCATTATTCTATAAATTTTCAGTATAACAAAAGCAAGTTAAAATAGATGAATTATATAATATAATATTTAATGCTCTATATTCCTGACTTCTGTAGTCCTATGACTAAAGGTAGAAAATCATAGTTTTATAAAATTAAATGTATTGCATGTATATATATATCAAGTGATAGTATGAATGAGTAGAATAAAACTTTACAAATATTTATATCTTCACAATACTGTGATGGAGGCTGTTTCATAATCACTGTTACCATTTTGCATCTAAGGTTCTATGTTAAGGAAATGAGCACAGAGGATTAGTAGTGTGAGGGTTTGAATGCAGTCCTCTTGGCTCCAGCATGGGTACGCTGCATCACCTTGCCAGCACTTCTTCCTGTATTAGAGTTCCAATTATGTACTGTCTGAACTCATAAGGCAAGGAGTAAATGGGCATCAATGCACGGCATTCATTGGCTTAACAAAAGTTTACTCGTGCTTTTGTTAGTATTCTTACTTGTCTTGCCACTGACTTTTCTGAATCTGTATAAAATGTTAACAAATTATGTTGTTTATTGTTCAGGTCACAGGCATACGTGGCCGTCCAGGACCAGCAGTAAGTAGTTTCCTCCAATATTCTTGGTACTCTCAAGTTACTTGAGGTGTTGAGAATCTTTACAGATATTGCATCCATGAAAAGACAATAGAGTATAAAATGATGAGGTTTTAGTTCTTGAAACATTTTGCATCAAACAATGTTCAAGTTTAGGCATTCCTTTATGGTGATGAATGACACAGTGGGTGCTTCATTCTGAAACTGAGCAACCTTATTTTTCCTCATGTGTTAATGTTATTATTGGTTCTATGGAGGTCAAAACAATCTACTCTTACATTGCTAATTTTAGATTTACCTTGTTCATTGAAATTAGAGCAAACTTGTTTCACTATGATTAAGGAAGAACTATTTTTATCTGTTCAATGAAAATATATGGTATATTGCATGTATTTTGAAAAATCATATACAGAATAACATATTTCTGGTTTAGCATAAGAGATTAATTATTTCAGGGTTGGAATATTAGCAGCATTCATAGGTAATTAGGTATGTAATACATACCCCTCATGTGAATTTTAAAACATATCAAATCAACTAAATAAAATAATAATACAGTTTTTTTAAAAGATTTATTCACTCATTTGAAAGGCAGAGTTAGAGAGAGAAAGAGACAAAGAGAGAGAGGTCTTCTATT
Organism: Oryctolagus cuniculus; assembly: GCF_964237555.1. NCBI lineage: Eukaryota > Metazoa > Chordata > Mammalia > Lagomorpha > Leporidae > Oryctolagus > Oryctolagus cuniculus. Next base: position 51,297,355 of record NC_091434.1, read on the forward strand.
CACTGGTTCACTCCCCCAAATGGCTGTAATGGCTAGAGTTGGGCCATTCCAAAGCCAATAGCCAGGAGTTTCTTCTGGGTCTCCCATGTGGGTGCAGGATCCCAAGAACTTGGGCCACCTTTTACTGCTTTCCCAGGCCATTAGTAGGAGCTGGATCAGAGTGGAGCAACCAGGACTTGAACTGTCACCCATATGGGATGCTAGCACTGCAGGTGGTGGCTTTACCTGCTATGCCACAGTGCAGACCCCTATAATACAGTTTTAACAGATCTACTGTGGTCCTTATGAAGGTTTTTACTTAAAAAATTCTGTTTTCTATGATTGAATAAATGCAAATCTAATCTTCATAATATAATGGAAATTCTCTTTTGAAGAGAAATAAAATCCCTCTGGCAACTGTCATTTCCCAGGGAGAAGAAGAAAAAGCCACTCTGTTAGCACAACAATATCACTTTGAAATAGAGCAATCATTGCTATTTCAATGGAGGAATAGCTACAATTATCATTTTGAAACTTTCAAATGAGTTTTAAGTATAAAATGAAAAAAATATGCAACACTGTATATCTAGGGGAAAAAAAACCATGTTGAACCTTAATAAGGCACTGTGGACTAGGAAGCCTTTCTTTCCATTGCATTCACCTCTAACTTGAGCAGTTAGGAACAATTTGGGATATAATGTACCAGTTTGAATGTATATATTCCTTCTGATAATTGTTAATTTGTGGTTGGTGCTTTTATGTAGTTCTCAAAATTTGAACTTATTTTTATGCCCATGATTTAGGGATAAAAGCTTCACTTGGGAGAAAATAATAAATGATCCTTAAAATCTTGCAAATACCAGTTAAGCTTTTACACTTAAATTGAACTCTGTGACACTAGACCATGGCAGATAATTTTTACAGGCCTTTAAGGGTCACTGTAAAATAAACAGCCCTTCTTTGTATAGAAAACTTTTATATGCACATGATATTATTCTCTACAGTCTTCAACTAGACTCAATTAAAAAGTGTGATATTACTATTATCTTTTTTTTTTTATCAAGCAAACATTTAAAACTAAGATACCCAAAGTATAAATGTTTTGAAATCATAATCATCATTTTCTGTTTTAGGGACCTCCAGGATCACAAGGACCAAGAGGAGAGCGAGGCCCCAAGGGACGACCTGTAAGTCAAGGAAGCATTCAAACCTTGTTCCTTAATGCATCTGGTGAAGGTGCACTGTCCCTCTTCCACCTTGATTAAATGTTAGCATTCAGAGGAAATGATCATATATAAATGATTACTTACTGTCTAGTTAGATAACTCAAATGATATTTCTTTGTCCTTTTTGAGGTCTGTAGGAGTAAACAACTGGATAGAGGAAAAAGAAATTAGTAGAGAATGAACTTTTCTTTCAAGTGGTTGTGTAACAGATTTATTCCTCAGGTAGCATTCTTCCTTTTTTCATTGAGCAGATGCTGCAGAGACATCAAAGTGGTAATACTGAAAATCAGCAAACACATTACCCAGAATAGTAGCCATCTTTAAATTGAAGTGATGATCTTTATGCCTCTTGAGATAAAACATAAGAATTTTATTTGATATATATGAACTTCTTTTCATTACCCGTCATATATAGAGTAAACTTGTTCTCAACTCTTAGGAGTACATTTCTTTTATTTTTTTATACTTCACCCCTAAAATCTAATGTCTAATGTCTTTCACATATTAAATAACTGGGTTAATTTGTTTATAGCTATTATTGTCCTATTTCTAATATTTTTAAAAAATAGGACATGTAAATTAATTTTGAGATGGAGAGAGAGACAGAGAGAGTAGGGAGAGAGATCCATGTACTGTTTCACTCCCCAAGTGTTTATGATGGCCAGGTGTGGGCCAGGTGAAAGGCAGGAGCCTGGGGCTCAATCCTGCACATGCCAGGGACCCATGTAATTGAGCCATCACCTGCTGCCTCTCAGGATGCATACCAGCGTGAAGCTGTAATTGAGAGCAGAGCTGGGACCCAAAAAATGCACATCACAAGCAGAGTCTTAACTGCTGCCTGAAATGCCTCCTGCTGTTTTGTTTTTCTTTATTAAAAAATATTCTTGGCTTTGCTTATCTAGCAGATTGTGTTGCTATCTTGAACATTTGGGCCTATGTACATTTGTCTTTCCCTTTTATATTAAGCATTTTTAAAAACGTTCCTGGGTGCTTATATTTGTATTATGAAAGAGAGATCTCCATCTGCTAGTTCGTCTCCCAAATACCCTCAACAGTTGGGGATGGACCACGCTGAAGCTGGGATATGGGAACTCAATCCCAGGTCTTCTACTTGGGTGGCAGGGTCCCGACCCCTTGAGCCATTGGCTGCTGCCTCCCAAGGTGCCCATTAGAAGGAAGCCGAAATTGGGAGCAGGGTTAGGATTTGAACCCAGATACTCTGAGATGGGGTGTGGGTATCCCAAGGAGCATCTTAGCCACTATGGTAAATACCTTCTCCAATCTTATGTTTCAATCAGAAAACTTCATGTTGTCCACTTTTCTATCTAACGATATCTACTAAAATTTGACTCTAAAATGGATTTAAGCCTCCTGAATATGTATTTATTCATATCTCAATGAGAGAGATAGGAACTGACATTCTGGCACAGTGAGTTAAGCCCTGCTTGTTTGAAACTGAAACCCCATATCAGAGTACTGGTTTAAGTCCCAGATGCTCTGCTTCTACTCTAGCTCCCTGGCTCCCTGCTAATGTGCCTGAGAAAGCTGTGGAAGATGGCCCAAGTATCTGGCCCCTACTATCCCCAACGGAGGCCAGGATGCAGTTCCTGGCTCCTGGCTTTGGCCTGGCCCAGCCTCAGGCATTGCAGCTGTTTGGGGGAATGAATCAGTGTTTAGAAGATCTCTCTCTCTCTCTCTCTCTGTCTCTCTCTCTCTCTCCTCTCTCCTCTGTCAACTCTCCTTCTCCTCTCTCCTCTCTGTCTGTAACTCTGGCTTCAAATGAATAAAACAAATCTTAAAGAAAATAAATAAGTGGAAGAAATAGATGAATACAGAATCAATGGACAACTTTGAACAAATAAATGAGGTAAAAAATATTTTAGATCATGTCCCTAGGTACTTTTGGTACTAAGTTTCATCTTTGATACTGTTTTATGCTTGTACTTATTTAACTAAATAAATAACATAATGTCAATGTTTTTCTCAAATGGAGCTAGAGTCAAGGATGGAGTCTATAGGTATGTGAGTGATGACAGTGCCCCAAATAAGTTGGACACAGCCATAAGGATGTCCAACAAGGCTTCATTCAGACTGTTTTATATCCCATCCTTCATTGCTGTTCTGTGGAGCTTCCTTACTGGTATTGGTAGCTTAAAAACTGCCAGTAGGTCTCCAGGCACCTGCCCAAGGTCTGCAGAGAGTCTGGTAGAAGATGATAGTAGTTGGATGGAGAATGGGTGCTCATGCAGAAAAGACTTTATATCAGGTACTTGTACATTGTAAGAAACTGGGTCATATTTCCAGGGGGTGGGGAGGAAGTTACCAAGGAAATAATTTCAGACTTCCAGAATTCCTGGTTAGGATCCAATAAATCTCCTCTGTGACTCTTACTTCTCTTCTCTTCTCTTCCTGACTTGACTTAGCTTGTGATGTCATCCATTTCCTGTCTTGGTTAGGCCTGTGATAATGTGAGTGGAGTATGAGTGTTTGTGTATGTGTGTAAGGAAAGAGTGGGGAAATAATTATTCATGAGCAATTAACAAAGACTATTGTAGAAGATACCAAAGTAGGAAATCTGTTGCTCTTTTTAATCTCATTAAGCATGGGCATGATGGCAAGTATTTAACAACTGACTCTCTTAAAATTTTTGTCCTTTTTGATTTATAGCTTCTGCCGATTTTCCTGGTGTAAATAGTCCCAGAATCTGATTTCAAGCTACCAGTATGATGCGATAGAATCTCTATACATAGAATGTTTTGCCTCTATTCCAAGCCTTCTAAGAACTGCTTAGCTGGAGTAAAGTTAAGATTATCACAATATAGGGTGGCACTGCAACCATAAATACCCCTTTCTTCTGTTTACCATCACAGAGTATAAAAGGCTCACAAAGTGTACAGCAGAGTTCCTCAACCTCAGAACTATTGGTATTTCGGGTTTGATAATTCCCTATCCATTGTAGGACATTCTGCAACATTCCTGTTTTCTACTCACTAGATGCGATGGTCCCCAACACCCATTCATCTGTGAAAACTAATATTGTCTTTTGATATCATCAAATCTGGGCAAAATTGCTCTAGATTGAGAGCTACTGATACAAACTCTCATGAAACTCTCAGTACCAGCCAGTGATCATTATGGGGATCTCACGTCACATGTCCTCAGTTTTAAGTGCACTGTCCAAGTAACTTCACCGTGACAAGCAACAGCCTGTCAGGAGATGGACAGTGTGCTGAGCCCCAGTTCTACAAGACACCTACCCTCTATAGGAATCAGTTTCCTTATTTATAAAACATGAAAATAAACCAATTATCAGTTCTAATATTTTATCATGTACATGTGAGAATGGGGGGAGGCATAAAAGGGAAGATAGAGAGAGAGGCTATTAACCAGCAGTAAGTAAAATTCTAGACTATTCTGTCAGTCTTTTCTACTTGTGGACGTCTACACGTCGCCACCTAGTGGCAATCTACAAGCATTTTTTTATTGTAGATTGCTGTCTGAGATTAATGAATATTCTGGGGGATGGGAGGTGATGATGATAATATTTATCTAAAAATAAACATTATATGATTCATTTTAGTTGGAAATATAAAAACATTTAAATGGATTCTAAAATTGTGATTTGTTTTAAATATTTTCCAATAAATATTTTTGTATACTCTAATTTTTTTTTCTGATGGGCAATTTTGTTTATACTTATTGAAATTTGGATAGTTGTCATATATTTATATTAACTTTAATTTCAATTATATAAGATTATATAATGTAGGTTATTTAAAAAGAATTCCATCGGCTGGTGCCGTGGCTCACTAGGCTAATCCTCCGCCTTGTGGCGCCGGCACTCCGGGTTCTAGTCCCGGTCGGGGCGCCGGATTATGTCCCGGTTGCCCCTCTTCCAGGCCAGCTCTCTGCTATGGCCTGGGAGTGCAGTGGAGGATGGCCCAAGTACTTGGGCCCTGCACCCACATGGGAGACCAGGAGAAACACCTGGCTCCTGAAGAAAAAAAAAAAAAAAAAAGAATTCCATCAAAACACAGACTGGATTGTGAAGTCTGAGAAAGTAGATTTTTCTCTTGATCAGATTTGAAATATGATCGTTCATCACAGAAGGCTAGAGAGGGACACAGCCTGTGTTGAGGTTTAACATACCGAAACTTCTCTTTGCTTTCACTGACATTGAGTATAGTGTGTTTTATCTTTGGAAACCTCAGTGGGAGCAGAGATTATCTTTTAACTCACTTTTTGTATATAATAATACTTGATTATCAATTAACATTTGAAGATTGCAAAAATACTATGAGGATTTTCCATACAAGGTTCTATGAATAAGTCAGACGATCCATTAATATCTACATTCATATGATCCAGCACTCCTAGACAGCAATTTAAATCACCCTCTATTATGTTTAATGAAAAGAGTAAAGTGAACTGTCAGTGATTTAGGAGTTATAGGAGGTTTGATTTTTAAAAGATGAGAATAACTTTCTGGCTCTTCTTGGTTAACAAGCCAGAAAATATTTAACAAAGACTGCTGGGGACGATGAGGGTAGGCACTGAGCATTTCCAGAACTGAGGACGTGGCAGTTCCCCAAGCAGTCTTCAAATGGGCGTTACGAGAAGGGTGGGACTTGGCTGCTGGAAGTCATTGCTCATGTCTCTGAGAACTAGACTTGGCTGGGTAACAGTGCCTTTGCCTCAGATTTCTCCTTGGTTTAGTCTTCCTCTGGTGGTGGGAAGGAAAATAAACAGTGCTGTAGTTACAGTACTCAAGAGGACTGAAATGTGAAAATGGCATATTTATATATTGAGTGCCTTCTGTGCACCAGGAGCTAAACAAAACATTAAACATTTATAGTTGAAAATCACCAACAAATTACAATTAAGGGGCCCTCACATTTTCACATTTTTGTTTTTTGGCAGAGATGGTGGTGAAGTAGGCACATAACTAGTTGAGTTATAATCCAGAGATATGAATTTAATTGTGTTGTTCAAAAGATAATTTTGAACAACCAGGCTCAACTTAGGAGGCTCATTTTAGAACCTGGTGAACTGAAAGTCATTGTATGATTATTTCAAGACAGTTGACTCCTAGAGATTTAACATATCAAGTAAAATTTCTCACCGAGACTTTATCCCAAGATGTAGTTATTTTCATCGGTGCTGAAATTGAGTAGGTTACAGTAGGTGATAAAATTGCCACTTATCTTTAGACGAATGGACACTCCATGTCCATCAAGAAATCTGTGCTTTTAGCTTTTTGCTAAGTACATATTTAGAAGTGGGTTCTAATATCTATGGCATGTTTTCCCAGGGTCCTCGTGGGCCTCAAGGAATTGATGGAGAACCTGGTGTTCCTGGTCAGCCTGGTGCTCCGGGGCCTCCCGGACACCCGTCCCACCCAGGACCCGATGGCATGAGCAGGGTGAGTTGTGTACATTGTCCAATGCCATATACCAGATGTACATTATTGTCTTATTGCTATGATTTAAAACTGTGTCACTTCAGATACTCTTGACTATAAGAACACTTAAATTAACACATTGCTGCCATAAACAACAATAAAACTAATTACTCCACAGTAAATTATAGCATTTTTAAAGTGCTGCTTCAAGTTATTTGTAGGTTTCAATATTAATTCTGGACTTCATGTAATTTCTGACGATTCTGAAGGACCAGTGACCCTTCCCTTTGTGAACTGAGAAAAGAGATGTATTCCTTATTCTTTGCTCTTCTCTGGGCTCTCACTACTGACAAAGCCTGTGCTGCACACCAAGAGAGGATGACTCATCCATGATGATATCTATGATTCTTATAGATCTCTATGATATCTAGGAAAGGGCCACTGAGTTAGCACTAATAAAATCCATCTAATTATTCCTTAGATTTTTATTTTCTGCCTGAAGTAAAATACGACGAAATGTTTTTCTACATTTGCAACTTTGAATTCTTCCTGGCAGACATAGGGGTTTTGCGACTAGATGGCATAGCATAGCAGACAGATGGAGCCTCAATGTGAGTTTTGTTTTACAAGAATTCATACTTCTGTTTCTCAGCTGATTGCAGAAGAAATTACCAGACTGTTTTTTAAACAATACACTCTTATTTCCCACTAAAATCTCGAAATTAGCATTAGCACCGGAATGAATATGAATCATTCTGGTCAATTTGATTACTTAGGTCTCTTAAGTGAAAAAGAGAGTAGGTGAAATAGTTTGCAATTCTGACACATTCAGAGATTCATGAAAAGGCTTATGAAATTTTTATCAGCTTACATAAATCCAAGTTAACATTGACTTGCCGGAGCAAAGAATAAAGAGTACCATCTAAATAGTCAGAAATAGAATCTGGAATCTCTAGCACGACTGTTTTAAAGGCATCATTCAGGCTTTCCTCAAATGTTTGGCATGTTCTAATTGTGGGGGGAAATCAGATGAAGATATTTAAACATGAAATCAATTAGACTGGCTAAATATTTATTACAATGATCCATCCTTTTACAAAATGTGGGACATCTGTCCCACTGCAGCAGCTGTGCTGAAGCAATGTACTTATAAAAGCCTCTGGGGAACAGTGGTCCATCAAAAACACGTACAGTAAAACCAACTTGAATCTTTTTCCATGCTTTATAGTTTAGTGGTTAAAATAAGAATTCCAGAGAATATACCTTTCTCAATTGTAAAAGTATGCTGAAGTATGTCTTTTACTATGGAAATAATGTCTTCACCTTGCCTTTCTAGCCATTTTCAGCTCAGATGGCTGGGTTGGATGAAAAATCTGGACTTGGGAGTCAAGTAGGACTGATGCCTGGCTCTGTGGTAAGCACATATTTTACTGCTAAGCACAGAACATATGAAAAAATAGAGGCTTGAGTTAGCCAATCAGGAAATAACATGAGTCTTCTTAAACACCGCCTTTCTCCCATTTCTCAAACCTGCTGTGTACAGTTGAACCCCGAGTGGTGTTCTGTCTATCACTATGCAAGGTATTTTTTGTATATTTCATTAATATTTGAAGGAAATAAACAATCTTAGGACATGGAACTATTGCCAAAATAAAAGCTGTACCTTTGTAATTAAAAAAAAAAAACAGTTTTATGGTGCTGATTAAAAACAGTGATTTTGCAAACTTTTGAAATTGGAAATAGTTTACTATGTCCATTTTTATTGTTCCTTACTTATCTTAATAGTCCCTGGTTGCCTTATGCCAATAATTCTGTAGTTTCCTGACTGGGCTTTCTCATCAACTCCATGTTCTGAATATCTTTACTAGCCAGAATGATATTCTGGGCAAGTGCTTTAACCTGGGTATTTGGAGCAAAATGAATCATTGAACAAATTAACCCTTTTCAAATTCTCCCATACTTTTTTTTTTTTTTTTTTTTGCTTCTAACTTAATTCAGAAGTATTCCATATTAATGGCATTTCATGTTATCAGAGCTCATATGTGAAACTTTTTATCCCCATCCTATTGCCAGCATTATGAGTACCATAAAAATTGTATAGTTAAATTTTTTAATTTTTAAAAAATTTATCTATTTGAAAAGCAGGGTTGTAAGGGAGTTAGAGGGAGACAAACAGAAATTTCCCATCTGCTGATTCACTCCCCAAATATCCAAAAATCTGCAGTAGCCCAGACTGGGCCAGGCCCACGTCAGGAGCTGGAACTCAATCTGGGTCTCCAACATGAGTGGCAGGAAGCAAACAACTTGATCCTTCAACTGTTGCTTGTCTCCAGGGGTGCGCTTCAGCAGGAAGCTGGGTTTGGAAGTGGTGCTGGCACTCAAAGCCAGGTGCTCTACCCTGGGATGTGGGTATCACAGACAGTACTTAATTGCCAAGTCAAATGCCAGCCCCTGAATAGTTTTTAATTCACTGGTAGTATGTAGTTCATTGATTACTTTGGAATATTATTCTGAGAGTTATGAGTTTTGAGCCTATAAAATGTTAAATTACATATGTGTTTATTTTTTGAAGGAGATTGTATTTTCTTACTAACTGAAATCTCTAATAAATTTAAAGTAAAATGTTAAGTGTTTTGCCATAAGAATGAATCTGATTTTAATTATCTTAAAGTGTGATATTTAAAAATTATATGGCATGTATTATCAGATAGTCAAATTACAGTTTCCCTTTCTTTGTTCTGTCTCAGCAAATTATTTCATGTTTAAATGAGGAAATCCTGTGCAGACACTTTCAATTTATGTTGTAAAAGAAATAAATAACCCAAAAAATGCAGTACCCTAGAAAACTTTAGGTTGACATTTAAAATAATGTAGTTAGACTTTTAATTCAACTTGATCCTTTAAGTAGTAAGAGTTACCCTCTTTAAAGCTTAGAAATTTTTAAAAGATTTATTTATTTTATTTGAAAGGCAGAGTTATAGGAAGAGAGGGAGACTGAGAGAGAAATCTTCCATGTGCTGGTTCCCTCTTCAATGGCCGAATCTGCTGGGGTGGGCCAGGCAGAAGCCAGGAGCCAGGAGCCTCCTCCTGTCTCCCACATGGATGCAGGAGCCCAAGGATCTGGATCTGGGCCATCTTCTGCTGCTTTCCTAGGTGCACCAGCAGGGAGCTGGATCAGAAGTGGAGCAGCAGGGACTTGAACCAGTACCCACATGGGATGATGAGCGCTGCAGGCAGTGTTCTAACCCACTGCACCACAAAGCCAATCCCCAAACTGAAGCATTAAATAGGGAGTTTGATAAGTAGTTTATGACTGCCAAGATTTTTCTTTATTCAGATGTCCTAATTTAAAAAATCACCCTTTAAACATGCAAGTGTTCCTAAAGACTCTGGGTGTGTCCAGGAATGTATTGTTTATTTCTCTTTATGACACAGACTGTATGCATAAGATCATCCCAAATGTTGCCCAGGCCTTCCTATTCTTGAAGTGAAATGCTTTCCAGATGATTGCAGATGGAGAATATCATCATCTAATTATCCCTCACTGTCAAATCTTCATTTTTCCAGATTCTAAAATTAAACATGTTTGAAGCATGACCTAATTGTTATGGATACTATGCAACTTTTATTCTCATTTGTTTTTAAGGGTCCTGTTGGTCCAAGGGGGCCTCAAGGTTTACAAGGGCAACAAGTAAGTTTTTAAAACATAATTTAATTGCACACTGTAGAGAAAAAAGAATGCAAGTGATGTCTACGTTACATGACTGGGTTGTCCTTTAAATTGTGTATTGAAATACTCAATTTGAATAGCTCTATTAAATATTTTTTTCACATAGAAGTATTTACAATCGTTTTATCCATGGGTTAAATTTTTATCATTTGATTTCTTTCTGTGGTTGATTTCCAACACCATGATTATGTGCCTTTGCTTCTGAAATAACATATTATTATCTCATTTCATGATGAAGACTATCAAAATTGATTATAAGCCATGTGAGGCTATTAAATCAGCCCAAAGAAGGCCATCGCCATCTGGTGTTGTTAGAAGTATCAGTCAAGATGATAACTCCTTGATATCTTTACAAAGAACTTAATGCTATGAACTTTCTTTCCATGTCTGTCAAATACCAAAATAATATATAAAATTATCATATAGAGCTATTTTATTTATTGCAGAGATTTAATAGACCATTGGAAATAACTTTTCAAAATGAAAATCTTTAGATTCCTCAAGCTTACCACATTGTCCTCATCACATTGTGTGGAGTTTTATTTCAAGTTATTGGTTAATAGAAAAGGTAGCTGGTGATGGTGATGAAGATGATTATGATGAGATAATAATGGCTACCATTACTTGAGCTCTCACTGTATGCCAATACTATTCTACATCCTTAATATTCATTAATTATATGGACTGTCATAACATCCTAATGAAATAAATACCATTATTAATCTCATTTTTCAGATTAGGAAGTAAAACTCAAGACAGATTAAATAAGTTGCCCAAAGTCACATAGCTGGAAAGCTCCAGAGTCATTTGGCTAAATAACTAGTCTATATATTGTAGAGAATAGAATATTTAGTATTATGATTTCCTTTGGTTTGTATATTCAAATTGTTCTCAATTTTAGGGTGGCGTAGGACCTGCAGGGCCCCCTGGTGAGCCTGGTGAACCTGGACCAATGGTAAATGTCAAGTAAGCATGTAGACCCAGTTACAAATGGGTCCACCATTATAATAAGGTCATGAATGATATATTTTCCAAGGCCCTCCCTAATGTAGCAAGAAATGACAATCCAGTTTGGGAGTTCTGTCCTGTGGACTGTACTTAAGCTATATGTTCTTTGTAGCAGAATATTTCAATTTACAGGCTTAGATTATCATCAGTAGATTGTCTTGAGCTATGTACATTTGTGCATTTAAATATTTTTCCCTATTGAACACATGACTGAGAGATACAATAAATAATCTAAACATTAACCAAACATTTCTATGAAAATGTTCATTTGTCTCGATAATTTTGGACTTTAACATTGCTGGTAGAGGTAATATTCTTTTTTCCTTTAATTTGCTTTGTCATTAGGGTCCAATTGGTGCACGTGGACCAGAGGGCCCTCCTGGGAAACCTGGTGAAGACGTAAGCAACCTTGCTAATTTGACTTGGAAGTTAGAGGTTTAATAAGGACCCACAGTGTCCAGATGAATGTTCTGTATTAGTTTCCACTTCATTTTCCCACCCTCTTAGCCTCCACTAAATTTAATCTAAACTGGAGAACTCAGAATGGAATTTCATAAAAATCTAAAAGGGCTCTTAACTTTAATAATATTACAATATTAGGTAATGTCTCTCCCATGTATCAGCTGGATTTTAAGATTTTCTCCATGAGATAATAGAACTGTTGTCAGAATAGGTACAATCTCTGCTGATGGAACCACTGAAATGAACTGACAGAAAAAACACATTACTCTGATGGCAGAACATCATTATGAGGTCTTAACTAAATGGGATTTTAAGATTGTGTTAGCTGTACCATGCCAATATGGCTCCCCAATGCTGAAAAGTATTTTTCTTCAGTTGAATTTTTTTTTTTTTTTTTTTTTTTTTTGACAGGCAGAGTGGACAGTGTGAGAGAGAGACAGAGAGAGAAAGGTCTTCCTTTTGCCGTTGGTTCACCCTCCAATGGCCGCCGCTGCAGCCGGCGCACCGCGCTGATCCGATGGCAGGAGCCAGGATCCAGGTGCTTTTCCTGGTCTCCCATGGGGTGCAGGGCCCAAGCACCTGGGCCATCCTCCACTGCACTCCCTGGCCATAGCAGAGAGCTGGCCTGGAAGAGGGGCAACCGGGACAGAATCCGGCGCCCCGACCGGGACTAGAACCCGGTGTGCCGGCGCCGCAAGGCGGAGGATTAGCCTGTTGAGCCACGGCGCCGGCCGCTTCAGTTGAATTTTTTTAAAGATTTATTTATTTATTTGAAAGTCAGAGATACACAGAGAGAGGAGAGGTAAAGAGAGAGAGAGAGAGAGAGAGAGAGAGAGGTCCTTTATCTGATGGTTCACTCCCCAACTGGCCGAAACGGCCTGAGCTGTGCAGATCTGAAATCAGGAGCCAGGAGCTTCTACTGGGTCTCCCACATAGGTGCAGGGGCCCAAGGACTTGGGCCATTTTCCACTGCTTTCCCAGGCCATAGCAGAGAGCTGGATGGGAAGTGGAGCACCCGGGTCCCTAACCAGTGCCCATATGGGATGCCGGCATTTTCAGGCCAGGGCATTAACCCACTGCGCTATGGCGCCAGCCCCATCAGTTGAATTTTTAAAGTTAAGACTCAGCTGTAGGTTTTAACATTAAGAATGACTCATCAGAGAACAGCGGTAATAACACATTTGCTTTTCCATAGTATTTTCTTAGTGATACCAAAATTTATGATAAAACTAAGGATAGGCCAAATATATACAAGTTTTTTCTTTGTGAGTCATAATATGATTAGGCAGATTGTATTGAACTTGTCACAAGAAAAAATGGCTCTGGTAGTTCTTGGGTAGTTTTTTTTTTTCTTTATTCACAAGAAAAGAACTGCCAAGTAGTATTTTAAGACACAATGTTTTAACTCAATGCCAGGTTGTCCTACAGGATCTCCTAGAATGTATGTGTATTTATGTGTGTGTGTTCCTGTTTGTAAGTGTTGGTTTTCATAAAATGGTGTAGTAGATAAGACCAGGATAGTTTATATCTGTTTCTTCTTCTGTGTAAACTAATGAAAGCTCTGCAGACCATCTTACAGATTGCGTTGCTTTCAGAAATGGAGTTTTGTTTTGTTTAGGCTATTCCACATAAGCTTTCTAAAGACATTTGCAATGTGTTTGTCATATAAATTTCAGAGAATAGCATTTTAAACTCTCTTCAATTCACCCCTTTCCTTTTTCCCCCATAAAGGGTGAACCTGGCAGAAATGGAAATACTGGTGAAGTGGGATTTGCAGGATCTCCGGTATGTTTATACTTACCAAGACATAAAGACAAACTTCCAGAAATAAAAACATTGAAATTAACTTGCAATTCATTGTTTGCATATTTATTAAACACTAAATAAATGCAGGCAACAGAGCAATGTTCCACTCTATCAAAATGTAAAATGACATAGGACATTTTGCCAGAGTTATAATTAATTCCAATTACTTTCTTTGCATTGGCACCATATGAGTAACCCCCTTAAAGCCAGAGTATTACATTATAATCTAATTTGGATACTCTCAAACTTAGTGTTGAATTTTCAAAAACTAAGAACTTTTTTTTAAAAGTTTTTATTTATTTATTGGAAAGGCAGAGTTACAGAAAGAGAGAAGAGGAGAGATTGCACATGCTCGAGAGAGAGAGAGAGAGGGAGAGAGAGGGACAGAGAGAGAGGTGTCTTCTGTATGCTTGTTCATTCCCCAAATAACTGCAACAGCCAAGGTTGGGACAAGCCAAAGCCAGGAGCCAAGAGCTTTCTATCGGTCTCCCCCATGGGTGCAGGGGCCTAAGTAGTTGGGCCATTCTCCTCCCCTTTCCTAGGCATATTAGTGGGAAGCTGGATCAAAAATGGCGCAGCTGAGACTCAAACCAGTGCCCATATGGGATGCTGGCTCTGCAAGCTGCGGCTTAACCTTCTGCATCACAGCACTGGCCCCAGAACTTATTTTTTTCAAAAGAAAAGTCATCAGCCTAATCCATAGACAATTCACAGCTCAATCTTGTTTATCTTTTACTTTTTAGTACTTTAATTTTCTATTTGTCCATCATATCTGAAATAATAGCTTGAAAGAGAGATTGTAGACTTGTTTTTGTATGAGCTAGGAAAACGCATTGTGGCTAGGGTGCCTATTTGCTCCCTAAACCTTAATGTTGACTGAAATTCGTGATTAATGTTCCAGGCCCTAAACTCTGATGACACAGTTTTGCCAATCCTCCTAACACGAATTGCCTGCCTTCCTAAAACAATTTTCTTCTCTCTTGGCTCACTAAAAGGACAGGTCTCTGGAAACTGACTCCAGCAGAGTTTAGGACCTGGGCCACCTGAACATTCTCTGAATCCACCTTTCTGTTGTCACTGGCATTGCTTCACTAGGCTTTCCCCTAGGGTGTGCTGTACAAGCAATACAGAAAACCAGAAAATGATAAGCAAGCAAAAATCCTCCTTAAACATTCCTGCTCCTAAGGTTTCTCTTGCCTAACAGCCCCTACGTGGATCCAGCCTCCTGAAGTGTTTCCTATACGTTTCTGATGTTTCTACCATTCTAAACAACAGCACTGCATTGTTCTATTTACCTCCTGAAAATTGATGGGGTTCACTGCTAGGATTTTTTTTTTAACAAATGAATGCTGATCTTTTAAGGAAATTAACAGGGCTCCAAAGATTATTTAGTTTTAGTATAAAGCCTTCTCCCATCTCTCTGTTCTCTTTTCTTTCCTCCCCTATGAGCCGGAGAAGTAAATCAGACAAAGACATGAGGTTTAGTCATTAGCACAGATGTCCTTTTCAACAAACCCAGGCTTGGGCCTCCAGTGTCCCGCCGCACATCATGCTCCCAGCATGCGTCCTCCATGGGGGGAAAGGTGCCCTGCCAGCTCCGCACAGATGCGCTCTGTGAGCTAGGACAGCAATGTGCGATTGCACTGTGATGACAGTCCTGGGTCAGCACAATGAAACTGTTTTTATGAGTGTTAGTACATTTGGTTCATTCTCTTGTTATGTTAGGGATATGTAATGGCATGGGAATTTGCCTCACAGATCATAAAATCTGAAGTTAACTAATTATTTGGAATAACATAGCTCGGTAATTCCCCTATAGGCTGAACTGGATATGCACTGAGTTGCCTGAGCAGGGAGGAGGGAAGAGAGGCAAAGCTCAGAAAAAGGGAGGATTTCAGGGGGATTCTTAATGTAAAAGAATTCCTAAGCAGGGTTGTGTCAACAGAAGAATTGGTGGGAATTCATTTGTTCAGAGGACATTAATTCATGTACTCTAACTGTGAAAGTCTCCCAAAACACTGAAGAAATACTTTCTAGGCAAAAGTTCACAGAGGAATTATTGCTTTGATATTATCATAGGATTTTCATTTATTGAGTTTTCTGTTCTTTTAGTAAATAGTGAATGAAGTTTATGATGTGTAGAGAAGAAAGATTTTGCCATCTTATGTAAGATTGTACTAGGATAAGAGAAGTTCCATGAGAAAAGTTTGGATAAAATGTTATTTGAGTTAGAAATATTAAAGCATTTTTTTCATTCACTTGTTTTTCTAATTGTCATTCATTGAATGCTTGCTACCTGGGCTAAGCTAAATGCCAGGATTATGGTGATTAATAAATGATTAATACTTGATAATCATCGATAGTATCAGTTTACAATATCAAAGAGCTCAGTCACCAAGTGGCAGTTGGAATGACAATGCATTGCAAAACCAAACACAGGCAATGAGAATAAGAAAGTAATTGTCATTGGATATTTGTATGTTTTAGGAGAATATAAGGGAAGTGTTTCAAACACCATTTCAAAATAGTCATACCATTGAATTTGATTTTCTGTCGCATTTCTAGTTAATGTTCTTTGATGGAAAAATGCGTAGAATTATCCCAATTCTGAGTCAGGAAACCAAACCATTCTTGCATTTTCTGACCTTTCTATTCTATTGAATATTTTATTTCTCCATTTAGTTTCCTAAATAATCTACCAAGCTATTCATGAACATTTTGTTAAGACTTCCCTGATAATACCATCCTTTCTGTCATGTTCTGTGGTCAGTATTCAGAAGTTTAAAGGAAATAAAAAGAACGTTGGCTTGCTACAAAGGCATTCATTCTTCTACCACAACTGAGCGTGTTGATTTATGCTTATGCTCTTTTTTTCCCTTATTACTAATTGTGACACAATTTATCATATTTAATTTTGAAAATGTCATCAAATCAAAAACCTGGTATTAATCTATGTCTTTGTTAAGTCATGTTTCCATTTCTAATAGCGTTTTGCTGTGCTAATTTTGATCACAGATACATTTTGACAGGTATCCTGCTTTTTTTCTTTAGTTGAATGATGAAAAACTGTGTACTTGATAAAACTGGAAAAGCTCTATATTAAGCAATTCCTGTTCTTATTAATGACTCTAAAATGCCTTGTCTGTTTTTCCCCCTAGGGAGCTCGAGGCTTTCCTGGGGCGCCTGGACTTCCAGGCTTGAAGGGTCACCGAGTAAGTTCAGTCCATCGTCATCTTAGATGCTGTGGCTTATGGAGTAGGATCTGGGGCACATCAGCTTCAGAATTTTTGCAATCCCATTTGTTAGACATCCTTAACTTGTTGTGGTTGCAGTATTCACCTGTGACCACCGAAATCACGATACTTTTTCACACTTCTCTGGAATTTCATTTATTTCTATGAAACAATATATGTGGATTTTTCGCTGTGTGCCGGGTGCTGTGCCATAAAAGAGGGTACACTGCTGAAAGAGCAAAGTCTCAGACCTGCAGCTTCAGGCTGATAAGAGGCACAGTTAGGAAAACAGGCAACTACTACATGGTAGAGCAAGCAACATGATACAAGCACGGAGTTCATTAGGTTGCAGGAGGGACCTAGTCAACTTGCACTGGGGAAGCAATAACATGATTATTTAATAACTCAGTGTAATTAATATGTAGCTATATCTATATTGTATGCATATATAGAATCCATCTATCTGTGTGTATGTCTGTCTGAAAGCAGTGCTGATATTTAATCAGTATATACCGACTAGCCTCTGTTTTGAGCAACAGAGTTCTTGCTGTTGTACTAGTTACTAACTGCATTTTTCCCTTGGTATTTGTGGGAGACACAAATATACATGGATACTCAAGTCCCTAATATAGTGTTTGCATCTAATTATTGAACATCCTCCCATATATTTTAAATCATCTCTAAATCATTCATAGTGTTGAGTGAAATGTAACTTCTATGTAAATAGTTGTTATAGTATATTTTTAGGGAATAATGCCAGGAAGCTAAGCCTGTCATATTCAGTACAGACATAACAATTGTAGGCCTAATTCCATAGTACACATGAGCAACAACGGAACATTATTTTCAATTTTTTTTTGGTGGTTCTTTGACTTATGGCTTGAACCCTGTGGATACAGAGGTCCAGCTATTTTGTGAATGTCAACAACAGATATAACTCATATTTTATAACATAAACTCTGCCACTGTGTATTTTCTCTATGAGTTTTTTTTTAAGATTTATTATTTTATTTGAAAGTCAGAGTTACAGAGAAAGGATAGGCAGAGAGAGAGAGTTCTCCCATCCAATGGTGCACTCCCAAATTGGCCGCAATGGCTGGAGCCACGCCGATCTGAAGCCAAGAGCCAGGAGCTTCCTCGGGATCTCCCACGCTGGCACAGGGGCCTGAGAACTTGGGCCATCCTCCACTGCCTTCCCAGGCCATAGCAGAGAGCTGGATTGGAAGTGGAGCAGCAGGGTCTTGAACCTGCATCCATATGGGATGCTGGCACCTCAGGCCAGGGCATTAACTGGCTGTGCCACAGCGCTGGTCCCTCTCTATGAGTTTTTATTTGTAGCTATAGATTACATGTCCATGAAGTCAAAAAAGTTTGAAGGGTGATAATATTGCAAAGTAAAAATGTTATTTAGAGGTGAAACCACTAATTTTCTTTAAATAGATTTTCCAAAAAGTTGAGAATTTGGGAATATTTTGAACAACATTAAACTTGAGAATAGTTTGTGAGCTTATTTTTTCTTCTTTCTTCATGATTTTGAGAACTGGACAAACAGGATATCAATACTGATTTACATTTTCTTTACAGGGACACAAAGGTCTTGAAGGCCCTAAAGGGGAAGTTGGAGCACCTGGGTCCAAGGTAATTCACTGTATAGTACCTTGGTGTAACCTCACCGTGTCATTTCAGGTCTGCTTTCAGCACCAACAGATTTTTACTTCCATCCTAAATAATTCTAGAGAAAAGAGTAATATAAATAAATGATTAGTTAAATAAAAATGCCCCTGTAATTTAATATCTTTTAATTCCAAGGAATCCCAGTCATTGTTTCTTCCCAAAATGTATTTATTTTTGTAGGAAAAAAAATCAAGGAAGGATAAAGAAATTTTTCGCGGGAAGCATCATGAGATAGACTTGGAAAAACATTTTGTTTCAAGTTTCTTATTTTAAGTTATGAAAAATTACAGGGGGTAGAAATTAAAGCAAACTTTAGTTTTGTTTCAGAAATATTAGACATAATTTTAATTCAGATACAGACTTTTTTGAGACTATGGTTATGTAAGGCAGTTTCATCATCTTATTTAAATCCCCAGTGTTATTTAGACTTACTCCTATTTATTTGTTTTCATTTATTTTAAAGGTAGACACACACACACAGAGAGAGAGAGAGAGAGAGAGAGAGAGAGAGAAAGTAAGACAAAAGAGAAAGATACCTACTATCCATTGATTTGTGAGTCTGGGCCAGGCTGCAACCAGGAGCCCAGAACTCAATCTGGGTCTCCCACATGGGTGGCAGGGACCCAAGTATTTGAACGGTCTCCTGCCTTCCAGGGTTACATTATCAGGAAACTGGAATTGGAAGTAGAGGCAGAACTCAAAACTCAGTCATTCCAATATGGGAGTCATCCCATGTGACATCTTAACTGCTGTACCAATGCCTCCCCTTGTGTACAGCCACTTCTACAGAAACTCAGTTTTCATCCCATTGTTCCATTGCATTTTGAGAAAAGGTGGTAAAACTGAATTTTGAGATCATTAATTGAAGCTAAGCTTTTCTGTTGTCCTCTTCAAAATTATACACACATGGAACAAGTGATGTGAATGTCAATTGTAGGATTCTCATACTGTCATGTAATCTTATTTTTGTATTAGGGTGAAGCTGGCCCGACTGGTCCAATGGGTGCCATGGGTCCTCTGGTATGTATTGATTTCTTTGCTATTTTTTTTTTGTTTTAGAGATGTCATTAAGAGAATTTTTAAATGAAAAAAAACAAAAAAGATATCTGAAGAACATGAAATAATCTTGATAACCTGCTGATTAACAAGTAGAAGAAGAAAATTGCTCATTTTGAATGGAAAGGGGCCCTTCCTGCATTTCATTGCTTTTATTTTTATTTATTTATTTATTTATTTATTTATTTTTTGACAGGCAGAGTGGACAGTGAGAGAGAGAGACAGAGAGAAAGGTCTTCCTTTTGCCGTTGCTTCACCCTCCAATGGCCACTGTGGCTGCGCACTGCGGCTGGCGCACCGCACTGAACCAATGGCAGGAGCCAGGTACTTCTCCTGGTCTCCCATGGGGTGCAGGGCCCAAGCACTTGGCCATCCTCCACTGCACTCCCTGGCCACAGCAGAGAGCTGGTCTGGAAGAGGGGCAACCAGGACAGAATCCGGCGCCCCGACTGGGACTAGAACCTGGTGTGCCGGCGCCGCAAGGCAGAGGATTAGCCTAGTGAGCCGCGGTGCCGGCTCATTGCTTTTCTTAACTTATTTTTTTCACTGTTCTCAGGATCAGTATTAGTGTACATTTAATTCCTTGAGGCTAAGTTAAATGAAAGCTATTTACACAAGAAGATTAAGTATCTTTACAGCTAGAGAATTTTTCTAACCTAAGATTATTCTTGGAAGCATTGTTGTTTGTTGACTGAATATATTGAGTCTCAACTGAATTGAGCGGTGTAGTCAAACTATTTTCCAGTTCGAATTTGATGATCCAAGGGTTGCATTAACTGTCTCCTCTACAGGGTCCAAGGGGAATGCCAGGAGAGAGGGGGAGGCTTGGGCCACAGGGTGCTCCTGTAAGTATTCTTGCTTTTATTTTTACTGTTGAGAAGTGTTTTCAACTCTATATTTTGTGTTACAGAATGTACCTTTCCAATAAGATTAACAGTTCTGTTATTGTTTAAATTTTTATTTTGGAATAAAGTTATTTTTATAGAAATGTGGAAAGATAGAATAGAGAATTCCTGTCTTTCTTCACCAGGACTCTTGCTGTTAACATCTAACATAACCGTGGTTCAGTTGTTACTTTTTTGTTATGATAAGAAAGAAGATAGTGAAAAATATAGTAACATGAAATACAGGCCATAGGAAAACATGAACTTTAAAGTGATAATACAATTATAATAGGTAACATTTATCAAGCAATTATTACATAGCAAGCATTCTTTCAAGCATCTTTATTTCACATTTTTCACAATCCTAGATGGTAGGTTCTGAGTATTCCCTTTTAGAGAAGTGAGCTTTCCAATCATCTCTCTGCCTTTGTTTTAATTATACAGACTGAGAACTGTCCTTATAGTCTGTGCGTGCATCTTGAACCTGGGTAGCTGGGCATAATCTTCTAATTTTCTTCACAGCTCTCTGAAGATTAGACCATAGCTGGCTAATATTTGAAACCTGCAATTCATTAAATTGCACCCAGCCTACTTATGACAATTAAGGAGTACCATCTGGCCTCTATTTTTTTTTTTTTTTTTGAGATCCTAAATTCACATTACTCTTAGGATTCCTGGGTTTGTAACATGCTGTACTGTTAGCCCTAGACCACAAAGGACAGCCACTTCAGAGCTTCTCAATGACACCAAAGTCGAAGCTCTGGTTTGAAAGCAGTGAGATACTCTTACCAGGCCATTTTGTATGCTGTTGATGGGCAGAATATATTCTGAGAATAAAGAGAGTATTGTATAGTATGAAAAGCTACAGGTTTATCCAACCTACACAGTGTATCAAGTCTGATACATTCCCTTCTCTGTGCTTCCTTCTATCATGTGCCAACACAGTTCTGGCCGTTCTACTTCCCTTTACGTGGGCCATTGCCTTTTGCAAGTTTCCCATCTCAGCACCATGTCCCAGGGTCCCTGCTAGGATGTGAAATTGTCTATCACGGGGAGTACTTCCACATCATTAAAGTTTCCCAACTTTATTATCCTGACTCTTGATCCAGGTTTATGCATTCTCTCTTGGATCCTGCCTCTGTAAGATGTTTAGGTTTTAGAGATCTTTTGGTGTGCAGTCTCTTTCCTCTTTTATCACGTGTAGTACTTCCTCAGCCCAGTTATTTTTTGACTTGATGCTAGTTATTGGTCTGGTAGCCAGAAGGGGAGCTTATGTTGTCTGGTAAAGTAGAAGCTTCTGCATCTTCTTCAAACAAGAGAGAAGTGTGAAGTGTAAATGGGGATTATGGGCCACTTATACAGGCCTAGGGGCCTCAAGGGGTTTGAGATTTCCAAGTTCTTAAGTGTGTTAAGCCATACATTCCAATGCAAAATCTCTGGGACCAATTCCTTTTAATCCAGGACCTGACTGGGGCATAACAGAATCTCCAGGTTTGAGTATTCAACTTGCTCAAGAGCCCTTATGTGCTTATAATTAGGAACTGGGCATGATATTCAATGTTTCCTTTACTTTGGTTCCAGAAGATGAGAATTGTTTGAAATGCTGTCAAGAAGCCTTCCATCAGTGATTAATAACCATCAGGCTTTCCAAGTCTTTCTCCAATTGATGGACTACTAAATCTCATCAACTTATTGTTTCTGTTTCCCCTAAACTTCTCATATGCCTGTGATATTGCATCCTATCCTATTCTCTTATCCTTGTGCCCTATCCAGTTCATCACTGGAGAAAATATTTATCACTGAACCACCTACTCCCTCTACCAACAGCTGGCCAATAGACAATCCAGCCTAAAGTTTCCATTTCACAGTCCATTTTCTTGCACCACTTCTGGCACCAATCAACCATCTTAGGGTCTCAAATCAGGTTTCCTGGGGCACAGCCTCAAAACAGAGAGTGCCCTTAGAAGCTACACTTATCAGTGAATGACTATCAGAGAAATTTAATTGTATTGCAATACAACAGAGACCTCAATAAAGCTGAAAGGAACTATGGAGCTCTTCAGACTTGTCTTGAATGGGGGCCATTCCTTTGTCCTTCTGCCATGACCAAGGAAGAGGCACAACCTCCGAAGAGTTAACTCCCTCTGGCTGAGGGAGCGCCTGGGGGAGTCTCAGCTGTGAACCATCAACAAGGAACACGTCCAGCTGATTAAATACTTCAGTCATAAAAGGAGATCTGGGTGAAACCCACAGAAATCATGACTGAATTTGTGTGTGTATGTGTTGGTTGTTGGTTTGCTTGTTTGCACGTGGAGGAAATACTCCTTTGAGTTAGTCTGGCTATCAAGAAAGTTGAGGTGTTTAAATTTTCATTGTAATAGATCAAGGTGTTAAGAATCATTTTGGCCCATTTCATTTTCTTAATCTTGATTTTTATTTTCTAATTGATTTGAAGATGTGTTTATTGCCACCTTATCAGCTTGTGTAAATGTGTATTTTTATCACTGTTAATCCACTGATTGAGGTTGTTATTTATCCTTATTATCTATTTTTCAATTTCTCACATGGAATTATTTATAAAGCAATTGAATTAAGAGGAAAATATTGTGGAATATGTAATCTTATTCATTTTTTCTTCTAATTAGGGACAGCGAGGTGCACACGGTATGCCAGGAAAACCTGGACCAATGGTGAGTTATGTTTGTTTAAATTTTTATTAATATAAAGAGAACAGATTTCATATATTTTGTAGATACCATTCTAAGAATATAACCATACCCGCCTCCCTCAATCTTTCTCCTTCCTTCCTTTTTTTTACATTTTTTTAATTTTTGCAAAAATGTAAATTCATTTTACTTTATAATCACAGGCTTAATGCACCACTAACCATAATGTTCAGCAAGTGAAGAGTAGAAAGACCACAGTTCCACAGAATATAAACAATGTCTAAAAATGATAAATCACAAGATGTCTGTTTCATTCTTATAAATTATTTGTATTCTATGTTAACTACCGCATGTAAGAGAAAACGTGTGATATTTGTCTTTTTTGGACTCGCTTATTTCACATTTCACAATGGTTTCCAGTAGCATTCATTTTATGGCAAAAGACAGGATTCCATTCTTTTTTATTGCTAAGTAGTATTCCATAATGTATATGTACCACATTTTCTTTATCCAATCATTAGCTGATGGACATCTGGGTTGAATTCATATGTTAGCCATTGTGAACGCAGCTGCAGTAAACATGGCATACAAATAACTCCTTCATATGCTGATTTTATTTTATTTTGGTAAATTTACAGGAGTAGGATGCCTGGATCATATGATAGATCTATTTTCAGATTTCTGAGGAACCTCCATACTGTCTTCCATCATGGTTGTACTAGTTTAAATTCCCAAAAGCAGTGTATCAGGGTACTTTTTTCTCCACATTCTTGCCAGCATTTATTATGTTTTGATTTTTGGATGAATGTTGTATTACTTTCATATTAAATCATTAATTAATTTATTCTTCTATTTGTACATTCATAAATATTTAGAGACTACCCATTGTATTCCAGGAACCTGGAATTAAAAAAAAAAAAAAGCTGATAAACACACAGTCTTGTCCTTGAAAATTGTATACATTAATTAATATTGCTGTATAATGCTATTGCTAACTATAATAATATATAATATATAATACAACTTGAGACATGAGAGCATAGAGGAAGAGTACCTAAACCTAAACCTGTTATGGAAAAAGGTATAAGGTATAGGCAATTATTTCAAACAATTTGAACTTGTGACTAACAATCCTATATGGTACAGTTGGAAAATCCCCATTATGTTGAATATCACTGGATATGTCTCTTAATACTACTTGAGATCAATGTTGCAATAAAATTATATCATTATCTTTAGGATTATAAAGTACAAAGAGGATTATTCCTATATCCTGTGTGAAAACACACATATTATCAAAGAATAAAAAAAGACCTACTTAGATACTAATTAAATGCATGTCTTTATTTCTCTGATTTCTTTTGATAGGGTCCTCTTGGGATACCTGGCTCCTCTGGTTTTCCAGGAAATCCGGGAATGAAGGTAAAATACTAATATATTTAACTCTATGTGATAATATGTGTCCCAAAGGGAAGAATAGCATCTTGTTCATTGAAGACTATGAGAATTACTCTCAAATATATATATATATATATATATATATATATGAGAGAGATAGAGAGCAAGAGCGAGAGCGAGAGTGAGAGAATGAAGTGAGAGAGAGAGAGAGAATGAATCTCCCATCCTTTGATTCAATCCACAAATGCTGCAACAACCCAATATCCACGTTTGGGTCAGGCTGAATCAGGTGCCAGGAGCTCAATTCTGGGCCTTCCATTTGTGTCACAGGGACCCAATTACTTGAACCATTACCTGATGCCTCCAAGGGTATACATTCACAGAAAGCTGCAATTGGGATTGAAGTAGGGACTTGAACCCAGGCATTCTGATAGGGGATGAGGGCATCACTTGTAGCATCTTAACCCGTAAGTCAAACACCCACCACTGGAATTTACTCTTAACTAAGGAAAGAATCTTTAATATGCTAATTGTCAATTATTACAAAAATAAAGAAAATAAAATTACATCATATGTAATTAAAGGATAATAGCATCGTCGTATAATTATCGTATCAAAGAATCTGTAGTGTTAAAACTCTAAGAGCAGAGAATTGAAGTAGCTACAAGAAATAAGGTCTTTAAACTGGATTGGAACTCTACTCCTGGACAGAATGCCTGGTGATAAGAAAAAGCAGAATGTTCTAAACAAAAGGAAGTTAAAGTAAGTTAGAGGTTGTCAAAAGGTTGTTCTTTCAAACAATGCTGGCCCTCCCACTGTTCCCTTCCTTCTTACAATACACAGCCCTTAAAGGAATGGGCAGGGAAAATATTTGGCTCTCCACTTGGGAATGGATTAAAGTATTTTCTGGGATAAGTTACATTTGTTAGTGAGTCACAGTTCATCCTTTTTCTTAGTGCTTTGGTATAAATACAAGGTTTACAGTAGGAAGACATTAACATTATATTAGCTAATTCATTGAATAAATTCGGAGCTTAAAATTCAAATTTTAAGTTTTAAGCAATACAACACTTTTGATTACCACTCAGGCCCAGTTTCTCTTTGGCAATAATTTCCTTCATACTGAAGAGGAATTTACTTTGCAAAATGGAGCTGTATGAAATGACTGCACCAATTTATACCTTGCTTTCTCAAAGAGTTTCGTTGAGAATTATGTGTGAATCTGTGTAAATCTTTAGCATTAAGCCTGACACAGAGGACACTCTTTATAAAAGCTCATGCTTCTTGCTGGTTGTGCTACTTAAATTGGGATTTGAACTTAGAAACAAAGAAGCAAGCAAATAAAACTCTGCAGCAGATCTGATATGTCAAATGTGCTTTGAAGCTGAGACTCCTCAAGTGAAATTTCTGGAGACTTTGCCCTATGTCATCTTTAAGATCTGTGCCTTCAGTCATTTCACAGGCCAGCCCTTGCTGTCCCTGAGACCTCAATGTGAACTCAAGGGAATGGGGTGTTATTGGGTTCCCCTCGGAATCTGACGTTGTCCCTGAAGTTCAGATCTTAACTGCCACTGACTCTGGCCCAATATCCCTAATGCCACCCTATCAAAGCATGTATAATCCCTTTCTTCTTCATCTGAGAACTCCTGCCCCTAGGCTAAGCTCTGGCCAGGAAAAT
Organism: Oryctolagus cuniculus; assembly: GCF_964237555.1. Lineage (NCBI taxonomy): Eukaryota > Metazoa > Chordata > Mammalia > Lagomorpha > Leporidae > Oryctolagus > Oryctolagus cuniculus. Next base: position 51,323,556 of record NC_091434.1, read on the forward strand.
AAAGAAAGGACACAAGGCCTGGAACTGTGAGTTTTCAGCAGGAGCATGATTCTTCCTTGCGAAGGCATCTGGTTAGACTGTTTGCAACCAAAGGTTCACACTCATTCATGCTAGACAGTTTTCCCTCCTCCAGGGTTTTTGTAGTACTCCTTGTTGGCTCCTTAGACTTCAAAGGCTTCCTATTAAATTTCTAGGTCCTTCTAGATTAGATCAATGTAGCTATGCAATATTCCATATAAAATAAAAGAGCTGATTGAATTTCAGATAAACAAAGTATGAATATTGAGTGTAAGCATGTCCTGATTATTGCTTGGGAAAAGTATGTGAGTGCTGGAATTTTTTGTTTATCTGAATTAAAACTAAACTAAGCATCCTGCATTTTCATTTGAGTTAAAAATCAAAGTAGTTATTAGATTTTTTGATCACTTTACTGCTAATACTATTTTATTTTTTGAATATCCTTTAATTGCTATAAAAGTTTTGTTAAAAAATAAAATGCTTGGGATTTTGCTTCTGTATTGCTTGAGGTCATCAAGTTCAATAGAGATTTGTAGGCCAGATGTTTTCCACTTTATTTAATAAATGCTTTCTTGAAATTCAAAGGAATTCCATTTTTAAAACAAATCATATCTTCTTCTCTGAAACATGATTTGCTATATTGCTTCTATAGCAAATAAACAATTTATTGTCCTGCATTGATGAGAGGAAATTTTATATGGATGTTTTTACAGAGAATATCACACATTTGAAAAACTATTCCAAGTTCCACAGCACATTTTGGGTGACATTGGGCTATTTTAAAGATATGAGGCAATAATCTACTTTATTCCTGGATGACCACATCAAGCTTTTATTGTGTGGTTCATTGATAGACTTGGAATGTCCAGGTTTACATTGAACAAAAACAACTTCTGTAAGCATGGTAGATGTGATCAATTTTCCTCCCTCATCTCATTTGTGTTGTTTAAAGAATGTGAATGTGCTACTTATTTACATAGACTCAGGCTTCAGGGACCTGAACACTTATTTAAGGGACGTGTTAAAAGCAAACTTTGCTGGGATAATGCTATGTACTGTCATTCTTTGTGTAACTTGGTAGCACCTACTGTAGAGCAATTCCTAGTTTTTCATTATGAATCTAGTTTTATGTTAAATGTTACATATGTAATGAATAGGAAAGAACTTTGATAGCTGTGGTTAAAAAAATCCAGATTTCCTGGAGGTTCAGAGGTGGGGTAAATTAAACTAACCCTGGTGGGAATGGAGGACTTCTATCCCTGGAGACTGAAATATGAAGAATGTTCTTGTGAACAGTTCCCAGCATCATCCCATTACAGAGAGTGGGAGAGTGACTCCACTCGTGGAGCTGGTTTAAGTGCATACTCCTGATAAGCTCTTTGTTCACCTGGCTTCTTTAAATGTTTATGTTTAAAGTCTAAAACTCCAAATAAGCAGTTAGCTTCCTAACACACACTCTTATGTTTTACTTAAATTAATGTTTCCCTTTGTGCTCTTTTAGGGAGAAGCAGGTCCCACTGGGGCACGAGGCCCTGAAGGCCCTCAGGGGCAGAGAGGGGAAACTGGGCCACCAGGTCCAGCTGGATCTCAAGGGCTTCCTGTAAGTACACAGCGTGCTAAGAACTAGGCCAGCAAACCAGACACTTTTATAACATCAGAACAAATGCCACCCATTTAATGTAGTCTCTGAATTCTGGATGAGTGCTTAAAACTCATAAAAATACCAACACATTTCCCATGTCATCTCTGCAAGTATTTCCTGTTTTATGGGAAAAGGAATTTGTATGATATAATGGTGGTTGATTTTGTTTTGTTTTGCAAATTTTCTGTCTCCTCTTGGAAGATGGCTGGACATACTAGGAGCACCCCAGAGATGTCTAGCTATAGCTTAATATTTCTCAAACTTTTGATGTGTTTTGCAGGGTGCAATGGGAACTGATGGTACACCTGGTGCCAAAGGCCCTACGGTGAGTAACTTAATGTATTCCTGGTGAAGTTCACCCCAGACTGCTACCTAGTTCTTCACTCACTGCATCAACTCTGCTGTCTCACAGGGCTCTGCAGGTACATCTGGTCCTCCGGGGTTGCCAGGACCTCCTGGATCTCCAGGACCACAGGGTAGCACTGGACCTCAAGGAATTCGCGGGCAACCGGTAATGTTTATTTGAAACAACTGTCATCCTTTAGCATAACCCATCTAAGAGCACCAAAAGAAATAATATGAAAGATGAAAGATGATGCAATGAAACAGACAATGTAGCTTATGCCAATGAGAAAAATGAAGATTGGAATCTTTGTAAGGTGAAAGCCAGACATTAGAGTACAATTTAAATGTTTAAATTTTAAGTGGGACCTCATTGCAGTACATTAGATTTAAATGTTTAAAAAATAAAATAGTAAGTCATACTTTCATGATTTACCTCAGAGATTTTTTTGAATAGTTGAAAAATAGCTGTTATGGAAAGCCAGTCTGAGGAAATATGGAGGCTTAGCAGGGATTTATATTGCTGATTTAACTAAAAATAGTTTCAATGGCTCTTTCTTGAAAGTTATTTTTGAAAGTGATTCCAATATATTGTTCATGTTGGATGAGTTCCAGTTTTTTGAATTCCTTGCTTTGCAGAAGTTATTAGAAAAATATTGTAATGAACCCACAAGAAACAAACACAATGAAAAGTTGTGCTTGCATAGCTTTGAGTTTGATATATAAAATTTAAAAACATTTTCTTTGCTAGTATTACTTGAAATAAATATTTTAGATGCTGCTCCAAATAATTTGGTCTTGCTGATAAATCCTTTTTAAGAGCTGATGATAGACTTATTAAAATATGAGTGGTACTGATATGTCACATTTGATTCTACCATGTTCTGGTTCTGGAAACATAAAATACAATTAGTTTTTAAATACAAAAAGCCTATAGGTGAAACACCCTCTTTGAAGTTTCTAAATTCTCTATAAATAGAACATAAATATATAAAATTATTTTTATCTGGTGAACAAGTCTGTATCATAAAATAGACACTATGTAGATATATCTATAGAAATTTGTCATTGTTCCTTATGACTTTAATGATCAAATTTGAATAATAACTGAATGATCCTAATTATTCTAGTGTACATGAGAAAAATGATTTTGAAGGTTAATTTTTTGAATTCAAACAACAAAATGCTACCAAATTATGTTGGATTTTACAACAGTTCACACATATTTTCTAAGATTTGCCAAATTTAAAACAATGATTATATTATATTACCATTTCAATACAGATTATGCTGCACAGAATTTTTTAGGCCTACTCACTGTAATTAGTTAGAGTAAGTTGAACTGGCTTATAGTTATTATTATTATGAACTGGTTCTTATAGTTATTAATATTTCATTTTAGGGCGATCCAGGGGTACCAGGTTTCAAAGGAGAAGCTGGCCCAAAAGGAGAACCAGTAAGTCTTCATTTTCTTTCTAATGACAAGAGCATAAATATTGTCTAGAAGTTTACAGCTCAAAATACCCAAAATACCAAACTGGTTAAAATAACAATGAGAATGGTAATGACTTAGGATGGAAATAGTTTAATCATTTAAGACACTTTAAAAGTTGTGGCTGACTTCATTCAATTAATCTGTGGCTGTAACTCCCTCATCAAATGGTGCTTTCTGGTTACTGACCTTCTGTTTTTGCTAGGGGCCACATGGTATTCAAGGTCCCATAGGCCCACCTGGTGAAGAAGGCAAAAGAGGACCTCGAGGTGATCCAGGAACAGTTGGTCCTCCTGGCCCAATGGGAGAGAGGGTAAATTTGAATAATAATATACATTCTTAGAGATGTGTGTGTTTGTTGTGTGTGTGTGTGGGGGGGGGGTTGTGGATTGCATGAGCAACTTTTAGGATTAATAAGGAAAGCAAAAAATAGGAGAAATGGATGTAGGTGCTTTGCATAATTCAGTATGATTATCTATGAGTAGAAAGAGCCAAGTGTCTCATCATTCTTCATGCACTATTTTTTTTTAAGATTTATTTATTTATTTGAAAGTCAGAATTACACACAGAGAGAAGGAGAGGCAGAGAGAGAGGAGAGAGAATTTCTTCCATCAACTGATTTCCTCCCCAATTGGCCACAACGGCCGGAGCTTCTTCCAGGTCTCTCACACGGGTGCAGAGGCCCAAGGACTTGGACCATCCTCTACTGCTTTCCCAAGGCATAGCAGAGAACTGGATTGGAAGTGGAGCAGCCAGAACTTGAACTGGCACCCATATGGGATACTGGCACTGCAGGTGGTGGCCTTACCCACTATGCCACAGCACTGACCCCCATGCAGTCTTTCAGCTAATAATGATCAGATCTCTACTGTAAACCAATTTGAACTATTGGTGCTTGGAAAATATCATGAACAAGAAATCCATGGTCTTAGTCCTCATGGCGGGGCTAGTAAACCATAGCTTATTTTAGTCGGGAGGTAAGCAATGAATAAATCAAGAGATAAAGTTAGTTTATGCACTTTAATGAAGACCACATACACCTAATAAATAGTGAAGTGACGTGGTGGAGAGTAACCACAGGTGTATGGAAGTGGTGTAATGTCAGAGTATATGTTTGGAAAATGCAGTCATCTGAGAAGAGAGTATATTAGTTGAGACTTGAAGATGAAGATGAACCAACAAAAGAACCTGGAGAAAAGAGTACTCATCAGAGAAAAATGCAAATGCTAAGTCAGAAGTCTAGAAAGGACTAGGTGATGTCCAAAAGTCATAATAGATTCCTATGACTAGAACATAATGAATCAAGTTTGGAAGAGACAATAGCGATTTTATGTTTGTATTGATCTGAAGAGAATGCCAAAGGCTTCAAATCCTTAATAGATGTTACCGTTAAAATTTTTAGCACCATCAGATGATACCTTTGCCTTTCATTTCTACATATCAATTTTTTTCTGTGTTTACTTTATTTTTTATTTTTTATTTTTTATTTTTTTAACAGGCAGAATGGACAGTGAGAGAGAGAGATAGAGATAAAGGTCTTCCTTTTGCCGATGGTTCACCCTCCAATGGCCAGCGCGGCCGGCGCGCTGCGGCTGGCGCACCTCGCTGATCCGAAGGCAGGAGCCAGGTGCTTCTCCTGGTCTTCCATGGGGTGCAGGGCCCAAGCACCTGGGCCATCCTCCACTGCCCTCCCTAGCCACAGCAGAGAGCTGGCCTGGAAGAGGGGCAACCGGGACAGAATCCGGCACCCCGACCAGGACTAGAACCCGGTGTGCCGGCGCCGCTAGGCGGAGGATTAGCCTAGTGAGCCGCGGCGCCAGCCTTCTGTGTTTACTTTTATAATGAATCGTTAGAATATTTCTTGATTTAAAGAATTACTTGGCTCTGTACTTATTTATTCTTTAAAACTTAAATTTTATCCTATCTAGTCATTTTTAATCCCTTGCACACATCTACAGCTATATTTATAGGTATGTTGGCTTGATCACAGCTCCTTAAACTTTATGGTACTAAAAATAGAAATTACCCATTCATAATATATTACAAAAATATCATCAGTTAAGAATTGCTTTTGGTTATTTGCAGGGTGCTCCTGGCAATCGTGGATTTCCAGGCTCTGATGGTTTACCTGGTCCAAAGGTAAAAGTTGGCTTTCAATGTTGATACCCATACCTGTCTGGGTGGTCCTCCAAAAGATGCCATTTTCTAGAGTTGTATTCTAGGTCTGGCCCATAGAGTTCCAGACCCAGGAAGGTGTCAAATCTAATGCCAATCCCTTATGTGTTACTTTTTGGATTAAAAGTGTAATGGAGAAGGATAATGGTTGGAGGAATATAGAACTTGTTTTTAGACTTTTTAGGGATATTTCTGAGATGAAAAAGGTCATAAACTGATATACTCATGTATTCCTTCAGTTGAAAATTTAGACTTAAAAATATTTAAAGAAAGCCTCAATTGTAAGAGTAATTGAACTTTCGTTGGTTAATGAGGAAAAATCACTATTTTACAAGGAACTAAAATTACAAAAATATATAGTGACATTGTTTTCAAAGAAGTAATTGTAACTTCTGTGGCAAAATAAACACATGTTTTATTAATGCTTTGATTTGTCAAACAAGAATTGAACTTATGCCCTTTCCTCCTTCTTTGTTCCTAACACATCTGCTATGCTGTGGAACAGGGTGCTCAAGGAGAGAGGGGCCCTGTAGGTTCATCAGGACCTAAAGGTGGCCAAGGTGATCCAGGGCGTCCAGGTGAACCAGGGCTTCCTGGTGCTCGGGTAAGAACACAGCAGTTGTTGGCTCTATCTACCCAGGTAACATGCCCCTGAGCGTTCACTCAAGGGTGTCTTGTGCTGTTTGATTTAGCTTTCCTTTTCTTTTTTCACAACTTAGAACATTATTTGTTTTTATTAAATTCATTACTTTTAAAATACTGTTTTTTAAAATCATGTATAAAAAATAGCTTCTAAGCAGTATATATTTATAGCTTCACCACTAGATGTTGGGAAAAAATCCTGTTTGGCAACTTTTGTTATATTCCTTTACATGACAGCAAGCCACTTGTTTGATGTGAGACTGAGAAAATTCCTGATAAAATTCATCTTAGCAAAATGTCATTTGAAAATTTATTCATACTATGGAATTGCCTTTTGATTAAGTTGTCAAGAATTCAGTGCTGTTTCCACTCTTTAGAATTTTATTGCAAGTCTGCAACAAACTGACAGGTGCTTTTCATTTTCAGGGTCTGACTGGAAATCCTGGTGTTCAAGGTCCTGAAGGAAAACTTGGACCTTTGGTAAGCAATTTAAACAAAAGACCACATCCATAAATATTTTTCAATAGGGAGGCAACTTACATAATGTTTAATCAAGGTTAACGTGTTTGACCATGTGGTAGCCGATCATGTTGATATACTTAAATTTTCCCTCAAACCCGTGGAAGCAAATTCTTAGTATCTGTGTATTTTAAAATTGGCCAAAGCATACATCACATTATATCGAGGTAAATGAGATTGAAATTGCTTCCCTGACTTTAGTGCAAAAGGTAAATTGATGTATTTTTGCAATACTAGTGAAATTTGTCTATTAGTATTATTCTCATTGCTTGGTGGCCTTCCAATTTTACATTTTTACAAAGGTAGCTATGAATTTTGACAGCTTAAATATTTTGAGCCCCCCCTTTAATACTACAATGTGAAATAGAGGTCCTGAATTTCTATTACCACAAATCAGAGCATCTCTTATAATATGAGAGTTTCAGGAGACCTCAAGTTGAGACTTACGTGTAGAATATGAAAATCTATGCTGTAAATACTCAATCCAGGTTTTTTTTTTTTTTTCCTAAATACTGTCTGATTCATTAAGATAAAATCATAGGTTTAGAATTTGTGTGACTTCTAAGGTAAACAAGGCAAGTGAGAACTTGGATGACGTGATATAAGAGAGCTATTTCATTCAACTTCTGTGGCTCTTGTCAATTCCATAGGGCACTCCAGGGGAAGATGGCCGCCCAGGTCCTCCAGGCTCCATAGGGATCCGAGGGCAGCCTGGCAGTATGGGTCTTCCAGGCCCCAAAGGTAGCAGTGTGAGTACATTGCATAATGTTCGCCATCTCATCCTAATCCTCATTGGGAGCGGGTATGTTTGCAGCAAATGGATTGAATTTTAGGATGTCTTCAATTTATTCTTTAGGGTGACCCTGGGAAACCTGGAGAAGCAGGAAATGCTGGTGTTCCTGGGCAGAGGGTAACTATACATTTTCTGCTAAAGAAAAATATATATAAATATATGAAACTGCCCAAGTTCGATGGCCTCACTTCCCAAATGATCTCTGTGTGATCCTAGGGAGCGCCTGGAAAAGATGGAGAAGTTGGTCCTTCTGGTCCTGTGGGCCCCCCGGTATGTCATCTTGTAATGGGAATTTATATGTTTGTCCCAGATTCTACTTATGAGTAAGTTTCAAAGGTAGTGAGTGTGAATTACAGGAGTGAAGGATTTCAGTTCTAGCCTTTCTTCTGATTCCTGTGCTTTTCTTTTTAAATGTCACAATGGGTCTTTCCATTTTAAACTTCCCTAAAAGTTGAATGGCAAAAGCTATCTTGTTGTCTTTATATGGCAACTCAAATAATATATCAACTGAGAAAAATAAATAGTTTTTTACAAATAAATATTTATCATTCAAATTTTTTAAATACTAAATTATCTGTACCTCTTCCTATAAAAATTATTTAAACTGACTGGAGGGGATAAGAAGAAATGTTTGCCCTTGGAAGTTATACTTTCATCCTGGCATTTTAAAATTAACTTTTTATCAGGCAAATTTTGGCATAGTTATTTGTTCTGGGGTAGAGTAGCTGAAATGTCTTTCTAAAATGTTGCTTTTTTTTTGGTCATTCTAGTTTTGTAATTTGATTATTAAATCTTATGACCATTAGAAATAAACTTTAATAGAAACATTACCATGTATATATAATTGGTTTTCTCATACTCAAGTCCAATTTACCCATAGTTTCATGTTTGGCCCCAGTTGTTTTATATTTGGGTCAAAAAATAAATACACATCATCTGTCTCTTCACTGGCTTTAGAAGATAGATTTTGACCAACTTCATTAAATGACTTTTAATGCTATTTATTGTCTGACTACAATGAAAAAAATCATGTTTGGAAGACATATAAAGAAATGTCAATACATCTAGTGGATCACACAACAGGATCCAGGTTTTGCGAACTGGCTGTGTTCATGGTTTTCTTTCCTTCCTGACTTAGGGTCTAGCTGGGGAAAGAGGAGAACAGGGACCCCCAGGCCCCACCGGCTTTCAGGTATGCATGAATTCAGTTTTCCATTTCCTCTTCCATCAACTAAAATGCCTTTTTTTTTTAACATAAAAAGAGTCAGTCCGCTTTTAGTGAATAGGAGAGACATTTGGATAAAATCAGTTTTATTCAAAGAGAAGGAATGGATTTTCTCTGAAAAACTGATCAAAATCCAAAACTGTTAACACATTGAAAATAATAAAATGTTTCCATTTTCTCAACAAGGTTAACTAATCTATTTTAATTTAAGGCTTATCTACTTTTATTGACAGTTACTATTATTTTTATTGAATCAATGTTCACGATTTTTGTACATATCTTGGTATGTACATTATTTAATAGCATGGATAGTCAGAATTTCTGAAAAAGATTCAGGACAGAATTTGAATATTCTAATAGTTTCTGGTATTGTTTTCAGAGCCATGAAAATCCTCCCACTATATTCACATCTACTTTTTGCTAGATGGCATGCAAATGAAAATGTAACCCTAGAAACTATCTCTGTGTTTTGTTAGAAGTAATGTTCTTCATGTGTCTAAACATATTGCTGCTTAAGGTATTACTTAATGTGTGTACACAGTATCTCTTGCTTGAAAATGTAATCATGGAAACTCCATGCATTGTAAATGGTGAACTGTTAACCTTGTTAGCCTTTTAAACCTCCACAGATTCACAATCTGATTCCTTTATTTTTGTTTTAGGGACTTCCTGGGCCACCAGGGCCTCCGGGGGAAGGTGGAAAGCCAGGTGATCAGGTAGGCTTTTGAATAATAAGAATACTCCACATCGTTGGCTCATACTATCACTTTGTATTTGTGTCCCTGTCCTGGTTTTCTTAGTTTATTACCTCTTTGAATACTTGGACCCACCCTAAGTACCATTGCTGTGTGCATTTTACACACAAATGTTAGATAACTTTCCTGAAGCCACTGATAATGATTTGAACCTAGGTCACCTGTTTCCTGAAACTCTTGTTCATCATACAGTTTTACTGGAAGATTTATAAAGAGTTATGAACAGCATCTTATTTCTATCATTTTACTAGAATAGATATATTTAACTTGTTTCTCTTTAAGTACTTCATTTGTTCATTTTACCAATCCACAACTATTTGCTGAACATTGTGTGCATGGCTCTGCTAAACACTGGCCTGACCAAGTTGAACAAGTTGAGTAAAGACCTTGCCCATCATCTACAGAGTGGTGGGCGACAGACAGTTATACCAATGGAGTGTTCTATAGGCTATGATAGGGGAGGCACTACATATATGGAAACATAAACGTGAAAGATGTACCCAAATGAGATTTAGAAGTTTAGGCAAAGTATTCTGTACAAGAAAAGTTTTACATACAAGATAAGATGGAGGAGGGAAAAAATATTCCAGGAAATGAGAACCACAGGAACAAAGCCTTGCTGCTCAGTTTAAGGATCTGAAAAACATTTGGTGAATGAGGAATATGTCCTGCAATTTGATGGGGCTGGAGATAAGGCTGGAGCGGCACATCAGAGGCTAGGTTATGGGCAATCTTAATTTGTGTTTAATTTTTTTTTCAGAATTAGAAGCTGATGAAGGGCTTTTAATAGAGAGCAATTCCAGCATATTTGGGGTTTGGGAACATCATGTCACAATAAAGACAACTGATTTCAGAATGTATCACCAGAGACCTATTGCATGAAGTTGTAATCTTTATCAAAGAGAAGTTCAAGATGACAAATTTTCTTTTAGCTAAGATCAAACATTTAATGTAGACAGAACTGCACTAGTTTGAATCCACAATTCCTAGTATGAAGAGTCTTCTAAAAGATCATGAAAAATGTATATTATGAAAACCCATGTATGGGTTTCAAAAATGTTTTTAATGCAAATTAGCTGTTTTTTTAAAAAAGATTTATTTATTTACTTGAAAGTCAGAGTTACACACAGAGAGAAGGAGGGGCAGAGAGAGAGAGAGAGGTCTTCCATCCATGGGTTCCCTCCCCAATTAGCCAGAGCTGTGCCAATCCAAAGCCAGAAACCAGGAGCTTCTTCCGGGTCTCCCACATGGGTGTAGGGGCACAAGGACTTGGGCCATCTTCTACTGCTTTCCCAGGCCATAACAGAGAGCTGGATCAGAAGTGGAGCAGCCGGGACTTGAACCGCCACCCATATGGGATGGTGGCACTGTAAGTGGCGGTTTTGCCCACTACACCACAGTGCCAGCCCCTGCTTTTCTTTTAATTTTATTTTCCATGAATGTTTTGAAGTACCACTGCAGAGAGTTTCCTAGAGTGCTCCAGAAGTATTGGGTCAATCATTTAGCCTAGGGGTGACCATGCCAGTTAAGACTCTTGCCTCCCATGTCAGAGTACTAAGTTCAGTACTTTGCTCCTGACTCCAGTTTCCTGCTTATGCAGACCCTGAGAGACAGTGAAGTAGTTGGGTCTCTGCCACACACACACACAGAACGCTTCGATTGAGTTCCCTCTCCTGACTGGCCCAGCCCAGCCTCAGCCATTCCAGGCACTTGGAGAGTGAATTAGCAGATGGGAATTCTTTCTATCTCTGGCCCTTTCTCTCTCTTAGATAAGTTCTTAAAAACACCAAGTTAAATAATATTGATTTTTCCACTTAAAAGATTACCTCTTCATTACATTTAATTTTGCTTACCTCTGCTTAAGCTTTCTACTATTCTATTAGGGAAAAAAAAAAGCCATTTGGCATGTCTTTTCTTGTCTCAAAAAAATAATGCAGAATGTTTGTGAGGAAATATTTTGCATTTCCTTATTTCCAAAAATGAAACATTTGGGCATGTGGATTCTTCTGAAAACAATTTCCATTTAATATATGTGTTACCACCACATTTATTGATCTAAATTGTATATTTTCATTAGTCAATATTGTGGGCTCATTCAACATTCCAATGTTGTACATTATAATAATTAGCTGTGTGATTTGGAAAGATTGCTAAAAATGTGTAGGTGTTATCCCAGTGATTTCTGCCAATTGATTAAAATGTATTTATAGGGTGTTCCTGGAGATCCTGGAGCAGTTGGCCCATTAGGACCTAGAGTGAGTATTTTCAACTTTATGATTAATTTTATTTCAAATGCTCTTGGTTTAAAAAGACATATTTGATCTTAAGCCTGGCTTTATTTTTATTTTATTTTTTTTAACTTTTATTTAATGAATATAAATTTCCAAAGTACAACTTTTGGATTATAGCGGCTTTTTCCCCCCATAACCACCCTACCCTCCCACCTGCAACCATCCCATCTCCCACTCCCTCTCCCATCCCATTCCTATTAAGATTCATTTTCAATTATCTTTATATTCAGAAGATCAATTTAGTATATATTTAGTAAAGATTCAACAGTTTGCACCCACACAGAAACACAAAATATAAAGTACAGTTTGAGTACTATTTATACCATTAATTCACATAGTACAACACATTAAGGACAGAGATCCTACATGGGGAGTAAGTGCACAGTGACTCCTGTTGTTGATTTAACAATTGACGCTCTTATTTATGATGTCAGTAATCACCTGAGGCTCTTGTCATGAGCTACCAAGGCTATGGAAGCCTCTTGAGTTCGTCAACTCCAATCGTATTTAGATAAGGTCATAGTCAAAGTGGAAGTTCTCTCCTCCCTTCAGAGAAAGGTACCTCCTTCTTTGATGCCCGTTCTTTCTGCTGGGATCTCACTCACAGAGATCTTTCATTTAGGTAATTTTTTTTTTTTTTTGCCACAATGTCTTTGCTTTCCAAGAAGCCTGGCTTTATTTTATTTATTTTAAAAATTAAATTCTTCTACTGAATAAAAATCTATTTTATGAAAAATAGTCTGTCATGTGAAACAAGCATGTCCTTCTTTCAGTGAGGCTCGTCTTTTATCACTAATTTAGAAAACTGAGCCTTAAGGGTAGCTCATTTCTAAAGCTTTGTCTAGTAGAAGCCGTTTTGAAAAAAACATTTGAAACCTGGTTTTAGATCAAGTACTGAGACTACTTAACTTTGTAATTTCTTGCTAGGGAGAACGAGGAAATCCTGGGGAAAGAGGAGAACCAGGAATAACCGGACTCCCTGGTGAGAAGGGAATGGCTGGAGGACATGGTCCTGATGGCCCAAAAGTAAGTACAGTCACGACTTCGATATTTTAAAAGGCTCTAAAATTACTGCCTCATTAACACATGGTGGTTCTAGAATATATTTCTCTTGTTTTTGAGAGAATTTGATTATTCAATGAATACTTAATGGACACCGATTAGACTTTTCCCTGGGAACTGAAGTGTTGGCAAAGAAGCAGACCCTTCTTTGTGATGGGGATTATTGTCTGTGGCACATGATGATCTATTCCTCTATCTCCATCTCCATCTCTCTCTCTCTCTCTCTCTCTCTCTGCATTACCAGTGTTGATTTTTATAAATTTTACTAATGCCTTCCATGAAAGCAAAGACAAGAATATGAAGTTGCATGATTTATTTGAAGGTACTTCTAATTATATGTTCCATTTTTGTCTCAAGTTCTACAACTCTTCTGACCACATATATGAATATATGTAGTTTTAAAACCTGAAAATTCAATGTGTTATATGGCTGAAACCAGTACCCTTTCAAATGCCATTTTGTTATTGGTAGAAGATAATGTATGTGGTCAATTTCAATGAAAACAATTGAACTAGAATTTTTTCATGATCATATGATGCCACATCTCTTATCATTTTCAAGTTCTTGATTGATTAAATATAGCCTACTTCAAATTAATTATGGATTTAGCCTGAAAACCAGTTTAAAATTACAAGCATGAAGGAAAGAGTGAAATATTTCCCTAAATGCAATACATTCACTATTAATATCTCTATGATGTTTCTAACAAGGGATAAATCAAAGGCAATGCTGTCAGTATGATTGGCACTCTTGCTCAATTTTCTCTCAAGAGAAATGTTGAAAACATAAACAATGAGAAATCAAGTCTGATGCTTTCAAACAAGTCAACACTGAGACTTTTCTAAATGAGAAATATAAACATTAAAATTGGACTACATGAAATTGCAGATCTTCAACTATTTTTGATTTACTAAAAGAACAATTTCATTGGTATGACCACTTATTGTTTGTTCACTTCAGGGTAGTCCAGGTCCAACTGGTACCGTTGGTGATACAGGCCCACCAGGCCTTCAGGGTATGCCAGGAGAAAGAGGAATTGCGGGAACTCCTGGTCCCAAAGGTGACAGAGTAAGTCTGTTTATTTTTATTTCCAAGTTTGTTTTTTTAGCATTCCTGATGAAAATGATTTCCTGAAACAGGGTTTTACTTCTGTTATACTGGATCCCAAGTCTTTCATCCAATCATTCTTCTAGTACATATTTAACGAGAAAATATACAGTGACAGGCACTGTTCTATGTTCAAGAGGATACAAAGGTGACAGTTAAGCCCTTGCCTTCATGAAGCTTCCAGAACCAGACAAATGATTAAATGGTGTTTTGTGTTTTTCTCCAGGGTGGCATCGGAGAGAAAGGTGCTGAAGGCACTGCTGGAAATGACGGAGCAAGAGTAAGTGAAAGTCTTCTTTTTGTAGCAGGGCTGGGAACCAATGTCATTATCATGTTTCCCAGAACTTCTAAAACTAAAGTTCATCACATCTCCTGGGAAACTGATGACATTTGAGATTTGATGTTGATCAACTATGGATAACCATTTACTTACCTTGATTTAAAATGAGCCAAAAAGTAAAGTCATTGTTGAGAGACTTTCATGTGCAATGTTCATGTCTGTTAAAATGCTGGTCTAATTAGCTGGCCTTGGGCTCTTTCCGCCATAGGCAAGCAGAGTTTTTAGAGCTACCAAAGTTGTGATCAGTGTCTCTCAACGTACTGGATCTCAGGAATGAGAAAATTGCAGCATAGTAAATCACCATTAATACTTTCAGCAATAAAAGGTTAAATATGTAGTATATCAAGAAGGATTGTTGATTACAACACAGTGTTTAAAGTCATTTCAGAAAATTTCATTAACAAGCTTTAGGTCTTTAGAAATTAGAAAGCATTTGGAATTCCAATAATAATCAGACTAGAAAGACAATATATTTTGGAGATGAATGATTTCCTTATGTAAGAATAGTTAGTCATTTGGCTCAAATATCTAAACATTCTGGAGAAGTTCCTGATAGCTGATGAATAATTTCTGTTTCAGTATGACATGATTTGCTGTTAGCTGTCTAGTTGTCATATTGAGCTCTAACAATAGCAGTTGTGCCATGAACATTGAGACACAGTTTTGTTTTACCCTTTGATCCATCAAAACTTTGATTCAGCAAATAGTGATATACAGGAAAGTTTTGCGGATGTGGTAATTGGTTCTTTTTTTCTTTATATAAAACTAGGTAAGGGTGATGTACTTAGCTCAGAAAATTGTGGACATATACTATCTCTTGCCTTTTAATTAAATCTAATATTTGATTTCTTATTTATAAAACAATTCCAACAAATCTTATGTTCTTTTTTTTACATCATGAATATTTGAAATACATAATAAGTAATAATATACTGTTTGAAGGGACAATGTGTTGACAATTTAAGAGGAAATTCCAAATAAAAAAATCTGTTGTGTTCATAAAAGCTTGAAAGTGCAGTATAATAGGATTGGTACATGATCACTGAGGGGTATATTTTATAGTGAGGTTAATCCATTATTTTAGGAAAGAAGTAGAATGGAGCATTTACTATAATCTTATTGTAAAAGAAAAATCATTATTACATTTTCCCCATTTGCCAAAAATCATGATATAAGTAATGAAGTGATCTTTATATTTAATCAAAACCTATAAAGAAGTATGTTAAATTATTGGATAAATTATCCTGCTGTAGATTGAGAGAATGTATGAAAACAATTTCCTCATGTTCTTGACAAAGATATGCAATTTGAAAGTCATTTTTTGTTTCTTCTGTAATACACACAGAAATTAAATGATGCAAGAATATTTTGGCTGTGTACAAAGTGGTGATACACAAATGTCAGAGTAAGAGCTGTTTTGGAAAGGTTTCCGATACAGTCCAGAGTTTGGAGATTATGACCATGTGTCCAGAGAGCAGGCCATGGCCCCAAGAGATAGTTCTTGTGTACTAAGTTGAAAAAACTCTAAATCTACCAACTCAGTGTAGATAGAACCTGGCACTCATTTTTATCTCAAAGGAATGTAGAAAACTGAATGCTTTAACATAATTTTTAAAAAGTAAAAGGTTGGTTTTTCTTATTATGATTTAAGAATATAGTTTCCCATATAAAAGTGGAAAAAAATTCTTTCAATCTAGACTCAAATTCCAAAATAGATATTAACAAAATTAATTGGCCAAGAAACATAGAAACATTGTGTGTGCATTAATTTAAAACTAATAAGACAGATGTTTGTACATGTAAGTTGAGCAGGACCAAAGAGTTAAAAAATTTCTGTACAGATATGTGGAGATGGTATTTGACTGGATAGAGAAATCTTGAAACTATACAGATTATATTATCTGTGATAGACAGTGATTTGCAGAAACAGTCAAGCTATAACAAAATAGCCCCTTCTTTTTTGTTTGTTTGCTTGCTTATAAGTCTGCCTAAGCAGAGAGATTTCTGTGCATTCTTTCCCTCAGCATGCCTATGTTCTGTTGATTGACAGGGTCTTCCAGGCCCCTTGGGTCCTCCAGGTCCTGCAGGTCCAACTGGAGAAAAGGTAAGTCACAAATTGTTGTTCTGTGCACTCAACATCATGAGGCCTGAATGCTGTTTTTTGATAAAATATTCTCTTTTATAATATGGTAGCTGAGCTGGATCATCTTAGATTTCTCTTCCACTGTCTACTTCCACACAATTTCCAATGTCCTACAGTTGTATTATTCCATTGCATTATGTTTTGCTGCTAGTTTGGATAATAACCACCTAAAATCTACTTTCCAGGGTGAGCCTGGTCCTCGAGGCTTAGTTGGCCCTCCTGGCTCCCGTGGCAATCCTGTAAGTACCGATATTTTGATGTTTTTCAGTGTAAAATCGAGCAACAAAATAATTCATCATTTTATTTTGAGATACATGTAACCATATTTATTGGTTTAAGCTGTTATAACTTCCTGCTTTCCACCTTTTACTTTTCTAATTAAACTTAAAAATCAACTATACTATCTATTAAGTTAAAGTAGGTATCTTGTTTTCTAAATGATTAAGAAGCTTCCTTGGACCTTATGATCTTGAGCATTTTGTTCTATGACTCATCTATCACCCCTAATAATCTTCCTCAAGCAACAAGTCTACTTTTTATCTAAGTATATTTTTAACTATACCAAATTCATACATACTCACATCTTAAAATACTGATACTATTTAGAACAATGTGCAAAAGTTATAATAATCTTTGTCTTTTCCTAGGGTTCTCGTGGTGAAAATGGCCCAACTGGGGCTGTGGGTTTTGCTGGACCTCAGGTATAATTTTCAAATATCTCTAATTTATAGATGAACACTCCTGTTGTTATAGCAATGAGTTTAATTAGCCTCAAGATGTATTTTGAAAGTTAAATAAAAAATTGAGAAACTTTAAGAATAACTATATTCCTAAAGTTGTACTAATGAAATTTGTATTCCTTAAAAAATAAATTTTAAAAAATTGAGAAATGTTTGTTTTTAAGGAATTATTCTCATTTTTAATACAGTTTTTTATAGGTAGGAACACAAATTGTGTTTGCATTATTTGAGCATATATAATTGTTTGATAATAGAGAAGTAACTTACATTTTTCAGGCTGTCTTCAAAGATCTCATCAGGGCATGTTTTTCTTCTATAATGCTTTAATACTGACTATTGAGCACCATTTTACAACATATGAGTGAATGAGACATTAGTAACCGTGACTATTAAATTGCCTGTCTGTAATTTTATATTCCATCGCTCATTTGTATAATTGCATATAGGGTCCTGATGGGCAGCCAGGAGTAAAAGGTGAACCTGGTGAGCCAGGACAGAAGGGAGACGCTGGATCTCCTGGCCCTCAAGGGCTGGCAGGATCCCCTGGCCCTCATGTAAGTTAAACTAAAAAAAAAAAAAAAAAAAAGTATAATTTTAGTTTGGTGCCCAGTGTTTGCAGTGCATCTTCCTCCTACTTTACTACAATGTGCTTTTGTTTGTTTCTTTTGTTTAGGGTCCTAATGGTGTTCCTGGACTCAAAGGTGTTCGAGGAACCCAGGGTCCACCTGTAAGTTGGTTTGATACTTTGGGAATTATGCCCAGCCTGTTCTACGTGTGTAGCTATTCCTGGCCACATGAAAATTCATCTTCTGAAGCTGTAATGACAAATCACAATATAACAAATCACAATATAACTGTTGTGCAATGGGCATTTAGCTAAGAAGGGTACCAGTGTTGAAATCAGTTTTGTAATCTTAGAGGCCTAAGTGATTCATACGTAACATCAATGATACATTCCTAGGTAAAGAGGTAAATAAATAATATGAAAGTATTTTATATAACCTGATTATATAGAATATTAGTGTGATTTTAGCCCCACTTACATATCTTCAAGATAACTGAAAAGTACAAAGAGAAAAATACTGCCCTTCCTATCAATTAATCCAGATATTTTCACAAAACATAGGATGAATGAGAAAAAAAATTAGTCACATTATATAAGTGAATCTAAAGGCCTAATTCTTTCTGCGTAAAAAAAAAAAAGTAGACCTTTGGAAAACACATGTATTTAATTCGAAATTTTCAAAATTGTCTGTATGATATATCCCCAGGGTGCTACAGGATTTCCTGGTTCTGCCGGCAGAGTTGGACCTCCAGGCCCTGCTGTAAGTTAATTTGGTGATTGAAGTACAGTAATTACACACACATATACACATACATCTGAGTTGACATTTTCTTTTATTTAAAGGTTTGTTTATTTTCCTGATTAACAACTGTTTAACAACTGTTTCCTGTTTAACAGCTACTCACAATGATTCCTGTTTACAAACTGACTCACACTAATATTTTGTTAAACAGAATTCATATTTAGTAATCCAGTATTCTTAGAGGAGTTTATTTGCAAAGCTTTAGCCACAACATTTAGCAATTACTCTTTTGGGTACTAAATATTAACAATATCACATGCTGATAATCATTCTCTTCAGTTAGGAACATCTCAGACTTTCTTTACAAACTACTTTTTCATTAAAAGATCATGTCTGAGAAGAAAGCATTATACATTATTGAAGCAGAGCCATGGATAAGGGTGAAGATTCCAGCTAATTTCACCTCTCTTTTGACCATGCTCCAAAGGGAATTATCTCCATGGGAATGAATCTGCAGCTATGTTTTCTTCCTCGTTGATTTGTTTAAATCACTGAGTGATTGATGATCTAACATGAAAAAATGAACCTGGAGGCTTGGACGTCTGTATCTGAGGCAGAGCCCATTGCATCCAGCTGTCTGAATGACTTCTAACTTTCCCACTTCGGTGTTTCATTCTGTGTCATACTAGGGAGCTCCAGGACCTGCAGGGCCCATAGGGGAACCTGGGAAAGAGGGACCTCCAGGTCTTCGAGGGGATCCTGGCTCTCATGGGCGAGTGGGAGATCGAGGACCAGCCGGCCCCCCTGGTGGTCCAGGAGACAAAGGGGACCCAGGAGAAGATGGGCAACCGGTAAGTTTGGCTTCCGGATTCCAGGTCACCTCTGGTTGAGAAATTCAAAGATAGAAATCCACAATAATCACTGCCACAAAGAAACTGTTTAAATACTAAATACTGTAAATACATTATGTCCTATAGATTTTTGATTTACAATCCTGTGACCAAAGGTGGAATGTTTATGTATAAATATAAAATGTACAATACTAGTGAATATGGTGTTCAAAAACTAAACCCAAGAAATTATTTTTTATTATTTATTTATTTTCATTTTATCTGAAAGGCGGAGAGAGAGAGAGAGAGAGAGACAATTTTTCCATCAACTGTTTCACTCCTTAAATGCCTAAAGTAGTTGGGCCTGAACCAGGCCAAAGCCAGGAACATGGAACTCAATCTCTGTCTCCCATGTTGGTGGCAAGGACCCAAGTACTTGAGCCATCAGTTGTTGCCTCCCAGGGTCTGCATTAGCAGGAAGCTGGACTTGCCTCCTAAGCTGCATCTTAACCACTGCATCAAATGCTGGTGCCCAAAGAAAATCTTTGTTAAATCTATGTGTTAAATAAAGACATTTATATATACATATATTATTTATTAGCCAAATAAATCTATATTGTCATTAGATTATAATTTCTTTATTGTTAAAAGTTTTGTCATTTTGAAAAATAGGAGAAAAGTATTTTCCTGAATAGTTCTTTTATTGAGTCAATATTCACATTAGCTACCAGGACCTTTGCCACTATTTTCATTTTAAATAGTTAAGGGTTTTTTGTAGATATCAATTTATAAATCCTCCCAAGCTGTGAAGCTATAATCAACCTACTGCCAATTTCTTAATATTCAGTTTGATGTTGCAGAATTTGTAATTATACTTTATTCTCCACATTAGGGTCCAGATGGCCCCCCTGGCCCAGCGGGAACCACCGGGCAGAGAGGCATAGTGGGCATGCCTGGGCAGCGTGGAGAGCGCGGCATGCCTGGCCTACCAGGCCCAGCGGTGAGTAGTTGCTTTGGTCACTACTTTCTCTGATGTGTGCAACATCATAGTGCAGAGAAAGTTGGTTTTGTTTTTTTTGCTTAATAAATAGATTTAAACAGTTTTATACAGTCATAAATCCAGGGAATCTTAAAAACCTTTGGGACTTAAATGTCAAATGCTTAACTACCTTGCAAAGTCTTTGAAAAATATATTTAACCTTGAGACTTGAGCAGAAGGAAAAAAAGATGTAGATCTTTGGTGACTGTTAAATCTTTCTTCAAAGATTAAAAAGATCTATGGTGCTAGACAAAGGGACTAATCTCCTGGTGAGTAGGTAGCTCTTTTAAAATAAACATGCTTAACAAGAAAACAATCCATATTTCACGGTGAACCATCAAAGAGCAGAAATAGCTGAGCTAAAGTAATGTGAGAGGTAAATGTGGTGTGAAATCGAAGGACTCTGAAGGAAATCTCCTGTTCCCCAGAGGGTGCTTAAGAATCTCATATTCCCAGAAGTATGGATAACAGTTTGGTTCAATGTTTGCTTTGAAGAAACCAAATTTCACTGCTGAGAGTTTTAATGTTTGAGAAAAAAAAATGGATGATATTTTTACATGGAGTACAGATAGAGAAATAAATTCCCCAGATATTGGAAATGGAAAGTATATAGGTAGAACTGAAACCAGAAAATTAGAAGTCAAAGGAGATTTTATCAGCGGTAAATCCTGAAACCAAAACCTCTCAATAATGAGACTAAGGTACTAGAATATAGAAATGAAATAAGCAAACAAAACAGGAGGAAAACAAGGAGTGTTAACATCCTAGTGTTGCTGACTCCAGAAGGGCAACACAGAACTAACCAGAGGAGAGATGATTGACACCCAAAATGCATACCTGAGTAAGTGGTAAAGGGTACTTTTCTGGTCTCTTTGCTGTGTCAGGAGGAATGTGGTAAGAGGTGGACACATTTGCATTTCCCTGTTGGCTAGTGATTCTGAACATTTTTTCATGTGTCTGTTGGCCATTTGGATTTCCTCTTTTGAAAATTGTCTGTTTAAATCCTTGGCCCATTTCTTCACTGGGTTGTTCATTTTGTTGTTGTAGAATTTCTTGATCTCTTTATATATTCTGGTTATTAATTCTTTATCAGTTGCATAGTTTGCAAATAATTTCTCATATTCTGTTGTTTGCCTCTTCACTTTCCTGAGTGTTTATTTTGCAGTACAGAAGCTTCTCAATTTGATGTAATCCCATTTGTTAAATTTGACTTTGATTGCCTGTGCCTCTGTGTTCTTTTGCAGGAATTCTTTGCCCGTGCCAATGTTTTAAAGGGCTATCCCAGTGCTTTCTAATAATTTGATGGTATCAGCTCATATATTTAGGTCTATAATCCATGTTGAGTGGATTTTTGTGTAAGGTGTAAGGTAGGGGTCCTGCTCCATTCTTCTGCATGTGGAAGTCCAGTTTTCTCAGCACCATTTGTTGAAGAAACTGTCCTTGGTCCAGGGATTGGTTTTAGCTCCTTGGTCAAATATAAGTTGGTTGTAGATACTTGGATTGATTTCTGGTGATTCTATTCTGTTTCATTGGTCTATCCATCTGTTTTTGTACCAGTACCAGACTGTTTTGATTATAACTGCCTTGTAGTGTATCTTGAAATCTGGTATTGTGATACCTCTGGCTTTGTTTTTATTGTTTAAGATTGTTTTAACTTTTTGAGGTCTCCTGTGTTTCTGTATGAATTTCAGCAGCATTTTTTATAGATCTGAGAAGAATGTCCTTGGTATTTTGATTGATATCACATTGAATCTGTAAATTGTTTTCAGAAGAGTGGACATTTTGATGATATTGATTCAACCAATTCATGAACATGAAAGATTTTTTTTTTCATTTTTTTGTGCTGCCTTCTATTTCTTTCTTTAATGTTTTGTAATTCTCATCATAGAGGTCTTTGAAATCCTTGGTTAAATTTATTCCAAGGTATTTGATTTTTTTTTAAGCTATCATGAATAGGATTGATCTTAGAAGTTCTTTCTCAGCCATGGCATTTTCTTTGTATACAAAGACTGTTGATTATTGTGTATCGACTTTATATCCTGCTACTTTACCAAGCTCTTCTATGAGTTCCAAAAGTCTCTTGGTTGAGTCTTTTGGATCCCTTTTATATAGAATCATGTCATCAGTAAATAGGGATAGTTTGACTTCCCCTTTCCCATTTGGATCCCTTTGATTTCTTTTTCTTGTCTAATGACTCTGGATAAAATTTCCAAAGACGATATTGAATAGCAATGGTGAGAGTGGGCATCCTTGTCTGGTTCTGGATCTCAGTGGGAATGCTTCCAACTTTTCCTCATTCAGTATGATGCTGGCTGTGGGTTTGTCTTAGATTGCCTTGATTGTATTGAGGAATGTTCCTTCTATACCCAGTTTGCTTAGAGTTTTCATCATGAAAGGGTGTTGTATTTTATCAAATACTTTCTCTTCATCCATTGAGATGATCATATGATTTTGTTCTTCAGTTTGTTAATGTGATATATACATTGATGATTTGTGAATATTGAACCATTCCTGCATACCAGGGATAAATCCCAGTTGGTCAAGGTGAATGTTCTTTTTGATATGTTGTTGGATTTGATTGACAGAATGGCTTTCATACAGAAGTCAACAACCAACAAATGCTGGCGAGAATGTAGGGAGAAAAGGTTCCCTAATCCACTGTTTTGTGGGAATGTAAACTGGTAAAACCACTATGAAAGACAGTTTGGAGATACCTTAGAAATCTGAATATAATCCTACCATATGACCCAGCCATCCCACTCCTGGGAATTTACCCAAGATAAATGAAATCAGCAAATAAAAGAGTTATCTGCACTCCCATGTTTATTGCAACTCAATTCATAATAGCTAAGATATGGAATCAACATACATGCCTGACAACTGAAGAAATTATGGGATATGTACTCTATGGAATACTACACAGTGGTAAAAAATGAAAACTGGTTATTTTCAACAAAATGGATGAATCTGGAAAACATCATACTTAGTGAACTATGTCAGTCCTAAAGGGACAAATACCATATGTTCTCTCTGATCTGTGATAACTAATAGATCACCTAAAAGAATATCTGTAGAAGTGAAATTGACATTTTGAGAAGCAATGACTTGTACAGCCCTTGTCTTGACTGTCAAGGAACATTTTTTCTTTCTTCTTCATACTATTATTGAAATCATTACTTAACATAAATCTTTATTTAATCATATGTGTATAAAGTCAATTGAAAATAGATCTCAGTAAAAAATAAGAGTTGGAATGAGAGGGAGGAGGAAGTTTGTAACTGTAAAGCTGTATAGTCCTGCATGCATTCCTACAGACTTACTTTTAAGGGTACAGTTTAAAAACTTGCCGTGGGACCCCAATTCTCTTAAGCTGGGTTATAAAAATGCCTTCTTAAGTGTTAAAGTGATCATATTAAATGTTAAAAGTAATCATATAGATAGGATTAAATGCTAAAGAGATCATATAAATAAGATCAAGTGTCTGGTAGTAATAATAGAATTATAAAGAAGAGAATGTTCCAACACGGGAAGGAGTTCACACAGCAGACTCATAGAATGATAATTGCTTTAAATAGCATTCTGACCTCAGAATCAGCCCTTCAGGCATTCTGGTCTGGCTGAAAAGCCCATGAGAGCCTTTTAGGCATGGAAAACCAAGACGTTGTGTCAAAAAATATTCTACATGAAGGATCCCTGTGGATGAGACCCAGTGGACAAAAATGACCATTAAAGAAGAATGTACTTTTCTCCAAAGGGAGGAGAGAACTTCCTCTTTGCTTATGGTCTTGTCTAGATACTGACAGAAATTCTGGATTCAAAAGGCTTTATGTCAAGAACCTCAGGTGATCACTGACATATGTAAGAGTGTTAATTGTTAAATTAACAATAGGAGTCACTGTGCATTTACTTCCCATGCAGGGCCTCTGTCCTCAATGAGTTGTATTATGGGAATTAATTGTAAAACTTGTTCTCAAACAGCTTTGTGTGTATGTGTGTATGTGTGTGTGCAAATTGTTGAAATCTTTACTTAGTTTATAGTCGTTATTCTGTGTATAAAGTTTATTGAAAATGAATCTTAATGGTGAATGGGACTGGGAATGGGATAGGGAAGAGGAGGTGGGGTCCGGGGGTGGGAGGGTGAGTATGGTGGGAAGAATTAGTATATTCCTAAAGTTGTACTTATAAAAATTATATTCATATATATAAAATTTTGGGGGGGAAATTTTTAAAAACAAACAAAATGAACATTTCCATAAATATGCATTCCTCATAAATATCGATGCCATGAGCTGAAGAAATTCCAATATCCTTTAATCATTTTCTAATTAATATTCTTTAGATGGGGCAGTCCTGAGTAAATATTAGGCTTCTGTAAAACAGTTCCATTGAAAAACAAAATATCCAACCAAAAAAAAAAAAAAAGAGGTGTAGATGCTTCTAAGAAGGCATTCCAGTGACAATTATTAACTTCGAAAGGAGAGAGGCATCATTGGAATAAAGGTTGCTATTATGGGAACAGAAATTCTTAAATTTCTTCAAAAATGGTTGACTTATTTACACTTGTATTTCAGGGCACACCAGGCAAAGCAGGACCAACAGGTGCAACAGGAGATAAAGGTCCACCTGGCCCTGTGGGACCCCCAGGCTCAAATGGTCCCGTAGGGGAACCTGGACCGGAAGTGAGTATTGCCACGAATATCACCTTTCTCCTGTCATCAGGGTGTCATAAGGACCATTTTCTCATTTAGAAATTGATTTAGACACTGATTGCACATTTGACCTTAATGAAATAATGTAATTTGATACAATCTACTTTCCCAGAAAGCTGGCTAGAAGATGGCAAAAGAGGAACGAGACAGTGTTTCACAATGACCTTCATCTAGTCTAGAGCTAAGTACGTTAGTGGACTTGGCTGTTCCAAATTGTTTTGAAGGTGAAAGGACATATCCATCCATCATTTCTCTTATTATTTCATTCTGTAATGGTGTATTTATCAAAATTGCCAAGTTTTATGGTGATAGGATTAATGAATGTTCTTGAAAAGGGCAAGGTAAGTAGAAATCATTTACTTAAATATCACTATAAAGTGACATGAATGTCATGTTCTTTTAGGCCCTTTTGAAGGGAAATTGATTTTTGATAGGCAAATTGAGAAGCTAAAGGCTTGGAATGTCCTCTATTCAGTCCTTCAGTGAACGAATCACCAAATAGCTAATGTTGCATTTTTCTAAAATAAGTAATCATATAAAATAGTCTAGAAAACATTTATAAAATGCAAAGTAGAAATAAAACAGGGAGATGGTACTATTTTAAAAATAATGTCAACTAAACATAGTTATTTGATTTAAAAAATTTAAAATTATTATTTGGATAAACATAAGAAAAAACATTCATTGATAATACAAGCAAATATCAAGTACGAGAATATAATTTTTTTTTAACAGGCAGAGTGGACAGTGAGAGAGAGAGACAGAGAGAAAGGTCTTCCTTTTTCCGTTGGTTCACCCCCCAATGGCCGCTGCCATTAATTAATTTTTTACTTAAAATATCTGAGGATTTTTTTTCTCTTTGTAAATAAGTAATAGAAGTTAAGAATTTAGATTAAGTAAAAATTTGTTGGTAATTTCATAAGTAATTTAGAATAATAGAAGTGATAGAAGCCTTCTTCAAATGAGAGTTCCAATGAATATCACTTAAAGTTTAAAAAAAGGACGTATAAAATATGTTGTCATTTTCTGGCAATTGGAATATTTCTTTTTGTTACATAGCTACTTATTTTTCAAATGTTGCTTACTACAGGGTCCAGCTGGAAACGATGGCACTCCAGGACGGGATGGTGCTGTTGGAGAACGTGTAAGAATAATTCCACTGAGTACAAAATCTAGACTCTTGTCAACCTGAGATGCTTTTAATGTTAGATAACACTAAAATCCACTCATGGTTTTGTTCTCATAGCAGCAAGCTTGTGTAAGATCATAATTTTGGAAACACATGTAAATGAAATGACATTTGATTGTTCAACAAAGATTAAGATTTTATGAAGAGCAAGATAGCAAATTGCTTTCATCTTTGGCACAACAAAAAGGCTTCAGATAAGGGTAGAGTCTAAATTCCAAATTCATTTGCAAAAATGTTAAACATGAAATAGAGCTGTGTGACATCTAAATTTCTCTGCTCGTCCCCTAAAGTGAATGCCCTGTGAGAACAGAACCATATGGCTTTGTAAACACTGTATTTTCCTATTCCATGGTGTGGTTTTAGATTAGACATGTGCTGAACTGAGCAATTCACCAACTGTGCCTGAATCTCCTGTCCCTTTTTTCAGTCACGCAGTTGTCCCGGACAGGGTTTCAGGCCGGTGAAAGCAAAATAGTTCCTCACTCTCGTCTATTATGAGGTAGTTGGCTTTTCTCCTCTCAGGCTCATGATGAAACAGAACAGACTTTGGAGCCAGATATATGTCACCTGCAGTCTTGAGTCTAACTAGCTATGTTATTTGGAACAAATTTTCTGAATCTCACTTTTGTAATACTTTAAATGTGATTAATATTCTTAGCATTAGGCATGTGTAGATTGAATGGCATGCTTAATGAATTTACTACAGAGTAAGCACCGAAGAGCACCCTAATGCTAAAAAAAAAAAAAAAAAAAAAAAAAAAAAAAAAAAAAAAAAAGTTCCGGGGATAGGGGAGAGTGTTTTTTTTTTTTTTTTTTAATCTTTTATTTAATGAATATAAATTTCCAAAGTACGACTCATGTGTTACAATGGCTTCCCCCCCCAAACCGTCCCTCCCACCCACAACCCTCCCCTTTCCCACTCCCTCTCTAGGGGAGAGTTTTGAAGATTTCTAACCTAAAGCTTCCTTTGTGTCCTGCAATCGCAGGCACTTCAAATTGTCTTATCGCCAGACTTTTTCCTTGGTTGCTATATACTGTCTAATGCAGTAGTCTTCAAAGATTTTGCTGATGTACCCCCTGAAATAATTTTGAAATTCTATCGACACTATGTATAATTCTAGTAATTATTTTTTAAAATCACAAGTTTAAATAGTTGCAAAGGGTTGCATGCCTATTAAATTCTAACTGAATATGTGCTTTAAATATTTTTTTCAAATCCTGGGAGTGGCCAATTTGGCTTCTCTGATTGATTATGTGTTTGTTCTAGAACTAATTACTTAGCTGCTAAATTAATCAAACATGATAACTTGATTTCAGAAAATAAACATTGACTATCTTTCAAATCACATAATGATGGTATATATGTTCACATCACAGTTAACCCATTTGGAGCCTTGTCATAACTGAGTCATATGGTTAAACAAGCAGCAGACTTTCCCATTCGCTTTATTCACAAGTGAACCATGCTTCCAGAAAATCTTCTGAATTTGATGTCTGAAGATCGTTACGCCCTGGACATCACACTCTAATAATAGCATGGGCAGCAGGATGTCTACTTTTCTTTCATGAAGTTGGAGAGACATGAGTAATCAAGGGGAACAACAAGGGTACTAAAATGAAATCAGTCTTCTGAAAGAACATGCGTGGAGTTGAACATATGGGAGGTGGATGCCTTAACTTTGTCCTTGTTTACACTCTGGGAAGTGTGCATGTATGCAAGAGTGCAGACACTCCCTTTTAGAGACTGCCAGTCTAGGTCTCATGTTAAATTCTCAAGGCGACCATGTCTAGAACCCAACAATAACGACCCTAGGAGTAAGGAGGTATAGGTGATGTAATCAGGTGGTGAGATGACATTCAAAATTGGGAAATGGTAGTATAATTCTTTTCTACTTTGTTTTGTTAGTTATTAAATATAAGTAAAAAACAAATAAAAATGAGTCCTGAAAGGTATATGAATACCATGAACATAAGTGATAAATTTTAAAGTAATAACATGGTTATTTTTGTCAGGGTGATCGTGGCGACCCTGGGCCTGCAGGCCTGCCAGGCTCTCAGGGTGGCCCTGGAACTCCTGGGCCTGTTGGTGCTCCTGGAGATGCAGGACAGAGAGGCGATCCGGTAAGGAGGGGCAGCTTCACTCTGACCATTGTATGCATGAATACACTGTGTGTTCATGTAGGCCTGCATGCAATCATACATGTACTCTGGGTAAAAGGACTCTGTTAAAGAAGGATAAACAGCTACATATGAGAACCTATTTTCTTGCAGTCTTCATGAAGATATTTCATCTCTAATAGGAATTAAAAGATTCTGATGCTTTGACTTCTATCATCCAAAACATGCTATGATTTATATGAAATGTAGCAACTATCTGCCATGTAAAGTGTAAGCAAATAATGTCTTGCTGTGATAAACCGAGGTTATCATTTACTGAAGCCAGTGAGTAAAATTCACAATAAAGGGTCATTGGAGTTAGAGTGAGCAGATTCTCCTGTATATACTGGCCTTCATTTGATTTCAGTCAGTCAGAAGAGCACGCACACGGGCACACATATGTCTGATATGTGTCCAGTTACAAACACATATATTTGGACATGCTAAATTAGTATAACATAAGCATATCTGATTTGCACACTGATTGTGAACATTTCTTCCAGGGCTCTCGGGGTCCTATAGGACCACCTGGTCGGGCTGGAAAGCGTGGTTTACCGGTATGTTTTCTGATTTCTTAAAAAAAAAAAGTATGTTTCCTCATGTACATTATAGTTCCAAAGATGAAGTATGATTTAAGATATATAAATGAAAAATACCAAATTCCTCAAGCCTGGAAAAAGTTACTTTGAAATAATGTAAGCATTCATATTTGCCTTTGTAATTGTAACAGATTCTCTGAATTTAATATTGAATTCTTTTATCAATCAATGAAGACATTTATTTTTTAAAGATCTATTTATTTATTTAAAAGGCAGAAAGAGAGATAGAGTGAGAGAAAGAGAAGAGAAAGAGATAGAGAATGAGATCTGTCTGCTGGTTCATTGCTCATGGCTGCAACAATCAAGTCAAGGTCAGGCTGAAGCCAGCAGCCTAGAACTCCATCCCATAGATGGCAGGGGCTCAGCCTTGTTTGTTTCAGGAACAATAGCCCCAGGCTTGATCATTTGCACAGAGTAGCCAGGTCTCAAACAAGGCACTCCAGTATGGGGTACAGACCACAGCAGCCAGCTCATGAAGACATTTAAAGTCACAGTTTTCTCCCCTAAAAATAAGGAAAATAGAGCATTTTTCTCTGAGCTTTCTAAAAATCCCATCTACAAGTGGATTTCAAAACTCCTTGAAAATTCGGAAAGTGCCGTTCAAACTCTTTGTTTTGTTTTTTACTAAGCTTTACTGTCTACATCCTGATGTTTTTGTTATTTACGATCACTTTCAGGTTCATTATTATTATAGAGGTGTCTGATAATGGATCACCTCTTATGGGCAGTCTAATAGGTAATGCTTGTCATGCTTATTATATAATGTCCATATTCATGAAGAACAATTATATATTTAAAAGTTTGGCCATATTAATAATAATTGTTAGGTTAGAGTCAAGCTTGACTAGCAAAGATCTCAGTTTCATAACATATCAAATGAATGGCTTCCTAAGTAGTTACAGAAACAGTGTTTTATTTTCTGTAAGTGAATCTTAATTAACATTATAAAAATGTACTTTCTGATATAGATTATTTTTAGTTGTAAAACTTTGGGACATCTCCCCAGATAAAAGGCCCTTTCTAATATTATGGAAACATTGATTTTGATATTTAAATTTAGATTGTTATATAAAATATGTAAGAGCTACTGAAATCTAGCCTTATTTTTATTATGAAAGGGTTTCTATGATGTCCAACAATACAATTAAAATAAAACAAAATTAAAACAAAAATCTGATAAGGGAAAATCCACCTTAAAGCTAATCAATTTGATGAGTCCATCAACCTTCCAAGGTTAGACTAATGGAGCTCCAATTATTTTTAGGCAAACTCTAGATACCTTGGAAACTGGCCTTGAACATGAGATGACTCCATGCTGCTTAGTCATTCGCTAGTTTACCATGAGCCACTGAATTCCTGGAGCTGTTTTTAATACCCTAGATTTAAAACCAAAAGTAAAACAGAACAAAAAACCTACCTCAGATACTTCTCACTTCTTTTTTGGGTGTAGCTTCTATCCCAAAATAAGATTTTTAACTGTGAATTTTTCATTAGTCTCCTGGGATCGAGATCATTGCACTTGGATACAAATATTGCAGATATGAGGAAATCATAGGCATTCCTCCTGTTTTCTTATCAGGAAAGAAGCTTAATAATGATAGTTCTCCTTCTGCTAAAAGGTTTTTCAATTTTTAATATAATCCCAGTTTTCATATCCAGTTAATTTATTTGCACATAAAATTTAATAACTTTCATTCTTAGAGGAAACATGGTAAGTAAAAAAGTACTCTTGATTTAATTTAAAATAATAAGTATATGGAGGCAGTATTTTCACATAATGCTGTCTGCCAAATATGTGAAAAACAATCTTTGAAAAATGCTTCAGATAGGCTAGGCCAAACTTAAAAAAAATACCTCACTTTATTATAAATGTAGGGTAAATGTTTAAAAACTGAATCTTTAGGAAGGCTTTATTGTATGTCTGTGTTTTCAGTGATCTACTATTCCTTGAGAAAAACAGAAAAAAACCCTAGCTCTAATGTTAGATTAGTCAATATGTTAATTCATATTAAATGCAAGGTTCAAAATTATTCTAAATACAATTATTGAAAAATGAAAGTACAGTATTTTGTAGTAGTAACTAGTAATGTCCATTCCACGACTGTTTCTAGGGACCACAAGGACCTCGTGGTGACAAAGGCGATCATGGTGACAGAGGTGATCGAGGTCAGAAGGGCCACAGAGGCTTCACTGGTCTACAGGGGCTTCCTGGCCCTCCCGTAAGTCATTCCTTTAAGTGTTTTTCTGCCTGCCATGTAAACATACACAGATATGTTGATATGAACATATGAGCATATATCTGTCTATAAGATAGATGGTCTTTTGAAATCTTATTTTCATTCAAAGACTATCCTTTTTTAAGAAAAAATTTATTTATATTTGAAAGAGTAACAGAGAAGGAGAGACAGAGAGAGATCTTAGATCTGCTGGTTCACTCCCCAGATGGCCACAAGGGCCAGGGCTGGGCCAAGCCAAAGCCAGGAGCCAGGAGCTTTGTCTAGGTCTTCCACATGGATGGCAGTGGCCCAAGCACCTGGGCCATCTTCTGCTGCTTTCCCAGGGAACTAGCAGGTAGCTGGCCCGGAAGCCGAGCAGCTGGGACATGAATCAGCGCCCATATGGGATGCCAGCATCACAGTCAGTGGTTTAACCTGCTCCACCACAATGCTGACCCCTCAACAATGATCTAGATGGATAACTAGTTTCTTAATATAGTTGCACATACATGCATAACGGTTATTTTATAAGGGGAGAAATAAAGCAGAAAGCTGTATGTATGTTTACTTCTGCAATTACTTTTGGTACTGGTCAGGCAGACATTTGGATTGATTAAGTAGCTTATACTGCTAAAGTCAATTTCAGTATATATTAAAATCTGAGAATGGCACAATGTAGGTTCTAACTATATTGACAAAATTTTCCTTTTATTCCTACTTAGGGTCCAAATGGTGAACAAGGTAGTGCTGGAATTCCTGGACCATTTGGCCCAAGAGTAAGTGAAAAAAGCAAAATTAGTTAAATTTCAGATCTAAGTAGTGCCTTTGGTAACATGCTCCTTGTGCTTGAGTATCCTTTTAAGCATTGAAGTTGAAGTTGACTCATGTTCTCTGAAGTTGGCAGCAAATGTATGAGACAAACAATTCAGCAATAAATGTTAAGTAGAAATGTCATGAAATATGACATATTACTTCATGGCAAGACATTAAAATAAAATCTCTGATCTAGGGTTGGAATATATTCACCTGTTAATTTTGTTTTAGTTTAAATTTCTATTAAACTTATACTTTTTGAGCTGAAATGATAAGACTTTCCATGAGAAGAGGTGGATTTTGAAGTTGGATCTGTTTTGTCCTTTGTATAAAACTGTGATAGTTCCACATAAGTAGTTTGCAAAAGGCTGATTTGGAGGAAAATCATGAAATGAATTCAATATCTGAAGCTTTTACAAATTCTGCATTTATATTCTTGCTGCCTCTAATAAGTCATTAGTGTCATAAGACAAAGGATATATATATATATATATTAGGAAAATAGAAAAATTTGCTAACAAAAATTTGAAATATTAATTAGAAAAGCTCTGCTATATCTACAGAGTCTAAAGAAATTTCATATCATATTGTGAATGATAGTATGCAGCTTACTATGATGTGACAAGATTTTGAAGTGTAAGCATACAAA
Organism: Oryctolagus cuniculus; assembly: GCF_964237555.1. Lineage (NCBI taxonomy): Eukaryota > Metazoa > Chordata > Mammalia > Lagomorpha > Leporidae > Oryctolagus > Oryctolagus cuniculus. Next base: position 51,356,350 of record NC_091434.1, read on the forward strand.
TACCACTTACAACAAATACTTCAACTTATCATTTTTCATTCCAAGTTAATTGGATTTTCAACTACGTTTACAATATTTGAGATTTATAAAGCAGTTCCTAGCCATCAAGGTTGGTGGATAGTTGACTAAAGATTTTAGCTCCTACTCGTCTTTTGTCAGGCACAGATGATGGACGTTTCACATGTGATTAAATTGTAAATATTACGAAGTGCCAGGAGCCATGGAGAAAATGAATCTGAGACATCACCGCAGTTGTTTCTATGTAAACTTGCTTTTCGAGTACAAAAAGACATAATAAAAATCTTCTTCATAGAAACTAAAAGGCAGCCTTTATTTCTTACAGGGTCCTCCAGGCCCAGTCGGTCCTTCTGGCAAAGAAGGAAACCCTGGACCACTTGGACCAATTGGACCTCCTGGTGTGCGAGGCAGTGTGGGAGAAGCAGGGCCAGAGGTAAAGTCAGCAGGGTTTGCATGCTAGAAGTGCTGTTGATTCAATAGCTTGGATTCAATCCAGTAATGTCTCTGTAGCTGGATGAGAAAAGAATTAAGGACCCTAAAACTAACCTAGAAATTACACACGTGCTGTGTGTATAATGACTAGTTAAAATATCTTATTATTGGTTATTTAGTATACATAAAATCTGCACCCAAGCTCCCCAGGCCTTGACTTAATGTTATAACAGTAACAGCAGATAGCAAGGTAGAAGTATATTTATAATTAAAGATATGAAAATGTTGCTTTGCTTTAGATAGCAATAATCTAAGTGTCTGTGAGATATATTTATTAATTCAGGAAAATCTCTGAGAATGTGGGCATCCCAACTCGTGACTTAACCATTAGGCCAAATGCTCACCCCGGAACTCCAGCCTTCTGACTTCCAGGTCTATGCTGTCAACATAACACAAGAGACAATGTGTATGTTCAGTTTGTCACCTGGTTCTTTCACATTGCTCAGTTCTTCCTAGGGGTAAGGCAGAATTCATAGAGAGAACCCACTTCCTGGCCTCTGCATTTACCTCTCCCTCCTTCCCGTAGATCTTACTTGGCCATAAGGAAGTGGAGTTCCTTATTTACTTTGGATTCTCTTCACTTTTGTCTAGTGCTTAGAATTTTTATCTACATAGTCTTAAAAGACTTCTTGTGCTCTCCCTCTTCCCAGTCAGGAAGTAGGGGAGAATTCTCTCAGTCTGAAAGTATGGCTGCTTCTTATGAGTATTTTGTTGGTATTGATACATGGACTTATTGAATCAGCACCCACAACTTCCCTGCATACCTTGTTCATCTTCTGCCCATAAATACTTTGTAACTATTTTGGTAGCACTTTGGCCTCAAAGAGTTTAGAAATGATTGTGCATATCTACATGATCTCTGCATAAAATATATTCTCTCTGCAAGGTAAAGAGCAGAGCTGATGTTTTGTGCTTTGAGCCCTATTTATCTCCTATGCTGCCTTGCAGTTATGTTGCCTGGAAAAGAAGCATCATTTCTCATCCTTGGAATGCTACAGCCTGTCAGGCCAGCCCCATCTAGTTACAAAAAGGCATGAGTCACAGACTTCCTAGCACTGTCCGATTGGAATGTTGCACTCTAACCCCCCAGGCACCAAGTCCCACAAGTTTAGGAAGACAAAAACAATGTGTTAAATGTCTTTACAATTTTTTTGAACTAGGGTCCTCCTGGGGAGCCTGGACCACCTGGTCCTCCAGGTCCCCCTGGCCACCTGACAGCTGCCCTTGGAGATATTATGGGGCACTATGATGAAAGCATGCCAGATCCTCTTCCAGAATTTACTGAAGACCAGGCGGCTCCTGATGACAAAAACATAACTGACCCAGGGGTCCACGCAACTCTGAAGTCACTCAGTAGTCAGATTGAAACCATGCGCAGCCCTGATGGTTCTAAAAAGCATCCAGCCCGTACTTGTGATGACTTAAGGCTTTGCCATTCTACAAAGCAAAGTGGTGAGTAAGCGATGGCCCATCTGAGCAGAACCCAATGTTTCTGATTGTATATTCTCAACCACCTTCCAAAAAATCTCTTATTGGCTTTCTGCTTAGTGATACACATAAGAGAGAAAATTACAAATATGTCATGGAGCTTACAGTTTACTGTTGGAGACAGTTGCATGAAAAATCAGAGGACAAGATGATAGGTAGTATACTAGAGGGCATATCCTAACTCCATTTCCATTCAATAGTCTTAAAATATTGATGATTTTTAGAAGAAGTAAGGATTTGTGGTAATAGAAAATACTTAAGCACAATTCATCATGTTTATTTACTTGTGTGACCTCTTGAAATTTTTTACAAAAGGACTTATTTATTTATTTGAAAGAGAGAGAGAGAGAGAGAGAGACTCTCAGAGAGAGAGAGAGAGAGAGAGGAGAGGTGGAGAAAGAGAGAGATCTTCCATCTGCTGGTTCATTTTCCAAATGGCTGCGATGGCTGAAGCCAGGAGACAAGAACTTCCTCCAGGTCTCCTGTGTGGGTGGAAGGGTTGGGCCATCCTCCTCTGCTTTCCCAGATTCATTAGCAGGAAACTGGATTTGAATTGGAGTGGGCCAAGACTGTCACAAGTGGCATTATGGGATAGTTTAACCTACTATACCGCAATGCTAAACCCAATCTTTTGAAATTTTTAATATGCTATAATATATTGTTGGATTATCAAAGGTCAAGTAAAATATATATTGCATTCAAAATTTATCTGAGTACAGAATTACAGCTATGTGGTTTCATGTTCTATGAATAACACTTTTGGAATCTCCACTGGCAGGATTATGTTATACTGAGGTTATAGGCATTTGGAATGAAATCTTTTTTCTACCCTAGTTATGTGCACCATGCTTAAGGTTTGTCATATTCTATCATTTTGTTTAACCTAACAACACCTGGAGAAAAGGATCCTAGGCCATAGGGATGAACTGTGAAATGTCTCAGTTTCAGATAACTGAAATAATGTTGACAAGATAGCAGAAATTATTGTTGAAAAATAAGCAATTTTATTCTCTACTCTTATCACTGTTCTTTCATTTTAATTGAAATTTATTTTCATATACAGATGATATACACACAAATATATGAACAAATATATATTTATATATTTATTTGACTCTTTATAGCACCAACCATGAACCTAGTATATCCTATTTCAAAAATCCCTCATATAGCAAAGATTAATTTTTACCAGTGCCGGTGAAAAGATTTACAGCATTCTAATTATAATTTGACTCCTTTATTTACTTTATTCATGGTTTTAATAATGCATTCTTTTATTATATTTCAATTATAATTTGATTCAAAATTTTGACTTTATAAATTTAACAAGAATGCATATATATTTATTTATTTATTTTTATTTTTGACAGGCAGAGTGGACAGTGAGAGAGAGAGACAGAGAGAAAGGTCTTCCTTTTGCGGTCGGTTCACCCTCCAATGGCCGCCGCGGCCAGCGCGCTGCGGCCGGCGTACCGCACTGATCCGATGGCAGGAGCCAGGTACTTCTCCTGGTCTCCCATGAGGTGCAGGGCCCAAGCACTTGGGCCATTCTCCACTGCACTCCTGGGGCACAGCAGAGAGCTGGCCTGGAAGAGGGGCGACCAGGACAGAATCCGGCACCCCGACCGGGACTAGAACCCGGTGTGCCGGCGCCACAAGGTGGAGGATTAGCCTATTGAGCCATGGCGCCGTCTTAAGAATGCATATATTTTGATAAAGTCGATTATGTATTGCAGATGATCCTTTATGAAATTGTTTTCTAATCTGTTATGAGGATAATGACATTTCCTTTATGTGAATGCATTGAACCTTAAATACATAATTTGGCTAAAGTGCCTTAGAACAACAGCAACTAATGTTCAGAAAAGCCCTCAATACAATCACAGTTGCTTTCAATTAAGGGCTACTTTTTGGGGAGGCGCCGTGGCACAGTGGGTTAAAGCCCTGGCCTGAAGCACTGGCATCCCATATGGGCGCTTGTTCTAGTCCCAGCTGCTCCTCTTCTGATCCAGCTCTCTGCTATGGCCTGGGATAGCAGTAGAAAATAGCCTGAGTCCTTGGGCCCCTGCACCCATGTGGGAGACCCAGAGGAAGCTCCTGGCTCCTGGTTTCAAATAGGTGCAGCATTGGCTGTTGCAGCCATCTGGGGAGTGAACCAGCAGATGGAAGACCTCTCTGTCTCTACCTCTCTCTGTAACTCTGTCTTAAAACAAAACAAAACAAAATAATAAAAAAATGGGCTACTCTTTTTCCATAGAATCTTTGATCATTGAGTTCATAACATCAAACCACTTTAATTCTTTTGGAGATTCATAATCATGTTTGAGAATTTCTTTATTTAGCAAATATTTCTATTTTGGAAAATAGGTGAATACTGGATTGATCCTAATCAGGGATCTGTTGAAGATGCAATCAAAGTTTACTGCAACATGGAAACAGGAGAAACATGTATTTCAGCAATTCCATCCAGTATACCTTGTAAAACCTGGTGGGCCAGCAAATCCCCTGACCACAAGCCTGTTTGGTATGGTCTTGATATGAACAGAGGATCTCAGGTAATTTAATGTGCTTATCAAAAATTGTGCTTCTCATATTTTGTTTTATTTTAAAATTTATTGGTTACTATGCTATTATTTTTTGACCTATTTTATTTTGAAGCAATTTATTCTAATTAATTATATTTGCAATGATTATTACATAAAGTTTTACTATGAATTAAATTAGCATAAATTTTGAATCATAGCTTTTGCATTGATGAATTATAGAAAAGTAACACTTTTTTATATTAATTCCTTAAATGTACATTGTACAAGTTGTAAAATATATGTGAAGGGACCTTGCGATAATTAAAAGGCAGTTCTTATACTGACCTTCTGGAGAACTGGGTTGCTCTTAGTTGCATCTGTTATTGACTTTGGCACCTTATGAAGTCCTTAAGCTTCTGGACTTCAGCTTTGCCAGTTGAAAGTGCATCATGCCATAGCCTTGTTTGAATATAAAGTGCTCAGTGTAATATCTCGTATATAGTAAGTGATAATCAAATATGAAGCAAAATTGCTATAATAAATTTTTCAGTTAAATAATTTCATAAACTTTATAGTCTTTTTTAAACTTAAAGCACATTTTATTATATGAATTCTATGAATATTTTTCTAGGTCCCAGGTTGCCCTATGTTTCTATCATGGTTCAATGATTAGACTCTTATCTGGCCTTGCCACTTCCTATTATAGTATGACTATTTCTTTCCAGACCCCTTTCTGGAAGCTTAATCCTGATCTTATCTTCTTACTTCAGCTCTTGACATTTTCCCAGAATTCATATTCAGGATAAAGATGAATAAGAACATCATGAATTCATGAAAGATGTGTTAGAATCTACCATTATTTAATAAGCATGAAATTTTAATATAAACAGTTGAAATATAATTTATCTAATATAACATTTTGTAAGAAACTCAAATGGAAACATTGAAAACAAAGTAGAAGATAAATAGGAAACAACCATGGGAAATAATTTTTGATTACTTTGGTTAGCTAGTGGGGAATTTTGGATTCTTATTTCTTTTTTTTAAAGTTTTATGTATTTACTTGAAAGGCAGATTTACAGAGAGATAAAGACAGAGAGAGAAGAGAGAGAGAGAGCGGGTGAGAGAGAGTGGGTGAGAGAGGAATGGGCCAGACCAGATCCAGAAGCCAGGAGCTTCATCCTGGTCTCCCATGTCAGTGGCAGGGGTCCAAGTACTTAATCCAGCTGCCAGAACATGAACCAGAGCTCTTGTGAGATGCTGGCATTATAGGCAGCACCTTAGTCCACTGTGCCACCATGCTGGCTTCACATTCGTATTTCTTTCAAGTGTATAACAGTTAGTGTAAAGACGATTTTATACCAATACTTACTTTGAAATTCTTAATATAGTTAGCATTAAAATAATGAGTTATTTTTGATATATGATTAAAGCTTATTTTAAAAATCCCTACATTTTTATTACTGATTTCATCATTTCTTAGTAGGTGTGGTAAGGACAAAAGTTCTTATGACTACTCACAGATATTTTAGGGAAGTAGAATAGCTCATTATATAACAAGAATTAAGGGAATGCTCTTCAGAATTGGTTTGTTTGAAATCTGTCTATCTACCTGTCCACGTGTAGGGCAATACGAAACCATTCAGTATTGTATATGAGACTCTTTGTTTTTCCAGTTTACGTATGGAGACCACCAGTCACCTAATACAGCAATTACTCAGATGACTTTCCTTCGCCTTCTGTCTAAAGAAGCCTCCCAGAATATTACTTACATCTGCAAAAACAGTGTAGGATACATGGATGATCAAACTAAGAGCCTCAAGAAAGCTGTGGTTCTCAAAGGAGCAAATGACCTAGAAATCAAGGCAGAGGGAAATGTTAGATTCAGATACACAGTTCTCCATGATACTTGCTCCGTAAGTACTTTTTAATGCACATTGACTTCCTAGATGAAGAAATAAGTTATTTTTGATAAAAACTGTCATGGATCTAGAAGTGGAGGCAATTTCACCTTGTATATAAGCTCAGAAGTGGTTTGTTTATAGTTGTTCTTTAGAGTAAACTTGAGTGAGTGATTACACACAAAACATGATAGTGGTTTTTAACACAAAACAATGAAGAAAGGCCTGGATCTCCAGGATCTGATCCAGCTATTCTGCAAACTCTCTTTGGTTCCCCTGTAAGTTATTAGCTTGTTAAATCACAATTCAGGCTTAAAATTCATTAACTCCAAAATATATAGTCAATATGAGATACTTTGTATATTTTTTCTGATTTATATATCTCCCCACTAGCATATCCAGATATAAAGTAAAATAAGGAAATATTACTTTGTATTATGATTTAATTTGTGAAAAAGAAAGCAGTCATAATTTATGTTATTAGTGATCATTTGTGTACCTGCCAAAGAAGAAAGGAAATTTATTCACTGAAAGCATGAAAGAAATGCCTACCACGCATGCTAGTACCTCACTTTAAGTAACTAAAGTCATTGCTTTTACTTTTATATTATGAAGTTGACTGAGGGGTTTGCTGTATAACATACATAGGAAAAAATGTAGATACTATTAACCCTTGCACCATTTAATTCCAGAAACGAAATGGAAATATGGGCAAGACCGTCTTTGAATATAGAACACAGAATGTGGCACGCTTGCCCATCATAGATATTGCCCCTGTGGATGTTGGCAGCACAGACCAGGAATTTGGCATTGAAGTTGGGCCAGTTTGTTTTATGTAAACTAAGCCAAGATGCATCTACAATGACCGCCACCATCAATGACGACCACCATCATTCACGAGAAGTTTGACTGTTTTGAAGTTGATCCTGAGACTCTTGAAACAATGGCTGATCCTTCGTCAGCACTGTATATATGGTCTTAAGTGCCTGGCCTCCTTATCCTTCAGATATTTATTTTACTTACAATCCCCAAGTTTTAATTGATTTAAAATATGTTTCAATGTGGCAATTTAGATTTAAGATGACCGATGACAATGACCACCTTTAAAAAGAAGTAAACTGATTCAATAAAGAAATCTCCGTTTTCTTCAATTTATTTCAATGTAATGAAAAGGTTGCTTAGTATTTATGAGGAAATTCTTCTTCCTGGCAGGTAGCTTAAAGAGTGGGGTATATAAAACTATAACACATGTTTATTTTGCTTGGCTGCAGTTTGATAAATAGAAAGTTGTGCCCTTTTGTGACCTTTCATTCCCTCATTATCAATGGAAAATGAAATCAAATTGTTTAATCTTGTGATTGAAATCTACATATGTCTTGATATTGTATAACCATTATTGAGGCTCTTAAAAAGAAAATGTTCAAAAGTACCAGTTTCTCATTGTGTTAAATGGAATTTTAAAAAATAATATATATTTCATGGAATTTCAGGAAAACAACATGAAATTACTTTCTCTTAAATTTTTGTGAAGGGTGTTAGGTTTAGACTTAATTCTCATGAAAATTTAAAAGTACTTTTTCCCTTTTGATGTAGTCTATCAATACAGAAGGAAGTTATGTGAAAACTTAAATAAATTCAAAATAACTCACACATACAACTTTATAAATATGTATCTAAGACTCAAAGTTGAGACTGTTCCACATATCCAATTTCATCACCCTGAAGCTTATAATGAAGAAAAACATCTAGAAACCCAGAGTTATAGAGCTAACTCTAATCAAATGTGATGATTGGAATTAGACCATTTGGCCTTTGAACTTTCATAGGAAAAAAAATGGCCCAACATTTCTTAGCATGAGCTACCTCATCTCTAGAAGCTGGGATGGACTTACTATTCTTGTTTATATTTTAGATATTAAAAGGTGCTATGCTTCTGTTATTATTCCAAGAATGGAGATAGTCAGGGCTAAAAATATATAATTGCGATTTTTTCTTTAATGATGGTGCTAAAATGCTTTCTACAAAAGTCGTTAAAATAAATATTGTTTCATCAACACCGTTGTAAAACCATAATTGCTAGACTTCCTTTTCTGAAAGAAAAAGCATTGTTCCAGTGCCTTTTCACTGTTTCTCTGTCATACTGTATCTGGAATGCTTTGTAACACTTGCATGTTTCTTAAACTAGAACATGTAGGTCCCCTTGTGTCTCAGATTTTTTTTTCTTAATTGCATTTGTTGGCTCCATTTTTATTTCTTCTTTAAAAATAAACTGGGGCCATCCCAAAGACAAGCCATGCACACAACTTTGGTCATGTATCTCTCTGTAAATCTCAAATTAAATGCACGCTTTTGTCATGTCAGTGTTTTTCTTCTTTTGTGGAATTCCTTTAAAAATATTAGATTCTTTTCATTTTTAATAGTGAAAAGTAAGATGTTGTGGTATTCTTTCTCTGTTATTTGTTTAGAAGATACAATATATATCTTCCAACGTGCAGGTACTGACTCAAATTAAAATCTATCTCAGTATTACCCCAAAGGCAACATGACACTAGTTATCATTGTCTATGCCTTTTAAAATTTCAGGGTAATATTACTGATAAAAAGGGAAAGCAGTAACTATCTCACAGTTCAAAAACTGTAATATAAAACATATATTGAAAAGAATCACATGAAATCATCCTGTTTACCGAGTTTTATTTTTATTTATTTTATTATTAGATATTTATTTATTTGAAAGAATTACATGGAGAGAGAAGGATAGAGGGAGAGGGTGAGGAAGAGAGAGGGAGACAGAGAGAGAGTATTCCATCTGCTTGTTCCTGGTTCACTCCCCAATTGGCAGCAACAGCCTGAGCTGCGCCTATGTGAAGCCAGGAGCCAGGAGATTCTTCCTGGACTCCCACGTGGGTGCAGGGGCCCAAGGACTTGGTCCGTCTTCTACTGCTTTCCCAGGCCATAGCAGAGAGCTGGATCAAAAGTGGAGTAGCTGGGGATGCCGGCACTGAAGGTGGTGGCTTTAGCCCCTATGCCACAGTGCTTGCCCCACAGAGTTTTATTTTTAATATTTAATTCACAACATCATTTTTTTCACAATTGGTTATTATTTGTATCTGTATCTTGGATATTAATGCTTATATGCCTAATTGCATTTGTAAGTTTTCATTGGAATTCAAATTCAAATTCAAATTCAACCTACATAGATTACACAAGTTCAGTTATATGAGCCAGAAATATATTCTGTTAATTCAAAAACACTATGAAATTACAACTACGTAAGTAGCGGTTTTTATTTGGACATCAGGAATTCTGCAAATAAAAGGTTTCCAAGACCATACTTAAGCCCTTGGATTTTTTGCCTATAATCGATCTATATATCCTAGTAGACTAGCAGACTTCTTTACCTTCATGTCCCACAGGCACATCAAACTCCGCATGAACAAAAGTGAAATAATCTATATATGGGGAGATTACTGGCATTATTTTATGATTATTTTAAAATATAAATATGAATTGCCAGAAATAAAAACTAAAAAGTAATCAACAATAATGA